>NC_092759.1:41273129-41646636 GCF_047496795.1 Chiloscyllium punctatum | reverse complement strand
GGTCAGACTTATGCAGAGTTTGAAAGAATTAACCACATTCATTTTGATAGATAGTTGCTGGACCTAAAAATGGATGAGACCTGTGAGAGTCGAAGGGAGATTATTCTGCTGGAGAAATTTAAACTCACTTCCAGCAATGGTAAGAATTCATGTGAATGAACAGAAAGTTCAAGAAACGAGAAACGCGGCAGAAATGGCAGGTAAATATGCATTGGTGCTAGAGATGAAATTCAGCTTCCTGGAGGACTTTCATCCTGTGAGGGATAGAAATTGGGAGAAGGGAAGATCACACATTACAAAGCGAACAGTAGCGCACAATTGTTTACCACAGGTGAAAAAAGAAGCCCAAGGGAGTTGAAAGGTGGTGAAAGGCGTCAGGTGTTCTCACTATAAGGGTGTGGAACACATGAAATCACAGTGTCAATGGTTTAAGAAGGGCACTGGGAAAAAGATGGTTTCACTGCAGTAAGCTGGGACACACAGTGATGGTCGTTGAAGGAAGGCACTTTGGGGAAAGATGTGGCAGAAGAGGCTAAGCCAGTGGCATTAATGAAACTGGTAAAGGAGACCCCAAGTGGAGCCGACGAGCTGCTGGAGAGTGCACAGCCGAGGCAGGGGCTGGGTATGGAGGCAGTGCCTGATCTCTGAAAAAAGTTCGCCTCTGTAGATAAAGTTTACTCAGAAAGAACAGGGGGAGAAAGTCAAGAAATTATAATTTTGTGAAATACGGGATCTGTTCAGGCTCTGATAGTTGAGAAGTCATTAACATGCCAGTAACAGTGAAAATACTTTCATCTCTTACTATTAGAGACCGAGAGAAAGTGAGGGCTGCAGATGCTGGAGATCAGAGTTGAAGAGTGTGGGGCCGGAAAGGCACAAAAGATCAGGCAGCACTCGAACAGCAGGACAATCGAATATCAGGCAAAAACCAATCATCAGGAATGTGGTTAAGGGGCAATGGGGCTGAAAGATAAATACGAAGATAGGAGCTGGACTGGTGGGAGGGTCACTGGGAAGGCGATAAAAAGATGTAGGTGGGAGTGATAGTGATATGTCGGAGGGGAGGGTGGAGTGGGTAGGTGGCAAGGAAGATGGACAATTAGGACAGTTCAAGAGGGCGGTGTTAGGTTGAACAGTTGGATCTGGGAGAGTTTGGGGGAGGGGAGATTTGGCATTTGATGAAGTCAATGTTGATGCTGTATAGTTTGTGGGGCCTAGCTGTCCTACCACCTATCCACTTCACCCTCCTCTCCGACCGATCACCATCACACCCCACCTGCATCTACCTATCGCCTTGCAAGCTCCCTTCCACTCAGCTTCACCCCCACCCTCCTACTTAGTTCTCAGCCCCTTTCCCCCTCCCTTACCTCCCATTTTCCTGTTGAAGGATTTAAGCCTAAAACGTCAACTCCCCTGCCCCTCAGATGCCACCAACATGCTGTGCTTTTCCAGCCCTACACTATTGAACTCTGATCTCTAGCATCTGCAGTCTTCACTTGCCCTCGGCCTCTAATAGTAAGAGATTGAAGCATTTTCACTCTGACATGTTACTCAACAGCGTGATAATCTGTGGAATGGGGACAGAAATTAAGCATTCCCTTGTGTAACATCAAGTCGGAGTGCCAAATCAAGGTTGGGGAAGTAACAGTGAGAGTGAATGACAGAGTGTCAGTTACATGAATACAGTTTGTTCTTGGGAACGATGTAGCAGGAGGCGAGGTGGGAGAGGCACCTGTTGTGGTGGAGCAGCCAACGGAAGAACGAGGGAATTGGGGTGTTAAAAGAAAAATACCCAGGAATTTTTTCAGACTGTATAGTAGCAAGATCCCACTGTCATATGTTACAGCAGGAAGGAAAAATGAACTAAAAAGTCAAATGAGTTGATGCTCAGTGAACTGACACCCTGCTTTGTGTAACGGTAGAGAAAAAAACCAGAACAGTCAGAGGTGTTTCGTCAAGAAAGGCTAATGGACTTACAACAGATACACACACTCACACACACACACACACACACACACACACACACACACACACACACACACACACACACACACACACACACACATGCATACACATAGAAAAGGAATCAGAATATATTGTCGAACGTTATTAACTTAGATAAAATCCTAAAATTAAAATGGAGACCATGACAGGTTACTGCATCAGGGAAATGGGCCGAAGTGCACCAGATTGTGTTACCGGTAGAATACTGTGTTATGGGTAGCACATAAACTAATTGCAGGCGGTCACCTAGGTGTACGGAAGACTCAGGCTGAGGTACAGAAGTATTTCTACTGGCCTGGAATGCACAAGGACGTAGTTTTTTTTTTGTACATGAAATACATACCAAATGGTGGGTAAGTAACAGGCAGTAATAAAACCAGCACCTTTCTTGCCAATTCCTGCATTCGAAAAACACTTCACGTGTGTTGTGATTAGTTGTGTAGCTCCCCTTTCTACAGTAGAAGTGGAAACCAATATTTGCTGATCATAATGGATGCATCTTTCAGGTTTCCAGAGGCAATTCCATTACGGAGTGTTAAGATAAGAAGGGAGGTGGAGGGGTTGGTAGCTTTCTTTACTTGCTGTGGAGTATACAGTAAGATTCCGTCACACCAAGGATCTAATTTTACTGCTCAACTGTTTAAGGAAGTCATGGATGGCTTAGGCATACAGCACTTCAAATCAACGGCGTCCCATTCTGAGTCCGAGGTAGCATTGGAAAGTTAGCATCAGACGCTGAAGACCACGTTAACAGCGTACTGTTATGATTCCCCGAATGATTTGAATAATGGCGTCTCATTATATTGGTTGTCATTAGAGATGTCCCAAGTAAATCTACTCAGTTTGCTCCCTTTGAGTTACTGTTTGTACATGAAGTGAGAGGTCCTTTGAAATTAATTAAATATAAATTGACATGACTGAAGTCGGAAATCTCACACTTGGATTATGTGTGTGAGGTGAAGGAGAAAGTAGATGGAGTAGGTGAGTTTGCTAAACAGTATCTGAAGAGCAGAACATAGAGTGAAGCAGGTGGCAGATAGAACACTGAAACTTTGAAGATTTCCCGTGGGGACGACGAATTAGTATTGCCATCAGTGGTAGGAAATCCCCTCAAAGCCAGATTTAGTGGCCCTTTTCAAATTTAAAACAAATGTGGATTCACTTAAACTATCTGGTAAAGATATCGGATATGACAAAAACGTTGTCAAGTATGTCACGTAAATGAATAATGCTCCAGCCACATTTAAGTCTCAGGAACAGAGTTGTGGCCAGATGAACAAATTGTGCAGTTTATCTGTATGATGTAGTGATCTTTAGCAAGTGATTGAAAGCTCCCATGTTACAGTTGGCAGAGCGTGTGGAACAAGAGAAGAAGCAAACTTGGTAATAGAAAAACTTGGTAAAGAAAACAGAATTCATGAAGGCAGAGGTGACGTTCTTGGGGCATTACATTGGCCATGGAATGTTGACCCCATGGAACACAAAGACGAAGGACTTTGAGAAATTTCCACGACCATCCTCGAAGAAAGAGGTGCTTCGATTTTTGGAACTGAGTGGATTCTATCGGAAGTTTGTTGCAAACTTCAGCAGTGTATTGGCACCACTGATGGATTTATTAAAGAAGAACACAGAATTGTGGTGGACAGAACAATGCCAGGAGGCATTTGAGAATTTTAAAGCAGTGTTAATCACTGCATCAGGTTTGGATACACCGAGTATTTTGAAACCCGTTGAAAATTGTGTCTGATGCTCGGGATATAGGGGTCGGAGATGTATTGATACAAAAAGATGATGATGGAATTGAATGGCCTATTGGCTACTTGTCAAAAAAGCTCAATATCCACCAGAAAAAAAATACAACATCTCCATTATTGAACAAGAATGATTAAGTTTCGAACTGGCCTGACAATATTTTAATGTTTATATGACAAACAAATTGTCGGAGATGATTGTGGACAACGACAAACCTCTCGCATTTTTTTGGAATATTTAAAGACCAGAATATGAGAGTATTTCATTGGAGTCTTATCTTACCGATTTTACACTTACAAAATGTACATGCTGTGGGTCCTAAAATGTCATAGAAATGTGTTATCCCGGATTTAAAGGAAAACATTTAGATAAGAGTTGACTTATTCCACTGTTATATAGTTGTGCAGAATTAATATGAATGGTATAACTAAGATTAATGACTTTTGTATTTCATAATAATGGGATTAAGAATTCGAGGAAAAGGATTGAAGCCATCTTTTCATTCGGCTGGGGGGAGGTATTATGAAGACTAAAGTATGTCTGCTCACTTTAAGACAGAAAGGGTTTGCTGAATAGAAAGGACAGACACAGATGCCAGCGAAAGGTCACACTGTTCAACATGTCACCATTAGCTGGGAAATGGATACCTTGGTTTTGTTTGCTATTTTGACAGCAATTCAAATCATCCAAAGAGTTTAAATAACGCTCAGTTTACCAGAAGCCAACGGGATTTGAATATTATTGTTTTCAATCTGGAAAGCAATCAATTTATGAGAAATATTGCATCATGGGGAGTATATAAACTCAGCATTTTGAACACTAGAGGGAGAACCACTGCCATCCAACAACAAAGTAACTGCTGTAGGGAAGGAGTGCTAACTGGCCATCTCAAACACTTCTATAAAAGATACATGTTCATGTCAAACATACTTGAAGTAAAAAAGAAGCACGACCCAGGGAGATCAGCAGCTGCACGTGTGAAAACAGCGGGGAAGATGGAGACTGTGTGGTCTTGAGGTTGTAATGTTTAATATGTGGGTTGTTGGAATAACATATTTTTACAGAGTTGGAGTCAGATCGTAAGCAGCTAAGAAAAGAAGGGCTTGTATTTGTGAATACTTGTTGTTTCATGTTCACTATTAAAGTTAAGAAACTAACTTGCTAATTTTTGTTTAAATAGTGGAATGTAGGAGATCTGTGTCACTCATATGTTAGCAGATTACGAGGTGAAGCGAGCTCTTGTGGGTGTTTGGTTTTAATTAACAGAGGGGTTCGTCCCCACCTTGGAAATGTCCATCCACGCTCACCCCATTTCCCTGCAGTTGGCCCATATCCTCCGGTCCTTTCCTATCCACATATTTATCCAAATGCTTTTGAAATGTAGTTAATGTACCCCCATCAACCACATCTGCTGGCAGCTCATCCACGTACCATCCCTCTGTGTAAAGAAATATCCCCTCAGGTTCCCTTTTATTCCTTCCCCTCTAACCTTCAACTGATCCCCTCTCGTCCTCGATTCTCTAAACTTTGGTAAAGACTGAGAGCATTCACCCTATCCATATCCCTCATGATTTTATAAAGCTCTATAAGGACTCCCTCAGTCTCCCACACTGTCCTATCTTGTCCAACCTCTTCCGAAAACTCAGACCATTGGGTCCTGGCAACGTCTTTGTAAATTTCTTCTGCGCTCTTTCTAATTTCATAATATCCTCCATATAACAAGGTGGCACAACTAAGCACAACACTCCAAGTGCGGCCTTACCAAAGTCCTGTGTAACTGCAACATAAATTCCCAACTTCCATATTCAATATCCTGCCTGATGAAGGTCAGTGTGACAAAAGCCTTCTTCACTGCCGTGCCTACCTGTGACTCCACTCTCAGAGAACCATGCACCTGAACGGCAAGGTCTCTCTGCCCACTACACCCCTTAAGACCTTCCCATGCACCATGGAACTCCTACCTTGATTTGAGATTCGAAAATGCACGCCCTCACACATCTATATTAAATTCCATTTGCCTTTTCTCGGCCCACTTGCCCACCTGATTAAGGTCCTGCTGCAATTTCTGATAATCTTCCTCACTGATCATGCTTCCACTTATTTTAGTGTCATCTGCAAACTTACTAATCATGATGTGTACATTCTCAGCCAAATCATAAATCACAAACAGCCATGGACCCAGCTTCCAGTCTGACAAGCATCCTTCCACTAAGCCCTCTGCTTCCTACAAACAAGCCAACTGTGCATCCAATTGGCCAGTTCCCCCAGCATTCAACGTGATGTAACCTTCCAGGGCAGCCTGCTATGTGGAACCTTTTCAAAGATCTTCCTGAAATCCATAGTGACTACGTTTACCACTCTGCACTCATTAATCTTCTTAGTCACTTCACCAAAGGACTCTAACAAATTTGGGAAGCATGGTCTCCCACTCACAAGTCTATGCTGACTGCTCTGAATGAAACCCTGTGTAAGTAATCGGTGCAGACAATGGTATGATGTCCTTTATTGCATGATGTTTCGAGTACATAATTAAAGCCATCTTCCTGCTGTTGTAGAGCCTTGCTGAGAGAGCATTTGGGACACTCTGTACAGAATTGACCACCTATGTAAGGAATGATCTCCTTACCACAGACACTAATGATGGTATCATGAGAATAAAGTGAAGAAGCTGAGTGTTTATTCTGTAGAGCTGTGAGAGACGAAGAAATGGTGATGCTGAAATGCGAGAAATGGCAGCGATCATTTATTTCCAAAAGAGACATTGATAGGGTGAGAAATTCCATACTTTACCCAGGTTTGATTGGTTTGATTTATTGTCACGTGTACCTCAGTACAGGGAAACACTTTATTTATGGAGGCAGGTCATAGTAAGCATGGTCAGGCAAATCATAGGGTGGAAATAGACTTGGACAGAGTAAGGCATACAGGTTACACTGAACAGGACGTGCACTAGACACGATCAACACGAGCAAGATCAGCATTATTTGAACTTAGAGATTCCATCCATCAGTCTAACGTGACTTCCCGAATAGTTTATTTGCCTAAATTAACTCTCCCCATGTTATTGTGCAGTTGGTGTGTGAACCCTGTACTGAACGTCAGGTTGCTCACAATCCCCAACAGCAGCCACAATACCGTCTGAAACAGGTAGCCATTCCCACCAGCTTCCGCCTGACATAGAGAACACAAGGCTGCCTTCTTGGAGATGGAAGGTTGGGACTTCATACAAGACATGTGGCTTCTCTCCTCACTACGAGAAAACCACGTTAAAGTCCTACATGTTTATCATGAGCAACAGAGCCACAAGGAACAATGTGGAACAATCTGTCTGTGCAGCCTATGCTCCACTTGTTCATCATGTTAGAGCATCAATCTAGAAACAGTGAGGACTACTGATGCTGGAGATCAGAGTAGAGACCTGATTGCTGGAAAAGCACAGCAGATCAGGCAGCATCCTTGAAGCAGGAGAAGCGACTATTTGGGCATAAGACATTCATCAGGAACCAGCATCAATTACCAGATTCTGCCCCTATGGAAGTGCACTGAGGTGGCACTGGCCTCCTACTGTTCCTGTATAAGTGACTCAAGAGATTGAATGGATTCTTCCTCGTCCGGTTGGACAAGGCAAAAGGCCTGACTGGGTTACCCCTGATTCCTGTTTGACAGGTCGATGTACTGACAAGTGTGATGCTGCTGTATCTTTCAGACATTATTTTGTCCTGGATTATTTTAAGAGACGGATTGAATGATCGTTACCAAACTGGTTAGTTAAGACCATTTGAGTAAACAGCGAGGGAGGCCTTGGGTTAACTTTAATGCAGCCTGAAAGGATGTGGCCACCACTCACAGATAAGGATCTCTGGGTTTTGGTTTCTCAGCAGGATCAGAAATTATTGGGGTCTACACAGAGTTGGAAGCTTCAGTGACTATCTCCTGGCTGCTACTCTGTCTGAATTTTCTCTTGATGCTGTTTGGAGAAATGTTTGTAACAACCTGTGTCTGAATATTTCTTTTTGCCAGGGGCTGTGTTTATGGGATTTTCCTCTATTCGAACAGTTCATTAGTAATAGTTCCTATATCCGTTATTCTGTTAACTTGGCCAATAGAATTATGTTATTCTAAATTCGTCTTCTTTGGTTCCATTTTATCTTTCGTGTTTAAATAATTTTTTTTTGCATCACAATAAGTAATTTGACCAGTCACATTACATCTGAAACAGACACTTTACATTTCCCTTAAAATAGAAAAAGAGTCTAGATAACCGCCTTCAAATATTTTCGACGGGCTCTCGTGTGGCCCGTCACACTCGACTCCTTCTCTTCCTGAGTAATAGGCTGGAGGCACTGAATGGGCTGTCCCTGTTCTTCTCCAATAGAGTCAATGGGCTGAACGATTTCCTCATATTCCTGTGGAACCTGCGTGAGATGCTGAATGAACTCTTATTTTACTGTGGCAATGTGCAGTGTCAGGCAGTGCTGTTAAATGAATGTTACAGACACTTTAACAGCACAAGCCTCAATGCAGTCTGGGTCTTGCTGCACATGAACACAGACCCATTCAGGAGCTGATGGGGGACAAAATGTTCTGAACATTATGGAAACCTCAGTGACAATCCCCACTTCTGATCTTATGGTGGGGAGTGTGAGGGCGGGGAGAAATTGATGAAGCAGTTGAAGGTGTTTGTGAAGAGGAAGCTACCCTGAGGATCTCCCACAGAGGTGACCCAGGACTGAGATGATGAACATCTTCCCTTGTGCCATGTTTGACTCCAAACACTGGAGAGTTTACACAGATTCCCATTAAGTCCAGTTTTGTTAAGCTCCTTGATGTCAACAGAAGTCAACCACTGCCTTGTTATCAGGGCCTGTCATTTTTACCTGAACCCTTGTCTCAACTTCTTTTGTTCACATCACTAGCCCATGATATAGGAGCAGCAAGTGTTTTCTTCAAACAATTGGTATTGAATGTTAGGATTTCGCTTCTCAAGAGTGTTCGGGGAGCTAGGTGACTGAAAGTATTTGAAGAGGAGGTAGATGGATATTGATCAGTCAGAGAGTTACGGGCGATTAAGAATTGGGTATGAAAGATAATTTCAGACCTAGAGCAGATCACTCATGATCTTAATGAAAAACAAAGCAGGTTTGGGGAGTGAATGACCTGTTCCGGTATCGAATGTTCTCACATTCTGTAATTGGAATGTTAGTGGGTGTTATTGTCATAAATGTGCAATTACTGACTATTGCAGTCAGGGAGACCAGAGGATTTTGTGAGCCATCTCTGGGTGTGGTATGGGAGCTGTATTCTCAGTGAATCTGGGTCTACAACATGACCAACAAATGAAGCACAAGTTGTTGAGAGTGGAAGCTCTGTTAAGAGAGATGAGGGGACTCTTTCATACCCAGCCTGGGTTTTCCAATGACATTTCCCAAATCACCTCAATGCGTGTGGGACAATCTTGAAGGGCCGAATGGTCTTCTCTGTTTCTGTGCGACAGGTTATAGGAGTAAGTGGCCTCCAACTGCTCCTGCTCCTATCTCGCAGCTTTGAGCGTCTGAATGGAACACAGGAACATGGGACTGAGGAGCTGGAGTGTGTCATTAGATACTTTGAGACTTCCCCACCAGACACTAAGATTGTGGCTGATCAGATTGGGGTCTCAGCCTCACTTTCCTGTCTGTATCCCATTATGCATGACTCACTTCTCTGTCAAATATTTAACTAATCAGCTTTCAGTCAATGTGAACATAGAGACACGATAAACTTACAGCGAAGAGAATTCTGACTTGAAAGGTCCTTTCAGATTTTGTTGTCATTCCTCTTATAGAATCAGAGAGTCATGCAGAATAGAAACAGACCCGTTAGTCCAATCTGTTCACTCCGATCAGATATCAAATCTGATCCAGTCCCACTTGTCAGCATTTGGCCAATATCCCTCCTCTTTCAGATATTTTTAAATGTAACCACCATCACCACTTCCTCTGACCCCACATTCTGTACACACAGCACTCGCTGTGTGAAACATTTATCTTCAGGTCCCTTCTAAATCATTCGCCCTCTCCCCTCCAACCTATGCTCTACTGTTCTGGACTCCCCTACCATGGAGAGCAGAACGTGGCTGTTCAGAATATCCATGCCCCTGATGGTTTTATAAACCTCTATAATGTCACTCCTCAACCTCTGACACTCCAGGAGAAAGCACCTCAAACTAATCAGCCTCTCCCCAAAGCTCAAACCTCCATTCCTGGGACATCCATGTAAATCATTTCTGCAGAAAACCGAGTTGTACGCAGTATTCTTAAAGTGGCCTCACCAACATCCCGTACAGATGCAACATACCACCACAACTCGTATACTCAATGTTCTAACTGATTAAGGCAAATGTGCCACATGTGTTCTGTCCTACTTTGTCTCTCTGCGACTCCACATCGATGGAGTAATATACCTGCAGCCCAGTGTCCCTTTGTTCCACAACACTCCCCAGGACTTTACCATTAAACGTATTATTTCTGCCCTGATTTGCCTTCCCAAAATGCAAAACCTCGTATTTATCTAAGTTAAAATTTATCTGTCACTCCTTGCCCCTTTGTCCCATCTATTTGTGGTCTCGTATTCTGAGATAATCTACTACACCACCTTTCTGATGGAATCAGTAAACCTACTAACTATGGCCCCAATTTTCACATCTAAATCCTTTACATAAATGATGAAATGCAGTGAACTCAGTTCTGATTCTTGCAGCACACTACTGCTCACAAGCCTCTATTCTGAAAAATATCCCTCTTCCTTCAAGCCAATTGTGACTAGCTTCTTCTGTATCCCACGTGACTGAAACTTACTAATCTGTCTACCAATCAGAATAAAATTCTAGCTGTGAAGGGAGACAGAGTAGCTTAGGTTTATTTTAACTCGAAAAAAGGAGATTGAGGGGGGACCTGATTGAGATTTACAAAATCATGAAGGGTATAGACAGTGTGGATAGAGACGAGCTTTTACCCAGGGTGAAGGATTCAATAACGAGAGATCGTGCTTTCAAAGTGAGAAGTAAAATGTTGAAGGGGGATACACGCGGTGAGTACTTCACACAGAGGGTGGTGAGCGTTTGTAACGCGTTGCGAGCAGAGGTGGCAGAGGCAGGCACGTCAGATTCATTTAAGATGCATCTGGATAGATGCATGAGTCGGTGGGGAGCAGAGGGAGACAGATGCTTAGGAATTGGACGACAGATTTAGACAGTACATCTGGATTGGCTTAGGCTTGGAGGACGAAGGGCCTGTTTCTGGGCTGTAAATTTTCTTTGCTCTCTGTTCTTTAAAAGAACACCTTGCTGAAGTTCATATAGACAATGTCTACCAAACTGCCTTCATCAATCTTCTTTGTCACATCTTCAAAAAACTCAACCGAATTAATGAGACATGATTTCCCATGCAGAAAGCCACGTTGTCTGCCCCGATCAGTCCTTGCCTTCCCAAATGTATGTAAATGCTATCCCTCAGAATCTCCTCCAACAACTTACCCACCACTGACATCAGGCTCACCGGTCTATAGTTCCCCGGATTTTTGGTCACTGTTTCCTTTTCTAGTCCCACTCCTCCACTGCTCACAACAAATGTTAAATGTAATCAGTTTGGTGATGTGGCCGATCATATCGGTCTCAGGCTGGGTCAGGGTCAGTTTTAGGAACAAGACAGGCTAGTTTCTTTAATCTGCTAAAACAACACGTTTATGCTTCAAAGCAATGTTACTCAAACTATGATGGAAAGATGAATGGCAAACTGTTTGGGTATTGCAAGTATATAATCAATATTTCCCTTTCTAAAAACACTGACACACACACACACACACACACACGCACACGCACACGCACACACACACGCACACGCACACACACACACACACACACACACACACAGAGATAAACAAAATCTATGCCATTTTAGCTTGAAAGAACTTTGTCCATTTATTATTGGGAGTCCTGACAAAAGCAAAAATTGCGAGATTGTCCAAAAAGGTATTCTGGTTCTGAGGATATTGTACTCACAGAGCTGCGAGCAATGGGATTTCATCCTTGGAGTGTTGGATTTGGTTGACTTCCCTTTGCTTTCGGCAGTGAGTAGATTCCAATGGATGCTGGTCAGGGCGCACCCAAAGGGTAGCACGGTAGTTGGCACTGCTCCCTCAGAGCACCAGGGACTTAGAGTCGATTACATCCTTGGGTGACTGTCTGTGTGAAGTTTGCACATTCTCCACCTTTCTATTTGAGCTTCTGAATGGGTGATCTGGTTTCCTACCACAGTTCAATTAGGTGGTTTGGTCATGCTAAATTGTCTGTAGTGTTCAGGGATTTCTAGGTTAGGGGCATTAGTTAGGGGAATAGGTTGGTATGGACTTGTAGGACTGACGGGCCTGTTTCAACACTGCAGGGATTCCATAAAAATAAGAATGGTAACGATGACTGTAGAGATGTTTTTTTAGCTCGCACACCTTACTGTGATGAGGGACAATGAAGGAGAGAGAGTGCAATAGGCCATTCCTTCTCGGGCAGATTACATTGTCTCCCTCTCTGAGCTGAATCACACAGTAATTCATTCTCTCCCAAACTAGACCATTTGGGGTCCCTTGTACATTGTCCAACTATGTCTCCATCACATTCCCTGTTCCATGTAGGTGCATCATTGCTGCTGTCATACACAGAACCATACCCTTAGCAGAAAAAGGTCTCGGTGGATTTGAAATATGTTTTCACGTCCCTGCATCATTAAAATATAAAAATGTTTAATTTATACAGAACTCCTGTGTTAAAATGTATGCATTTGTAACAGAAGTACAGAAATTGCTGGAAAAGCTCGGCAGGTCTGTCAGCATCCAGATGCCTTTTACATGCTGTAGTTGTACCAGCCTCCACCACTTCCTCTGGTAGCTCATTCCATACGCACACCACTGTCTATGTGAAATGGTGCCCTTTAGGCCTCATCAAAACCTTTTCCCTCTCACTTTCAAACAATGCCCTCTAGTTTTGAACGCCCCGAACCTGGGGAAAAACCCTAACTGGGCACCCTATCCTTGACTATTATGATTTTGTAAACCTTTACTGCTGTGAAATGTGACTCCAATCAACACAAATGGCTGTACTTCCAATCATCCCGGGCCTAATTTCTGAAATTCCAGACTGACACCTCTTCCTTCTCCATCAAGTCACAATTCTAAATCCATTTTAATCAGTTTGTTCAGATATTTCAGGAGACACGTCTGTGGAATTTACACCTAGACCTTTGTGCCCAGAGGTAGGGACACTCGAATCACTAGGCATACCCATAAAGCTGTAACAGTATTCTCCTGTGTGTTTGTTCATCAGCCTGTTCTGATATGCTGTGAAATACCTCTGCAACAGGCAGGACTTGAATCCAGGCCTTCTAGTCCAGAGCTAGGAACACTACCACACATGCTCAGGAATTGGAATCAAATCCAGAGCTCTGGCTCAGGGGCAGGGACACTACACACTACACAACCATACCCAGATTTTGGGTCATATTATAGTGCTCACTTTCAGCTCAGTGTGGATTTATTATAATCAGGTTCCCATTACTGAACTACACAAAATATTTTGTATTGTGATATTTGTCTCAACTGTAGGATGTTGAGTGTATGTGCTGTGCCATCGAAATTAACTATAAACATCTTTAATCGCTATTATCTGTAGTCTGGAATGGTAGGGAAAGAAATCCTGCAGACACACTCTGCACAATGAAGGGTCTCAAATAGATATTTATTACTGAACGCCAGAGGCGAAGGAAGAGCTTAATTTCTGGTCCCAAAACACCGATCACTCTTACCCAACTCTCACGTGCGACTCCCCTCTTCCTAAAACCATGAAATGATACCAGGCCGCTAATTACTGTTAAGCCTCTCCTCCCCACTGACTGTGTCTGTAATCTGTCCCTCCTCCCCCTAACCACACAAGGCAAACCAAGCTCAGGGTCTTTGTGAAAATCAAGACCGGAGTGTGTAGGTATCCTGGAGAGAGATAGGCATTTCAAAATTGAAGGGGTAGGATGAGGTGGCAGCAATATCACACACTGGGCTGAGGGGCTGAGGGGTGGCAGATGGAGTTTAGTTTGGATTAAGGCGAGGGAGTGGATATGGTAAATCAAACAAGAGTAGGATCTAGACAATTAAAAGTAGGGTCTTTGACAGTGCTGTAGAACAGAAACGAAGGCCGTCAGGTATAATTCTTTAAAATTTGCATCTCATATAGATAGTGTGGTTAAGAATGTGTTTCGCATACTTGTCTTCATATGTCAGATCTTTGAGTATCGCAATTGGGACGTCATGTTGTGGTTGTACAGGATATTGGTGAGACCTCTTCTGGAATACTGTGTCTAGTCCGGTCACCCTGCTCGGTCATTCCATAGGCACACCACCCTCTGGGTGAAAAAGTTGCCCCTTAAGCTCACCTTAAGCCGATGTCCTCTGGTTTTGGACTCCCTGTACCCTTAGAAAATACCTTGACTATTCACTTTGATATCATTGACCTTGATATTATTGAAAAGCTGGAGAGGGTTCTGAAGAGATTAACCTGGATGTTGCTTGGAAAGGAGGGATTGAGCTACAAGGGGAGGCTGGATAGGCTGGGACTTCTTTCACTGGAGAGTATGAGATTAAGGGTTAACTTTGCACAGGTTTATAAAATAGTGAGGGGTACAGATAAACTGAAGGGCTGATGTCTTTTCCCTGGAGTTGGGGATTCAAAACTGAGGGATATTTTAAGGTGCAAGGAAAAAGATTTACAAAAGTCACGAGAGGTAATTATTTTAGACAGAAGCTGGCTTGGGTGTGGAATGAACATTCAGAGGAAGTGGTGAAAGCAGGGACAGTTACAACGTTTAAAGGACATTTAGATCAGTACATGGATAAAACATCAGTTTGGATGGTGCTGTGAGCAGCTGCCCTCTCCCTCCCCACTCTGAATGAATCCCTGCTGTTTTTCACCCTCTGTCAATGCCTGTGCAGTGGTGGGGGGAGGCCAGCAGCGGGTGACATTGCATCACTTGAATCATCACAGAGATCGCCAGACCTGCCCAACATAGAGACACACAGATACACACACGGGAATGGTTCGGGCACAACATTGAGCTCATCTGGTAATTAAAACTAAACATAAAGAAATGCTCAATTTGCCTTGTAAACTATTAAAATATGAGTGAGAGTGAACTCCCAAATTCCACTGTTTAAACAAAAGCGTCAATTTATTTTTTCACTCTGAAAATGAACATTTTACAACAACTATTCACAACTCTGAGACGCCATTTATCTTAACTGCTTATTATCTTACTCCAACTCTACAATAATATACTATTTCAGTCAGACATTTATTAAAGTTACATAAACGTAATTTCAAAACCACACAGCAGCTTTTGTTTCATCTGACCTCACACCAATATCCCTTTTTCCCATCTTTCCTGGGAAGACTGGCTCATGTTACAAGATGCTATTGAAGTGTCTAGACTTCAGCATTCTGCAACCTGGGAACACATCCTTCAATGACACTGTCTCTCAGTCTCCCCCTCTCTGTCTATACCCCAAACCCTTCACATGTGGTGATGTTAAAATTGATTCGCCCGCCATCTCTATCTGGCAGTGATGTTCACACCCACAGCACCTCCTGGTCATGGCACAATGGAGATTATGGAGCTGTAAATGGATGTGAGCTGCACATCCTGTCACTTCCAGCACGGGCTGCAAGTTTCCCCACACTGGGCAGTGATCTTATACATTGGTACTGGGCAATGCACTGGGGTGTGGAATACAGTCCTACATGCTGGGAGGGTAACTGTTCCTGGTTTGCAGATCAATGCACTGGAGTGGTGTACACAGTCCTACATTCTGGGAGGGTAACTGCTCCTGGGTTATAGATCAATGCACTGTGGTGGGGTAAACAGTCCTACATGCTGGGAGGGTAACTGCTCCTGTGTTACAGATCGATGCACTGGGGTGGGGTACACAGTCCTACATGCTGGGAGGGTAATTGCTCCTGGGTTACAGATCAATGCACTGGGGTGGTGTACACAGTCCTACGTGCTTGGAGGGTAACTGCTCCTGGGTTACAGATCAATGCACTGGGTTGGTGTACACAGTCCTACATACTTGGAGGGTAACTGCTCCTGGGTTACAGATCAATGCACTGGGGTGGTGAACACAGTCCTACATGCTGGGAAGGTAATTGCTCCTGGGTTACAGATCAATGCACTGGGGTGGTGTACATACACAGTCCTACATGCTTGGAGGGTAACTGCTCCTGGTTTACAGATGAATTCACGGCTGATCACTGCACAGGTCGCTGTGCTGGTCAGACTATCTGGTTGACGTTTGTAGATAATAAAATGATTTGGTCGGTGCAGCTCCCCACGCTGGATGGATACTTGTTTCAGGTTTATGCAATAATGCACTGTTGTGGTCTACACAGCTCCCCGTGCTGGACAGATATCTAGTCCGGGATTATAGATCAATGCCCTGTTGTAGTCTGCACAACTCCCGGTGCTGGATAGATATCTAGTCTGGATATATATATCAATGCAAGGGCGTTGTCTGCACTGCGTCCTATGCTGAATACTTGGTGGAGGAAGACAGCAATCCAGGCAGTATCAGGAGGTGTAGAGTTTGATGGTTCTGGTGAAACCATTCTTTAGGATTCTTGCAGAAGTGTTACACCCAAATCATCGACAGCTCCACCTCCTGATGCTGCGTTCTCCCAGCTTCCTTCCTGTCTACTTTGGATTCCAACATTTTCAGCTTTTCTGTCTCTATCCCAGCTTCCCAAACTGGACAGTTGTCTCGTCTGCCCAGACATGATCTGTGCAGTCGTCAACGCTGTACAGATTGCTGGGTTGTACTGAGTAGTACATTGGCCGGGTCTACACAATGTTCAAAGGTGAACAGATATATCCTCTATATTTATGTTGCCTGGGCTGTTTCTGTGAGGTGGATTGAGAATGTGGGAGATGTAACCATTCAGCTGATCTGGCAAAGCCTTTAGTTCCCATTCCAGTGATTGGACCCTCCGTCTCTCACCCCATTGACGTTACAGTGTGTCCAGGTACAGTACATTATGTTAGTGGGGTGGGTGGGGGGAAGGTTATGGGCAGGTTAAGTGGTTCCCCGTAACATTCTGAAACTGACATTCCCCGGAACGTTCTGCCCCTGACATTCTATAAGTCACATTCCCCGGAACGTTCTGTCCCTGACGTTGTTTGTGAACGGCCGGACGTCAGTGAATTGAACAAACAATAAGATCCCGAGGGAAGAGATACCGTTCCAGGGAGAAGGAGACACTGTTCCGAAGGCCCCTCAGGCAGTTAAAGGGGTGAATATGTGTTCCCTGCGTTTACATTTCTTCACGACACAGGATTGAATACAAATTAGAACAAAATATAGAAATTCCCAAACTCCATCTGTCTTCAGGAAACTGGGAGAGAGTCCTTCAGGACAGCAACGTTTCCACCCTCCGTATTAGGAACTGAGAAGGAGTGACCTGTGTCTGCTCTTGAGTGAGCGCGTGTGTGGCAATATTCTGGAAACCATCTGTCCTTATGGATGTATCTCTGTGTGTTTGGGGAGGGAGGGTTTCTTGTGGTTTATGTCACATTTTTGTCAGGAATTCCGACCTTCCCATTTGTTATTCCAGCTCCAATTAATTTAATAAATCCTTGAATACAGGGGCACATTTGAATATCTCACTGAGTCCCCGATCAAACGGGTCCCTTTGCCTCCAGGCTGATGGATAATGGGTTTGTTTTCCTTCCTCACAGTTAACGTAGTGACCATCTACGTTCTGCTTTATAAAGATTGTGGATTGTCTCCATGTGTCAGACGTTACCTGGGGGCCATGGCAGCGGCGGATCTCCTGGTCATTATCCTCGACCTGATACTGAGACACATTCCCATTGTTTATCGGGAACAGTTTTATTTCCTGAAGGAGTCCGTCCCCGTGTGTAATATCCACGCCGTCCTGCTTTATGCAACCACTGACTGCTCTGTCTGGTTCACCGTCACTTTCACCTTTGATCGGTTTGTGGCCATTTGTTTCCAGAAGCTGAAAAGTAACTATTGCAGTGAGAAAACGGCGGCTGTGGTTCTGGGAGCAGTGACTGTGCTGAGCTGTTTAAAGAATATTTCCTGGTATTTTATGCTCACGGCTCGGTATTCGCTGTTGAACCAGCCCTGGTTTTGTGAGGTAACAGACAGTGTTCTATCCTCCATTGTCTGGGTCACAATCGAGTTCCTCCACCACATTCTAACCCCGGGGGTCCCATTTCTCCTGATTCTGCTGCTCAATGTTCTCACCGTCAGACACATTTTAGTTACCAGCAGAGCCCGCAGGAGACTCCGCGCTCACACCAATGGGGATGCTCAGTCTGACACCGAAATGAGAAACCGAAAAAAATCCATAATTTTACTGTTTGTGATCTCGGCCAATTTCATCCTGTTATGGTCAACGTTCATGCTGTATTCTATATGGACCGGGATGTGGGATATTGGGTATCAGTCTGTATCACTCCATCGCTTTGTGCGGGAATTGGGCTTCATGCTGCAGCTCCTCAGTTGCTGCACAAACACCGCGATTTATGCCGTGACCCAGACTAAGTTCAGGCAGCAGCTGAAGAATGTGCTGAAATATTCCTTCACCCAAATCTATCCATCAATCAAATTCCATCATTAATCAATCCATCCAGGATTTTCTCATTTCAGTTCAGTGTTTCAGCGATGGAGCAGACTGTCGCTATGGTAACAGACTGAGGGTAGCCCTGGTTTGTCATTTCTTATCCCCCAGGTGGGTTACAGGGAAACAGTTCAATGTTTCTCAAAACTCAGGGGCCAGTGAGAAAAGGCACCATCCCACTGACTGTATCCATCACTTCCAGTTGTAATCAATAAAAATGTTGATGAAAGCTTGCCGAGCAGCAGAGTGACCGATGTTGTTGTGTGTCTTTGTGTTGGAGCAGCTGAGCTGGAGAGAGACAGACTCAGCCTCAAGTCCTGGTCCTCAGGGAAGGGGAGGACACTGCGCCCTGAGCTCAGGAGCTGGGTGTAACTCCCTCTGTCGTCCCCACACCAACGTGGACTCCATATTTCCTCTCGAGGTAAAGACAATAACTGCAGATGCTGGAAACCAAATTCTGGACTAGTGGTGCTGGAAGAGCACAGCAGCTCGTTGGATGCTGTCTGAACTGCTGTGCTCTTCCAGCACCACTAATCCGGAATCCACATTCCCTCTCCCCTACTCTTTCTCATCTCTTCTCTCCCTCTCTCTCTTCCTGCACGCTGTCCCTTTCTCACCTCCTCTCCCTTTCACTCTCTCGTCCCCTCTCAGACACCCCTCAACCTCAGTTTCTCCACCTGACTCCACTATTGTTTCTCCCCCACACTCCCCCTCTTCCTCTCACACCCCCTACACGAGATTCTCCACCTGCCTCCACTCTTCCCTCTCCCCCTTACCCTTGCTCTCTCTCCTGCCATCTCTGTCTCCCTCCCGCAATTCCGTCTCCACCCCATTTTCCCCACCTTCCACTTCCCACATCTTTCTATAATCTCACCCCACACCCCACACGCAGACTTACTACCAACCCCCAGTCTCTGGGTCAGAGGGAGAGAGAAGGACCAGGGAGACAGAGTGTGTCAGAGAAAGAGGGAGGGACAGATGGAAGAGAGATTCAGTCAGAGAGAAACGGACGGAGGTGGGTAGAGAGAGACCAAGGTGGGGGATCGAGAGTGAGAGAACGGGGAGAGAGAGTGATGGAGCAGAGAGAGAGAGAGCAGGACGCAAGAGAGAGATAGGGTGAAGTCGGGAGTGAGAGAGACAGGGAAGAAGATAATGAAAGACAGTGGCGAGAGAGAGAGAGACAGAGATGTGCGAGGGAGGGAGCGAGAGAGAAAGGGGCCAAGTCTTAGAGAGAGAGGGAAAAGGAGAGAGAAAGTGGAAGAGAGAGATGGGGAGGCGGGTGAGAGAGAGAAGAGGAGAGAGGGAAGAGAGAGACAGAACGAGGGCTGAGAGAATGAGAGAGAGGCAGGGGTGAGAGATAGAGTGAGGGGCAAAAAAGTGGGAGGTCGAGAGAGATAGAGGCGGCAAGATGAAGAGGGTCGAGAGAGAGGGGGTCGAGAGAGAGAGAGGGGGGATCGAGAGAGAGAGGGGCAAGGAAGCAGGCGGGAGAGTGAGTGAGAGGGCGAGTGAGAGAGAGTTTGTGAGGGCGAGAGAGACTGGGCAAGAGAGAGTTGAGTGGGTGAGAGAGTGATGAAGTGAGTGAGAGAGAGAAAAACGGGATGAGAGAGACATAGAGGTGAGAGAGAGGGAGTAAGAGAGAGGAGGTCAAGACAGAGAGAAGGAGGGGCAAGCAGAGAGGGGGTGAGAGAAAGAAGAAGCGAGAGAGTGAGGCGTTAAGAGAGCAAGAGAGAGGTGTAAGAGAGATTGAGGGTTGAGAGAGGGAGAGGGAGCAAGAGAGGCAGAAGGAGGCAAGACAGAGAGAAACGGGGTTCGACAGAGATGGAGGCAAAAGAGAGATAGAGGATGTGAGAGCGAGGGGGCGAGGGAGAGAGAAAGGGGTCGAGAGAGAGAGCGCAAGGGCAAGAAAGAGAGTGAGAGCGAGAGAGAGAGAGAGAGAGAGAGAGAGGAAGGTCAAGAAGGAGAGTGGGTTCCGTGAGAGGGGGTTTGACAGAGAGGGAGTGGGAGAGAGAAAGGGTGACAGCGAGAGCACAGGGGCAAGACAGGGCGAGACAGAAAGAGAGACAGAGAGAGAGGGATAGAGTGAGAGAGAGGGAGAAAAGAAACGGGAGAGAGAGAATAAGGGGACCGAAGAGAGACAGCGAGGACAAGGTAAAGAGAGAGAGAGATAGGGGAGAGATAAAGAGACAGGGCGAGTGAGAGAGCGATGGAGCGAGGGTGAGAGAGAGGAAAGAGAGAGGCTGAGTGAGAAGGAGAGAAGGCTACGAGAGGGTTGTCGAGAGTGAGAGAGAAGGGACGAGGGGGGCAGCGGAAGAGAGAGGATGAGAGCGAGTCGTGAAAGAGTGGAGAAAGAGAGAGGAGGTGAGAGAGGGAGATAGCGAGAGAGAGACATAGGAGGAGAGAGAGAGAAGGACAGACAGAGGGCGAGCAGTAGAGAGAGAGAGGGTGAGAGAGAGGATGAGAGAGAGAGATTGCGAGAGAGAGGCTCAGCGAGAGAAAGAGAGGAGCTGAGCAATACAGAGAGAGAGGGAGTGGATGGTGGCAAGAGAAAGCGAGACAGGGGGCGATAAAGAGAGAGAGAGAAGGGGAGAGAGAGAGAGATGAGGCGACAGTGACTTGAGAGAGAGAGAGAGAGAGAGAGCAAGGGGGGAGAAGGGTCCAGAGAGAGAGAGAAAGAGAGAAGAGAGTGACAGAGAGAGAAAGAGAGAGAGACAGACAGACAGAGGGATGAGATGGTGGGGAGAAAGCGACAGAGCGAGAGATTTGGCGAGAGAGAGAGAATGTGCAGGGAAATTGAAGGAGCAGGGAGAGATAGGGTGGGCGGGAGAGAGAGGGGCACAAGAGAGAGAGGGGACAGAGAGAGAGAGGTGGGCGAGAGAGAGGGGGTGAGAGGAAGAGGGAGGGCGAGAGAGAGAGGGGGCGAGAGAGAGCGGGGCAAGGAATGGCGAAAGAGACGGGGAGAAAGAGAGGGGGCAAAAGAGGGGATGGGGAAAGAGAGGGGCGCGAAAGGGGGCGGCGAAAGAGAGGGGGAGTGAAAGAGAGAGTGGGCGAAAGGAAGGGCGAACGAGGGTGTGGCAAAAATGGGGGGCCAAAGGAGGGGCAAAAGAGGGGATGAAAAATGGGGGCAAAAGAGGTGCCAAAGTGGGGGCGAGTGAGAGAGAGTGTGAGGGCGAGAGAGAGAGGGAGTTGAGAGTTAGGGGGAGCGAGGGTGGAGAGAGAGAGAGGGGGTTGAGAGAGAGAGAGGGGAGCGAGGGGGGCTAGAGAGCGCGGGCAAGGGGGGGCGAGAGAGGTGGGTGAGAGAGAGGGCGAAAGAGTGAGGGAGAGAGAGAGGGGAAGAGAGGGGGTGGAGAGAGGGGAGAGGGAGTGTGAGAGAGGGAGTTGAGGCAGGGGGCGGTGTTGGATGGGGTTGGAGGGAGGGGGCGGTGTTGGATGGGGTTGGAGGAAGGGGGCGGTGTTGGATTGGATTGGGGAAGGGGGCAGTGTTGGACGGGTTTGGGGAGGGGGCAGTGTTGGACGGGGTTGGGAAAGGAGGCAGTGTTGGACGGGTTGGGGAGAGAGTGGTGTTGGACGGGGTTGGGGGTGGGGCGGTGTTGGACGGGGTTGTGGGAGTGGGCGGTGTTGGATGGGTTGGGGAGGGGACAGTGTTGGACGGAGTGTGGGAGGAAGTGGTGTTGGACGGGGTTGTGGGAGGGGACAGTGTTGGACGTGATTGGGGAGGGGTCAGTGTTGGACGGTGTAGGGGAGGTGGCGGTGTTGGACGGGGTTGGGGAGGGGATGGTGTTGAGGAGGAGGAGGTGTTGGACGGGGTTCGGGGAGGGGGAGGCGTTGGAATGGGTTGGGGAGTGGGTTCATGGTGGGGTAGCAATGTTGGATGGGAGCAGCGGGCATGGGTTTGGGTGGGGCGTGTGAGGCTTGGTGCTGGAGGCGGGTCTCATGTTGGACATTGTTGAGGGTCAGGCTGTGGTGTGTGTGGACAGCCGCGAGAGTCAGGCTGGAAGCAGTGTGTGGACGGTGGTGAGGATCAGGCTGGTGGCGCTGTCTGGACGGCAGTGAGGGTCAGGCTGGGGCAGTGTGTGGAGAGTAGTGGAGGGCAGGCTGAGGGTGGTGTGTGGACGGCATTGAGGGTCAGGCTGGGGTCGGTGTGTGGACGGTGGTGAGGGTCAGGCTGGGGTCGGGTGTGTGGACGGTGGTGAGGTTCAGGCTGGGGGTGGTGTGTGGACGGTGGTGAGGGTCAGACTGGGGGCGGTGTGTGGATGGAGGTGAGGGTCAGGCTGGGAGCGGTGTTGAATGTTGAGGGTAAGGCAGGTGGCAGTGTTGAATGCTGGTGAGGGTCAGAATGGGTGCAGGTTTGCATGGTGGTGTGGATCAGGCTGGGGGCAGTGTGTGGAGGGGCAGTGAGGTTCATGCTGTGGACGGTGTTGGATGATGTTGAAGGTCAGGGTGGCGGCGTTGTGTGTACGGTGGTGAGGGTCAGGATGGAGGCGGTGAGTTGGCATGAGTGAAAATTAGGCTGGGAGCGGTGTGTGGACGGCGGTGTGTGGACGGCGGTGCGGGTCAGGCTGGGAGCAGAGTGTGGGCAGCAGTGAAGGTTAGGGTTGGGGCGGTGTGTGGAAGGCGGCGAGGGTCAGGCTGGGGCTGTGTGTGGATGGCAATGACGGTCAAGCGGGGGGTGGAGTGTGGTTGGCAGTGAGGGTCAGGCTGGGGGCATTGGTGAGAGTCAGGCTGGGGCAGTGTTGGACACAGTGAGGGTTTGGCTTTGTGGTAGAGGGTCAGGTTGAGTGCAGTGAGAGACAGGATGTTGTGGTGAAGGTCAGGCTGGGTGCAGCGTGTGGGTGGCAGTGTCGTTGATGGTGGGGGCCCTGTGTGGACGACGGTGAGGGTCAGGCTGAGGGCGGTGTGTGAACTGTGTTTGGGTTCAGGCTGGGGGCAGTGTTAAACGGTGGTGAGGGTCAGCCTGTGGGCGGTGTTGTGCGTTGGTGGGGTCAGTATGGGGGCAGTGAGCGTGCGTCGGTGAGGGTCAGGCTTGGGGTGGCGTGTGGACGGCAGTAAGGGTCAGTCTGGGGGAGGTGTGTGGACGGCAGTAAGGGACAGGCTGGGGACGGTGTGCGGACAGCGATGAGTTTCATGCTAGGAGCGGTGTATGGACAGCAGTGAGAGTCAGGCAGGGGGGTGGTGATTTGTTTTGGTGGGGGTCAGGCTGCCGGCATTTTTGAAAGGCAGTGAGGGTCAGGCTGGGAGCGGAGTGTGGACAGCGATGAGTTTCATGCTGGGGGTGGTGTGTGGATGGCAGTGAGGGTCTGGGTGGGGGCGGTGTTTGTGGTGGTGGGGGTCAGGCTGGGTGCATTGTTGGAAGGCAATGAGAGTCAGGCTTGGGGTGGAGTTGGTCGGCGGTGCGGGTCAGGCTGGTGGCGGTATGTGAGCGGTGGTGAGGGTCAGGCTGGGGGAGGTGTTGAACAGTGGTGAGGGTTAGGTGGGAGGTGGTGAGCGTCAGGCTGGGGTGGGGAGGTTCATGCTTGGGGCAATGTTGTATGGCGGTGAGGGTTAATGGAGGGGCCGTGTTGGATGGCAGTGTAGGTCAGTCTGGGGCAGTGTTGGACGGAGTTTCGGTCAGGCTGGGGCATTGTGTGGACGGCGGTGAGGTTCAGGCTGGTGTCGGTGTGTGCGTGGTGGTGAGGGTCAGGCTGGGGATGGTGTTGAACAGTGGTGAAGGTTAGGTTTGGGGAGATGAGGATCAACCAGTAGTGGTGTATGGACGGCGGTGAGTGTAAGGATGGGTGCGGTGTGTGGGCGGTGGTGACGGGCAGGCTGGAGATGGTGTGTGGGTGTTGGTGACGGTCAGGCTGGGGATGGTGTGATAGCGATGGTGAGGGTCAGGCTGGGGATGGTGTTAAACGGTGGTGAGGGTCAGGCTGGGGTTGGTGTGTGGGTGGTGGTCAGGGTCAGGCTGGAGATGGTGTTGAACAGTTGTGAAGATCAGGTTTGGGGCGGTGAGGGGAAAGCTGGGGTCATGTATGGACAGCGGCGAGTGTAAGGCTGGGTGCGGTGTGTGGGCGGTGGTGACGGGCAGGCTGTGGGTGGTGTTGAACGGTGGTGACGGTCAGTTTGTGGGTGGTGTTGTTCAGTGGTGCGATCAGTCTAGTGGAAATGTGTGGATGGCAGTAAGGGTCAGGCTGGGGGCGGTGTGTGGGCGGCAGTGAGATCAGGCTGGGGGCGGTGTGTGGGCGGCAGTGAGATCAGGCTGGGGGCGGTGTGTGGGCGGCAGTGAGATCAGGCTGGGGGCGATGTGTGGGCGTCGGTGATGGTCAGGCTGGGGCTGGTGTTTGGTGGTGGTGAGGCTCAGGCTGGAGGCAGATTTGGATGGTGGTGAGTATCAGGCTGGGGGCAGTGCATGGTTGGTGTTTAGGGTCAGGCCGGGGACGGTGTTGAACGGTAGTGAAGGTCAGGTTTGGGGCAGTGAGGGTCAGGCTGGGGTGGTGTATGGACGGCGGTGAGTGTAAGGCTGGGTGCAGTGTGTGGGCGGTGGTGACGGTCGGGCTGGGGATGGGGTTGAACGGTGGTGAGGGTCAGGCTGGGGATGGTGTTGAACAATGGTGGTGGGCAGTCTGTGGGTGGTGTTGTGCAGTGGTGGGATCAGTCTGGGAGAGGTGAAGGTTTGGCAGTAAGGGTCAGGTTGGGGGCGGTGTGTGGGCGTTGGTGATGGTCAGGCTGTTACCGGTGTTTTGATGGCAGTAAGGGTCAGGTTGTGGGCGATGTGTGGGTGGCAGCGAGAAACAGGCGGGGTGCGGTGTGTGGGTGTTGGTGAGGGTCAGGCTGTTACTGGCGTGTGGATGGCAGTAAGGGCCAGGTTGGGGGCGATGTGTGGGCGGCAGTGAGGTTCATGCTGGGGGCGATGTGTGGACGGCAGTGAGTGACAGGCTGGGGGCAGTGTTTTGTGGTGGTGAGGGTCAGGCTGGAGGCAGATTTGGACGGCGTTGAGTGTCAGGCTGGGGGCGTTGTGTGAATGGGGGTGAGTATCAGTCTGGGGATGGTGTTGAAAGTGGGTAAGATCGGGTTTGAGGCGGTGAGGGTCATGCTGGGTGCAGTTTATGGGCACTGGTGACGGTCAGGCTGGGGACGGAGTGTGGGCGGTGTTGACGGTCACGCTGGGGACGGTCAGGACGGTCACCCCCACCACCGCACAACTCCGCCCTCAGCCAGACGCTCACCACCGTTCAACACCATCCCCAGCCTGACCCTCACAGCCTTCCACACACCACCCCAGCCAGACCCTCACTGCCGTACAACACCGGTCCCAGCATGATTCACACCGCCATCTCACACTGCCCCCACCCTGACCCTCACTGCCGTCCAACACCACCCACAGCCTTACACTCACCGTTACCCACTCGCCGCCCCCAGCCTGACCCCCACCACCGCAAAAACTGCCCCCAGCCTGGCCCTCACCACTGTCCAACACCGCTCACAGTCTGACCCCCACCGTTGTCCACACACTGCCCCCAGCCTTGCCCTCATCGCCATACACACACCGCCCCCAGCCTTGCCCTCACCACCACCCGCACACGGACACCAGCCTGATACGCAACGCCATCCACACAACACCCCCAGCCTGACCCACACCGCAATACAACAGTGCGCCCCACCCTGACATTCACGGGATGGTGATGAATGGTGGTGAGGGTCAGGCTGTGGGCGGTGTTTTGCAGTGGTGGGGTCAGTCTGGTGGTAGTGAGTGGATGGCAGTAAGGGTCAGGATTGGGGATAAATGTGGGCGACAGTGAGGGTCAGGCTGGGGGCGGTGTGTGGGCGTCAGGCTGGTGGCGTTGTTGGAAGGTGGTGAGGGTCAGGGTGGGGGCAGTGTGTGGACGGTGGTGTGGTTCATGCTGGGGCCAGAGTTGTGCGGTGGTGAGGGTCAGGCTGGGGACAGTGTTTGGGCGGTCGTGAGGGGCAGGCTGGCGACGGTGTTGAATGTGTGTTGAGGGTCAGGCTGTGGGCGGTGTGGTGGGGCATTGAGGTTCATTCTGGGGCGGTGTTGGACGACGATGTGTGTCAGGGTGTGGGCGGTTTGTGGATGGCGGTGAGGGTCAGGGTGGGGGCGGTGTTGTGCGGTGGTGGGGATCTGTCTGGGGGCAGTTAATGGGTGTTGGTGAGGGTCAGGCTGGGGTCGGTGTGTGGACAGCGGTGAGATTCGGGCTGGGTGAGGTGTGTGGACAGCAGTGAGGGTCAGGCTGTGGCGGTGTGTGTGCGTCAGTGAGGGTTAGGTTTGGGGTGGTATTGGATGACAGTGAGGTTCATGCTGGAGGCGGTGTGCGGACGGCAGTGAGTGTCAGACTGGAGGCAGTGTTGGACAGTGGTGAGGGTCAGGCTGGGGGCGGTGTTGGACGGTGGTGAGGGTCAGGATTGGGGGAGTGGGTGGATGGCGGTGAGGACGAGGCTGGGGGCATTGTTCAGACGGCGGTGAGGGTCAGGATGGGGGCGTGTGTGTGTGGTGGTGAGTGTCAGGCTGGAGACGGTGTTGAACGGTGTTGAGGGTCAGGTTGGGGGCGGTGAGGGTCAGGCTTGGGATGGTGAGGTTCATGCTGGACGCAGTGTTGTACGGCAGAGAGGGTCAGGCTGGGGCGGTGGTGCACGAAGTTGTGGGTCAAGCTGGGGGTGATATGTGTACAGTTGTGAGGGTCAGGCCTGGGGTGGGGTGTGTATGTGTGAGGTTCAGGCTGGGGGCGGTGTTGGACGGCGGTGGGGGTCAGTCTCGGGTCTGTGTGTGGATGGCGGTGAGAGTCGGGCTGGGAGCGGTGTGTGGATGGTGTTGCGGGTCAGGCTGAGGAGGTGTTGAACAGTGGGGAAGGTCAGGTTTGGGGAGGTGAGGTCAACCTGGAGTGTTGTATGGACGGCAGTGAGTGTAAGGCTGGGTGCGGTGTGTGGGCGGTGGTGACGGTCAGGCTGGTGATGGTGTGTGGGCAGTGGTAAGGGTCAGGCTGGGATGGTGTTGAACGGTGGTAAGGGTCAGGCTGGGGGTGGTGTTAAACGGTGGTGAGGGTCAGGCTGGGGTTGGTGTGTGGGTTGTGGTGAGGGTCAGGCTGGGGATGGTCTTGAACAGTGGTGAAGGTCAGGTTTGGGGCGGTGAGGGTCAAGCTGTGGTGATGTATGGACGGCGGTGTGTGTAAGGATGGGTGCAGTGTGTGGGCGGTGGTGACGGTCAGGCTGGGGATGGTTTGTGGGCGGTGGTGAGGGTCAGGCTGGGGATGGTGTTGAACGATGGTGATGGGCAGTCTGTGGGTGGTGTTGTGCAGTGGTGGGATCAGTCTGGGGGATGTGAGTGGATGGCAGTAAGGGTCAGGTTGGGGACGGTGTGTGGGCATCGGTGATGGTCAGGCTGTTACCGGTGTGTGGACGGCAGTAAGGGTCAGGTTGGGGGCGATGTGTGGGCGGCAGTGAGGTTCAGGCTGGGGACGGTGTGTGGGCGTCGGTGAGGGTCAGGCTGTTACCGGTGTGTGGACAGCAGTAAGTGCCAAGCTGGGGGTGATGTGTGGGCGGCATTGACGATCATGCTGGGGGCGATATATGGACGGCAGTGAGTGACAGTCTGGGGGCGGTGTTTTGTGGTGGTGAGGGTCAGGCTGGAGGCAGATTTGGACGGCGGTGAGTATCAGGCTGGGGGCAGTGCGTGTGTGGTGGTGAGGGTCAGGCTGGGGACTGTGTTGAATGGTGGGTAAGATCAGGTTGGGGTCAGTGAGGGTAAGGCTGGGGACAGTGTGTGGATGGCAGTAAGGGTCAGGCTGGGGGCGATGTGTGGACGGGGGTGAGGGTCAGGCTGGGTGAGGTGTGTGGACAACTTTAAGGGTCAGGCTTTGGCGGTGTGTGTGGGTCAGTGATGGTTCGGTTTGGGGCTGATTTGGATGACAGTGAGGTTCATGCTGGAGGCGATGTGCGGATGGCAGTGAGTGTCAAACTGGAGGCGGTGTTGGAGAGTCGTGAGGGTCAGTCGAGGGCGGCTGTTGACGGCGGTGTGGGTCAGGCTGGGGGCGGTATGAATGGTGGTGAGTATCAGGATGGAATGGTGTGTGGACGGCAGTGGGGTCAGGCTGGGGGCGGTTTTGGACAGTGGTGAGGGTCAGGCTGGGGGCAGAGTGTGGATGGTGGTGAGGGTCAGGCAGGGGCAGTGTGTGGATGGTGGTGAGGGTCAGGCTGGGCATTGTTTGTGGACGGCAGTGAGGGTCAGACTGGGGGTGGTGGGTGGATGTCGGTGAGGGCAAGGCTGAGGGCAATGTTCAGATGGTGGTGAGGGTCAGACTATGGGCGGTGTTGGACGGTGGAGTGGGTCAGGCTGGGACGGTGCTTGCCGGTAGTGTGGGTCAGTGTGGGGGCGTGCGTGGGTGGTAGTGAGGGTCAGGGAGGGGGTGGTGTTTTGACGGCAGTGTGCTTCATGCTGGGAACGGTGTTTTATGGCAGTAAGGGTCAGGCTGGGGGTAGTGTGCGGACGGCGGTGAAGGTCAGGCTGGGGGCAGTTTGTGGGCGGTGGTGAGGGTCAGGCTGGGGACGGTGTTGAACGGTGTTGAGAGTCAGGTTGGGGGCGGTGAGGGTCAGGCTTGTGGTGTGAGGTTCATGCTGGACGCAGTGTTGTACGGCAGAGAGGGTCAGGCGGTGGTGGTGTTGGCTGAAGGTGTGAGTCAGGCTGGCGGCGTCGTGTGGACAGCTGTGAGTGTCAGGCTGAGGGCGATGTGTGTGCAGTTATGAGGGTCAGGCTTGGAGTGGTGTGTGTATGTGGTGAGGTTCAGGCTGGGGGCGGTGTTGGACGGTGGTGGAGGTCAGTCTCGGGTCGGTGTGTGGATGGCGGTATGGGTTGGGCTGGGAGCAGTGTGTGGAAGGCGGTGATGGTCAGGCTGGGGGCAGACTGTGGATGGCGTGGGGTGTCAGTCTGGGGGTGGTGTATGGAAAGCAGTGAGTGTCAGGCTGGGGGCGGTGTGTGGGCAGAGGTGAGAGTCTGGCTGGGGATGGTGTGTGCATGGCGGTGAAGTTCAGGCTGGGGGCGGTGTTGGATGTCGGTGGGGGACAGTTTCGTGGCGGTGTGTGGATGGCGGTGAGGGTCAGACTGGGGGGGTGTGTAGATGGCGTTGGGTGTCAGGCTGGGGGCGGTGTGTGGAGAGCGGTGAGGGTCAGGGTCGGGGCTGTGTGTTGACGGTGGTGAGGATCATGCTGGGGCAGTTTGTGGACAGGGGTGAGGGCCAGGCTAGGGGCGGTATTGAATGGTGGTGATGGTCAGACTGGGAGTGCAGTGTTTAACGGTGGTGGGGGGGCAGGCTGGGGGCGGTGCTGAATGGCAGTGAGGGTCAGATTGCGGGCGGTATGTTGACGGTTGTAAGGGCCAGGCTGGGGGAGGTCTGTGAAAGGTGGTGAAGACACGTCTGGGGTCGGTGTGTGGATTTCAGTTAGGGCAAAGTTGTGGGTAGTGTGTGGTAGTGGTGGGGGTTAGACTGGGGGTGGAATTGGATGGTGTTGAGCGTCAGGCTGGGCCCAGTGTTGGGCAGTGGTGGGGGTCAGGCTGGGGCGGTGAGGGCATCAGTGAGGGTCAGGCTGGGGCGGTGTGTGGACAGCAGTGAGTGTTTGGCTGGGGACGGTGTGTGCACGGCAGTGATGGTCAGCCTGGGGGGCGGTGGTGAGAGTCAGGTTGGGGCAGTGTTGGACATGGTGAGGGTCAGGCTAAGTGGGAGAGGTTCAGGTTGGGGGCGGTGAGGGTCAGGTTGGACGGGGTGAGAGACAGGCTTGCGGCGGTGAGGGTCAGGCTGGGGGCGGTGTGTGGATGGTGGCAGGGTTCAGGGTGGGGGCGGTTTGTAACTGGCGGTGAGGGTCAGCTGAGGGCGGTGTGTGGACTGTGGTTGGGGTCAGGCTAGGGGCGGTTTGTGGGCGGTGGTGAGGGTTAGGCTGGGCGGCGGTGTGTGAGCGGCAGTGTGAGTCATGCTAGGGACGGTGAGGGTCAGGCTGGAGGTGGTGAAGGATGGTGGTGAGGTTCAGGCTGGGGGTGGTGTTGGGAGGAGGGATGGGTCAGCATAGGGGCAGTGTATGTGGATGGCAGAGGGAAGGTTCAGGCTGGGTGCAGTTCGTGGACAGCGGTGAAGGCCAGGCTAGGGGCGGTTTTGAATGGTGGTGATGGTCTGGCTGGGGGTGCAGTGAAGTACGGTGGTGGGGGGCGGGCTGGGTACTGTGTGTGGAGGGCCTGTGAGGTTCATGCTGGGGTGGTCTTGGAGGACAGTGAGGGTCAGTTTGGGGGCGGTGCATGGACAGCGGTGAAAGCCAGTCTGGGCGACATGTGTGGAAGGCGGGGAGGGCAAGGCTGGGGCAGGTGTGTTGATGGCGGTGAGGGCAAACTTGGGGGCAGTGTGCGGCAGTGGTGAGGGTCAGGCTGGGGACGGTGTTGTGCGGTGGTGGGGGTCAGGCTGATGCGTTGAGTGGGCATTGGTGAGGGTCAGGTTGGGGTTGGTGTGCAGATGGCGGCGAGGGTAAGGCTGTGGGCGATGTGTGGATGACAGTGAGGGTCAGGCTGTGGGCGGGGTGTGGACAGCAGTGAGTGTCAGGCTGGGGATGGTGTGTGGGCAGCAGTGAGGGTCAGGCTGGGGGTGGTGGTCAGAGTCAGGCTGGGGCAGTGTTGGACATGGTGAGGGTCAGGCTATGTGGGAGAGGGTCAGGTTGAGTGCAGTGAGACAGGATGAGGCGGTGAAGGTCAGGCTGGGTGCAGCGTGTGGATGGCGGTGGCGTTCAGGGTGGGGGACTTGTGTGCACTGCGGTGAGGGTCAGGCTGAGGGCGGTGTGTGAAATGTGTTTGGGGTCAGGCTGGGGGAGGTTTGTGGGTGGAGGTGAGGGTCAGGCTGGAGGCGTTGAGGGTCAGGCTGGGGGCGGTGTTGGATGGCAGTGAAGGTCCGGCTGGGGGCAGTGTGTGTATAGCGGTGGGAGTGTGGCTGGTGGTGGTGTTGAACGGAGGTGAAGGTCAGGCTTCTGGCGGTGTTGGACGGTGGGGAGGGTCAGGCTGAGGTGTGTGGGATGATGGTGGTGAGTGTCAGGCTGTGGGCGGTGTGTGGACGGTGTTGAGGGTCAGGCTGGGTGTGGTGTGTGGATGGTGGTGGGGTTCAGGCTATGGGTGGTGTGTGAGCGGCGGCGGAGTTCAGGCTGGGGGCGGTGTGTGTTCGGAGGGGACGGGCAGGCTGAGGTTGGTGTGGGAATGATGGTGGGGATCAGCTTGAGGCGGTGTGTGGATGGCAGTGGGGGTCAATTGAGGTCAGTGTGTGGGAGGTAAGGAAGGTCGGGCTAGGTGCGGTGTGTGGATGGTGGTGAGGTTCAGGCTGGGTCGTTGTGTGGATGAAGATGAAGGTTAGGCTGGAGATGGTGTGTAGTCGGCGGTGTGGGTCAGGCTGTGGTCGGTGTGTGCTTGGCGGTGGATATCAGCCTGAGGGCGGTGTCTGCGCGAAGATGAGGGTCAGGCTGGAGATGGTGTGTAGTCGGCGGTGATGGTCAGGCTGGGGGCGGTGTGTGGACGGCGTTTCGGGTGAGGCTGGGTGCTGATTGTGGACGACAGTGGGTGTCAGGCTGGGCGTAGAGGAGAAGGGTACGCTGGGGGCGGTGTGTGGGCGGTGGTGAGGTTCAGGGTGGAGCGGTATTGGGTGGTGGTGGGGTACAGGCTGGGGCAGTGTGTGTTCAGAGTGGAGGATCAGGCTGGGGTCGGTGTGAGAACGACGGTGGGGGTCAGGCTCGGCGTGTGGACAGAGGTGAGGGTCAGGCTGGTGGCTGTGTAGGACGGCACTGAGGGTCAATTTGGGGTCGGTGTGTGGGCACTAGTGAGGGTCAGGCAGGGGCGGTGTGTGGATGGCAATGAGGGTCAAGCGGGGGGTGGAGTGTGGTCGGCGGTGAGGAACAGGCTGGGGGTAATGTGTGGACGGCAGTGAGGGTCATGCTGGGGGCGGTGTGGGGTTGGCGGTGAGGGGCAGGCAGTGGCGGAGTTGGACAATGGTGAGTCAGGCTGGGGATGGTGTGTGGACGTCAGTGAGTGTCAGGCTGTGGGCGGTGTGTGGGCAGAGAAGAGGGTCAGGCTGGGGGTTGTGTGTGCATGGCGGTGAGGTTCAGGCTGGGGGCGGTGTTGGATGGCTGTGGGGGTCAGGCTGGGGGCGGTGTGTGGATGGCGGTGAGGGTCGGGCTGGGGGCGGTGTTAGACGACAGTGAGGGTCAGGCTGCGGGCTGTGTGTGGACGGTGGTGAGGGTTAGGCTGGGGACGGGGTGTGGATGGTGGTGATGTTCAGGCTGGTGGTGTGTGGATTGTGGTGAGGGTCATGCTGGGGCAGTGTGTGGACAGGTGTGAGGACCAGGCTAGGGGCGGTATTGAATGGTGGTGATGGTCAGGCTGGGGGTGCAATATTTGACGGTGGTGGGGGCAGGCTGGAGGCGGTGCTTGATGGCAGTGAGGGTCAGGTTGCGGCCGGTGTGTGGACGGTTGTGAGGGCCAGGTTGGGGGAGGTCAGTGGAAGGCGGTGAAGACAAGTCTGGGGTCGGTGTGTGGATGGCAGTGAGGCCAAAGTTGGGTTTGGCATGTGGTAGCGGTGAGGGTTAGACTGGGGGCGGAATTGGACGGTGTTGAGGGTCAGGCTGGGCCCGGTGCTGGGCAGTGGTGGGGCTCAGGACAGGGCGGTGAGTGGGCATCAGTGATGGTAAGGCTGGGGGTGGTGTGTGGACAGCAGTGAGTGTCAGGCTGGGGACGGTGTGTGCACGGCGGTGAGGGACAGGCTGAGGGTGGTGGTGAGAGCCAGGTTGGGGCAGTGTTGGACATGGTGAGGGTCAGGCTAAGGGTTCAGGTATTTCGTGGTGTGTGCACGGTAGTGAGGGTCATTCTGGGGCGGTGTGTGGGCTGCGGTGATCGTCAGGCTGGGGACGGTGTGTGGGTGGTGGTGTGGTTCAGCTTGAGGATGGTGTGTGGACAGTGGAGAGTGTCAGGCTGAGGGCGGTGTGTAGACAGCGGTGAGAGTCAGGCTGGGTGCTATGTGTAGGCAGTGGTGCAGTTCAGGCTGGTGGAGTTTTTGGGTGTCTGGCAGGGCGTGGTGTGTCAGGCTGAGGTCGATTTGTGAATGACAGTGAGGGTCAGCCTGGGGGCGGTGTGTGTGCACGGCGGTGAGGGACAGGCTGGCGGTGGTGTGTGGATGGCGGTGAGGGACAGGCTGGGGGCGGTGTGTGGACAGTAGTGAGGGTCAGGCTGGGGGCAGTGTGTGGATGGCAGTGAGGGCCAGGCGTGGGTGAGTGTTAGACGGCAGTGAGCGTGAGGCTGGGGGCGGTATGCGGGCAGTGGTGAGGGTCAGGCTCGGGGCTTTATGTGCTCTCGGTGATGGTCATGCTGGGGATGGTGTGTGGATGGCAGTGAGGATAAGCCTAGGGGCGGCATTGAGGATCAGTCTTGTGGCAGTGTTGGATGGCAGTGGTGGCCAGGCTGGGGGCAGTTGGTGGACAGCGGTGGGGTCAGGCTGGGAGCAGTGTTGGATGGCGGTGGGGGCTAGGCTGGGGGCAGTTGGTGGACAGCGGTGGGGTCAGGCTGGGAGCAGTGTTGGATGGCGGTGGGGGCTAGGCTGGGGGCAGTTGGTGGACAGCGGTCGCATCATGCTGGGCGCAGTGTGTGGACATCGGTGAGGGACAGGCTGGTGGCGCTGAGGGTCAGACTCGGGCATTGTTGGACAGCGGTGATGGCTAGGTTGGTGGTGGAGTGTGCATGGCAGTGAGGGTCAGACTGGGTCGGTGTGTGGGTGGCAGTGAGGGACAGGCTGGGTCTGTGTGAGGCCAGCGGTGAGGGTCAGGCTGGGTTCGGTGTGTGGGCGGTGATGAGGGTCAGGCTGCGGGCGCTGTGTGGATGGTACTGAGGGTCAGGCTTTGGCTGTATTGGACGGCGGTGAGGGTCAGGCTTGTGGCAGTGTTGGACTTTGGTGGGGGTCAGGCTGGGGCCGGTGGGTGGATGGTGGTGGGGCCCAGGCTGGGTCGGTTGGTTGATGACGGTGAGGGTCAGGCGGGGGGTGCTGTGTGGATGGTGGTGAGGGTCAGGCTTGGGTCATTCTTGGACGGCAGTGAAGGTCAGGCTGCAGACGGTGTGTGGGTAGTGGTGAGGGTCAGGCTGGGCGCGGTGTGTGGACAGCGGTGAGCGTCAGGCTGGGAGCAGTCTTGGATGGCAGTGAGGGTCAATTTGTGGTCGGAGTGTGGGAAGCGGTGAGGGTCAGGCTTGGGGTGGCGTTTGGACGGCAGTGAGAGTCAGGCTGGGGGTGGTGTGTTTGACGTCAATGAGGGTCAGCCTGGGAATGGTGCGTGGGCGATGTTGAGGGTCAAGCTGGGGGTGTGGTGTGGATGGCAGTGAGGGAAAGGCTGGGGTCGGCATGTGGACTGCGGTGAGGGTCAGGCTGGGTGCGGTGTGTGCACAACAGTGAAGGTCTGGCTGGGGCCGGTGTGTTGGTGGCGTCGAGGGACAGGCTGGGGCTGTGTGTGGACGGAGGTGAGGGTCAGGCTTTGGGTAGTGTGTGGACGGCTGCTAGGATAAGGCGAGGGTCAGTGTGTGGGCAGCAGTGAGGGTCAGGCTGGGGCGGTGTGTGGATTGTAGTGAGGGTCAGGCTGGGGGCTGTGTGTGGGCGGCAGTGAGGGTCAGGCTATGGCGGTATTGGACTGCAGTGAGGGTCAGGCTTGTGGCAGAGTTGGACGGCGGAGAGGATAAGGCTGGGGGCAGTTGGTGGATGGTGGTGGGTTTCAGGATGGGTCGGTTGGTTGATGATGGTGAGGGTCAGGCTGGGGTAGTGTATGGGCAGTGATGATGTAATGCCTTGGGGTTGTGTGTGGACGGCGGTGTGGGACAGGCTGATGGTGGTGTGTGGACAGCAGTGAGGGCCAAGCTGGGGTGGTGCTGGATGGTGGTGAGAGTCAGCCTGGGGACGGTATGTAGACAGCAGTGAGGTTCAGGCTGGGTGCGGTGTGCAGATGACAGTGAGGGACAGGTTGGGGGCAGAGTGTGGATGGCAGTGAGGGTCCGGCTGGGTGCGTTGTGTGGACGGCAGTGAGGGTCAGGCTGGGGGCTCTGTGTGGACGGCGGTGAGTGTCAGGCTTGGGTCAGTGTTGGACGGCAGTGAGCGTCAGGCTCGGTGAGGGTCATGCTGTGGGTGGTGTGTGGATGGCAGTGAGGATAAAGCTCGGGGCAGTGTGTGGGTGGCCGTGAGGGTCAGGCTTGTGGCAGTGTATAACGGTGATGGTGTCAGGCTGGGGGCAGTCGATGGACAGCGGGGTGGGTCAGGCTGGGAGCAGTATGTGCACGGCAGTGAAGGTCAGGCTGGGGGTGGTGTGTAGATGGCGTTGAGGGTCAAGCTGGGAGCGGTGTCTGGACAGTGGTGAGGATTATTCTGGTGGCAGTGTTTGACTGTGGTGGGGGTCAGATTGGGGGCATTTGGTGGATGGCGGTGGGGGTCAGGCTGGAGATAGTAACTGGACAGTGGTGAGGGTCAGCCTTGGGGTGGTGTGTGGATGGTGTTGAGGGTCAGGCTGGGGATAGTGTGTGGGCGGTGGTGAGGGTCAGGCTTGGGGCAGTGTGTAAACAGTGGTGAGCGTCAGGCTGGGTGTGGTGTGTGGACAGCAGTGAGGATTAGGCTGGGGCGGTGTACAGGTGGCAGAGAGGGTCAGGCTGGAGACGGTGTGTGGGTGGCGGTGAGCGTCAGGCTTGGTGTGGTGTGTGGACAGCAGTGAGGATTAGGCTGGGGCGGTGTACAGGTGGCAGAGAGGGCCAGGCTGGTGGTGGTGTATGGACAGTGGTGAGGGTCAGGCTCAGGGCGGTGTGTGGGCGGCAGTGAGTGTCAGGCTGGGGCGGTGCGGGACAGTGGTGAGAGTCAGGTTGGGGACAGGCTGGTGACGGCGTGTGGACGGCGGTGAGTGTCAGGTTGGGTGCAGTGTGTGGATGGCCGTGAGGTTCAGGCTTGGTCAGTGTGTGGATGACAGTGATGGACAGGCTGGAGACGGAGTGTAGGTGACGGTGAGGGTCAGGTTGGGGGTGGTTGGTGGGTGGTGGTGTGTATCAGGCTGGGGTGGTGCGCGACGGCGGTGAGGGTCAGGCTGGGGCGGTGTGGGATGGCGGTGAGAGTTAGCTTGAGGACGGTTTGTGGATGGCAGTGAAGGTCAGGCTGGGGGCAGTATGAAGACGGTGGTGAAAGACAGGCTGGGGGCATTGTGTGGACTGCAGTGAGAGTCAGGCTGGGGGCTGTGTGTGAATGGCAGTGAGGGTCAGGCTGGGGGTGGTGTGTGGGTGGCTGTTAGTTGATGGCTGGGGGCGGTGTTGGGTGGTGATGGGTGTCAGGCTGGGGGAGTGTTGGGTAGCAGGCAGGGTTGGTGTGTGTTCGGAGGGGAGGATCAGGCTGGTGTCGGCGGGTGAAGGACGGTGGGGGTCAGGCTGCAGGGGGTGGGTGGACGGTGGTGAGTGTCAGGCTGGGGGTGATGTGTTCACAATGGTGTGGGTCAGGCTGGGGGCGGTGTGTGGGCGGTGGAGAGGTTCAGGCTGTGGGTGGTGTGTAGATGGCATTGAGGGACAGGCTAGGGGCTGTGTGTAAACGGCGGTGAGGGTCAGGCTTCGGGTAGTGTGTGAACGGCTGTTAGGATAAGGCTAGGGTTAGTGTGTGGGCGGCAGTGAGGGTCAGGCTGGGGCAGTGTGTGGATAGCATGTGAGGGACAGGCTGGAGGCAGTGTGTGGATAGCGGAGAGGGACAGGCTGGAGACGGTGTGTGGGTGGAGGTGAGGGTCAGGCTGGGGGTGGCGTGTGAATGTCTGTGAGGATAAGGCTAGGGTCAGTGTGTGGGCGGCAGTGAGGGTCCGGCTAGGGCAGTATTGGACGGCAGTGAGGGTCAGGCTTATGGCAGTGTTGGACAGTGATGGGTTCAGGCTCGGGGCGGTTGGTCGATGGTGGTGGAGATCAGACTGAGGTGGTTGTTTGATGGTACTGAGGGTTAGGCTGTGGGTGGTGTGTTCGACCTCGATGAGGGTCAGGCTGGGGAGTGTGTGGCCGGTGGTGAGGGTCAGGCTGGAGTCATTGTTGGATGGCAGTGAGGGTCAGGCTGGAGATGAAGTGTGGGTGTCGATGAGGGTCAGACTGGGGGTGGTGTCCGGGCGGTGGTGAGGGTCAGGCTCGGGGCTTTGTGTGGTCTCGATGAGGGTCATGCTGGGGATGGTGTCTGGACGGCAGTGAGGATAAGGCTAGGGGCGGCGGTGTGTGGAGGGGAGGATCAGGCTGGTAACGGCGTGTGAACGACGGTGGGGGTCAGGCTGCAGGGGGTGAGTGGATGGTGGTGAGGATCAGGCTGGGGGTGGTGTGGACGGTTAGGCTAGGTGTGTGGGTGGCGGTGAGGGTCAAGCTGGGGCGCTTGGTAGACAGCGGTGGGGTCAGGCTGGGGCGGTTGGTGGATGGTGGTGATGGTCAGGCTAGGGGGGATGTGTAGACGGTGGTGAGGGTCAGGCTGGGGGTGGTTGTAGATGGCGGAGAATGTCATTGGTCGTGGTTTGCGGATGGCAGTGAGGGTCAGGCTGAGGGCGTTGTGTGGACGGAGGAGAGGGTCAGGCTGGGGGCGGTGTATGTATGATGCTGCGGGTCAGGCTGGGGGCGGTGTCTGGACGGTGGTGAGGATCATACTGGGGGCGGTGTGTGGGCAGCAGTGAGGGTCAGGCTGGGAGCGGTGTCTGGACGGTGGTGAGGATCATACTGGGGACGGTGTGTGGTTGGCAGTGAGGGTCAGGCTGGGGGCGTTGTGTGCACTGCAGTGAGGATAAGGCTGGTGCTGGCGTGTGGGTGGCTGTGAGGTTCAGGCTGGGGGCGGTGTTGGGTGGTGGTGGGTGTCAGGCTGGGGCGGTGTTGGGTGGCGCTGTGTGTCAGGCAGGAGTTGGTGTGTGTTCGGAGGGGAGGATCAGGCTGGGGCGGTGCGGGACTGTGGTGAGAGACAGGCTCAGGACGGTTTGTGGATGGCAGCGAGGATCAGGCTGGGGGTGGTGTGCAGATGGCAGTGAGGGACAGGCTGGGGCCGGCGTGTGTACGGGGGTGACGTTCAGGTGGGGAGCGGTATGTGGTCGGCAGTGAGGGACAGGCTCGGGACGGTTTTGGACGGCGGTAAGTGTCAGGTTGGTGGCGGAGTGTGGAAGGCGGTGAGGGTCACGCTAGCGGGTAGCTGGACGGCTGTGAGAGTCAGGCTGTGGATGGTGTGTGGATTGCAGTGAGGGTCAGGCTGGGTCAGTGTGTGGATGGCAGTGAGGGTCAGGCTGGGTCAGTGTGTGGATGGCAGTGAGGGACAGGCTGGGGGTAGTGTGTGAATAGCTGTGAGGATAAGGCTAGGGTCAGTGTGTGGGCAGCAGTGAGGGTCAGGCCCTTGGCAGTGTTGGACGGCGGTGGGGGTCAGGCTGGGGGCGGTTGGTGGATAGCGATGCGGTTCAGGCTGGGGCGGTTGGTTGACGATGGTGAGGGTCAGGCTGGGGGTGGTGTGTGGACAGTGGTGAGGGTCAGGCTGGGGTCATTGTTGGACGGCAGTGAGGGTCAGTCTGGAGATGGTGTGTGCGTGGTGTTGAGGGTCAGGCTGGGGTGGTTTATGGGCAGTGACGAGTTTCAGCTTTGGTGTGGTATGTGGACAGCGGTGAGGGTAAGGTGGGTGGCAGTCTGTGGACAGGGGTGAGGGACAGGCTGTTGGCGCTGTGTGGACAGCAGTGTGGGTCAGGCTGGGGTGGTGCTGGATGGCGGTGATGGTCAGCCTGGGGAGGTGTGTGGACGACAGTGAGGTTCAGGCTGGGGACGGTGTGTGGACGGCAGTGAGCGTCAGGCTGGGGGCTATGTGTGGACGGCGGTGAGGGTCAGGCTTGGGTAAGTGTTGGACGGCAGTGAGCATCAGGCTCGGGGTGTTGTGTGTTCTCGGTGAGGTTCCTGCTGTGGATGTGTGCGTACGGCAGTGAGGTTAAAGCTCGGGGCGGTGTCTGGGCAGTGTTGAGTTTTAGCCTTGGGGTGGTGTGTGGAATGTGGTGAGGGTAAGGTTGGTGGCGGTCTGTGGATAGCGGTGAGGGACAGGCTGGTGGCTGAGTGTGGACAACAGTGTGGGTCAGGCTGGGGTGTTGCTGGACGGTGGTGAGAGTCAGCCTGCACACAGTGTGTGAACGGCAGTGAGGATCAGGCTGGCTGCAGTATGCGGATGACACTGAGGGACAGGCTGGGGGCAGTGTGTGGATGGCAGTGAGGGATAGGCTGGATGCGGCATGTGGGTGGCGGTGAGGGTCAGGCTGGGTGCGGTGTGTGGATGGCGGTGAGGGTCAAGCTTGGGTCAGTGTTGGACGGCGGTGTGCGCCAGGCTGGGGGCGGTGTGTGGGCGGTGGTGAGTGTCAGGCTCGGGGCGTTGTGTGTTCACGGTGAGGGACATGCTGTGGGTGGTATGTGGACGGCAGTGAGGATTAGGCTAGGGACATTGTGAGGGTGGCTGTGAGGGTCAGGCTTGTGGCGGTGTTGGACGGCTGTAGTGTCAGTTTGCGGGAGGTAGGTGGTTAGCGGTGTGGGTCAGGCTGGGGGCAGTGTGTACATGGCGCTGAAGGTCAGGCTGTGGGTGTTGTGTTGATGGCGTTGAGAGTCAGGCTGGGGGAGGGGTGTGGATGACGCTGAGGGTCAGGCTGAGGGCGGTGTCTGGACGGTGGTGAGGAACATTCTGGGGGCGGTGTGTGGGCGGCAGTGAGGTTCAGGCTGCGGGCGGTATGTAGACGGCACTGAGCGTTACTTTGGGGGCGTTGTGTGGACTGTGGTGAGGGTCAGGCTGTGGGTGATTTGTTAGTGGCTGTGATGTTCAGGCTGGGGGCGGTGTTTGGTGGTTGTGGGTATCAGGCATTTTTTGGTGACTGTGCAGAGGGGTGCATCAGGCTGGTGTCGGTGTGTGCACGACGGTCGGAGTCAGGCTGCTGGCGAGTGGATGGTCAGGCTGGGGCAGAGTGTGTACAACAGTGCAGGTCAGGCTGGGGGTGGTGTGTGGATGGTGGTGAAGTTCAGGCTGTGGGCGGTGTGTGGACTGCGTTGAGCGTCAGGCTGGGGGGTGGAGTCTGGGCGGTGGTGAGGATCAGACTGGGGGCGGTGTGTGGGTGGGAGTGAGGGTCAGGTGGTGGGGTATGTGGCCGGCAGTGAGGGTCAGGGTCGGGACGGTTTGGTGGCGGAGTGTGGAAGGTGGTGAGGGTCACGCTGGGGCGTAGCTGGATGGCGTTGAGAGTCAGGCTGAGGATGGTGTGTGGATAGCTGTGATAGTCAGGCTGGGGATGGTGTGTGGATGGCGCTGAGGGTCAGGTTGGGGGCTGTGTGTGAACGGCTGTGAGGATAAGGCTAGGGTCACTGCGTGGGCAGCAGTGAGGGTCAGGCTGGGGCAGTATTGGATGGCGGTGGGGGTCAGACTGCCGCCGGTTGGTGGATGGCAGTGGGGGTCAGGCTGGGGATGGTGTGTGCACGGTGATGATGGTAAGGTTGGAGTCATTGTTGGACGGCAGTGAGGATCAGGCTCGTGGCGGTGTGTGGATGGTGGTGTGGGTCAGGCTGGGGCTGGTGTGTGAACGGTGGAGAGCGTCAGTCTGGTGCGGTGTGTAAACAGCATTGAGCGTCAGGCTTGGTGTGGTGTGTGGACAGTGGTGAGATTCAGACTGGGGCGGTGTACAGGTGACAGTGTGGGTCAGGCTGGGGGTGGTGTGTGGGCAGTGGTGAGGGTCAGGCTGGTGGTGGTGTGTGGACGGTGGTGAGGGTCAGGCTAGGGGTGCTGTGTGGGCGGCAGTGAGGGTCAGGATGTGGCATTGTTGGACTGCGGTGGGGGTCAGGCTGGGGGACATTGGTGTACAGCGGTGGGATCTGGCTGGGGGTGGTTGGTGGATGGTGGTGTGGGTCAGGTAGGGGCGTTGTGAGACGGTGGTTCGGGTCAGGCTGGTGGCGGTGTTCGAATGGTGGTGAGGGTCAGGCTGGGTCGGTGCGGGACGGAGGGAAGAGTCAGGTTGGGGACAGTTTGTGGATGGCTGTGAGGGTCAGGCTGGGGGCGGTGTGCGGATGGCAGTGTGAGGCAGGCTGGTGGGGGTGTGTGGACGGCGGTGAGTGTCAGGCTGGGTGCGGTGTGTGGACGGCTTTGAGGCACAGGCTGGGTTGGTGTGTGCATGGCAGTGAGGGACAGGCTGGAGACGGTGTGTGGGTGACGGTGAGGGTCAGGTTGGGGGTGGTTGGTAGACGGTGGTGTGGGCCAGGCTGGGGTAGTGTGGGACGGCGGTGAGGGCCAGGCTGTTGGCTGTGTGTGTACGGCGATGAGGGTCAGTCTGGGGTGGTGCGGGACAGTGGTGGGAGTGAGGTTGGGGACGGTTAGTGGATGGCGGTGAAGGTCATGCTGGGGGCGGTATGTCGACGGCGGTGAGCGTCAGGCTGGGAGCATTGTGTGGACTGTGATGAGTTTCACGCTGGGGGTGGTGTGTGGGTGGCAGGCAGGGGTTGGTGCGCGTACGCAGAGGCTGGTGTCGGCGTGTGAACAACAGTGGTGGTCAGGCTGCAGACAGTGAGTGGATGGTGGTGAGGGTCAGGCTGGGGGGCGGTGTGTGTACGACAGTCAATGAGGGTCAGCCTGGGGATGGTGTGCAGGCGTTGGTGAGGATCAGGCTGGGTCAGTGATGAAGTTCAGGCTGGCCGCTGTGTGTGGGCGGTGTTGTGAGTCAGACTGGGAACGGTGTTTAACGGCAGTGAGTGTCAGGCTGGTGGTACTGTGTGGATGGCAGTGAGGGACAGGCTGGGGTCGGCATGTGGACTGCAGTGAGGGTCAGGTTGTGTGCGGTGTGTGCATGACATTGAGGGTCAGGCTGGGGATGGTATGTGGATGGCAGTGAGGGACAGGCTGGGGCTGTGTGTGGACGGTGGTGAGGGTCGGGCTTGGGATAGCATGTGAACGGCTGTTAGGATAAGGCTAAGGTCAGCAGTGTGTGTGGGCAGCAGTGAGGGTCAAGCTGGGGCAGTGTGAGTATGGCGGTGAAGGTCATGCTGGGGGCGGTATATAGACGGTGGTGAGCGTTAGGCTGGGGGCATTGTGTGGACTGCGGTGAGGTTCAGACTGGTTGGTGGTGTGTGGGTGGCTGTGAGTTTCAGGCTGGCGAGGTTGCTGGGTGGTAGGCTGGGGATGGTGTTTGGAAAGCTGTGACAGTCAGGCTGGGGATGGTGTGTGGATGGCGATGAGGGTCAGGCTGGTGGCTGTGTGCGAACGGCTGTGAAGATAAGGCTAGGGTCGATGTGTGGGTGGCAGTGAGGGTCAGGCTAGGGCAGTATTGGACGGCAGTGAGGGTTAGACTTATGGCAGTGTTGGACAGTGGTGGGGGTCTGGCTGGGGCGGTTGGTGGACGGCGGTGGAGATCAGGCTGGGGCAATTGTTTGAAGACGGTGAGGGTCATGCTGTGGGTGGTGCGTTTGACCTCGATGAGGGTCAGGCTGGGGAGTGAGTGGTTAGTGGTGAGGGGCAGGCTGGGGTTATTGTTGGATGGCAGTGAGGGTTAGTTGGAGATAGTGTGTGGGTGGTGGTGAGGGTCAGGCTGGGGGTGATGTATGGGCAGTGGTGAGGTTCAGGTTGGGGCGATGTTGGACAGCAGTGAGGGTCAGGCTGGGGCATTACTGGACAGCAGTGAGGGTCAGGCTGGGGCGTTATTGGACGGCAGTGAGGGTCAGGGTGGGTGCAGTGTGTGGACGGCAGTGAGGGTCAGGCTGGGGGCGGTGTGTGGACGGCAGTATGGTCAGGCTGGGGGCGGTGTGCGGATGGTATTGAGGGTCAGGCTGGGGGTGGTGTGTGGACGGCAGTGAGGGTCAGGTAGGGTGCAGATTTTGGACGGCAGTGACGGTCAGGCTGGGGGCCGTGTGTGGACAGTGGTGAGGGTCAGGCTTGGGTCAGTGTTTGATGGCAGTGAGCGTCAGGCTGGGGGCGGTGGTGAGGGTCTGGCTCGGGGCGTTGTGTGTTCTTGGTGAGGGTCATGCTGTGGGTGGTGTGTGGGGCCACAGCATGAGAATAACGCTAGGGGCGGTGTGTGGTCGACCGTGAGACAATAGACAATAGACAACAGACAATAGACAATAAACAATAGATGCAGGAGTAGGCCATTCAGCCCTTCGAGCCTGCACCACCATTCAATATGATCATGGCTGATCATTCCCAATCAGTATCCTGTTCCAGCCTTATCTCCATAACCCTTGACTCCACTATCTTTAAGAGCTCTATCCAATTCTTTCTTCAATGAATCCAGAGACTGGGCCTCCACTGCCCTCTGGGGCAGAGCATTCCACACAGCCACCACTCTCTGGGTGAAGTAGTTTCTCCTCATCTCTGTCCGAAATGGTCTACCCCGTATTTTTAAGTTGTGTCCTCTGGTTCGGCACTCCCCCATCAGCGGAAATATGTTTCCTCCTGCCAGAGTGTCCAATCCTTTCATAATCCTATACGTTTCAATCAGATCCCCTCTCAGTCTTCTAAACTCAAGTGTATACAAGCCCAGTCGCTTCAGTCTTTCCGTGTAAGGCAATCCTGCCATTCCAGGAATTGACCTTGTGAACCTACGCTGCACTCCCTCAATAGCCAGAATGTCTTTCCTCAAATTTGGAGACCAGAACTGTACACAGTACTCCAGGTGTGGTCTCACCAGGGCCCTGTACAGCTGCAGAAGCACCTCTTGGCTTCCATACTCAATTCCTCTTGTTATGAAGGCCAGCATGCTATTAGCCTTCTTGACGACCTTCTGTACCTGCATGCTTGCCTTCATTGACTGGTGGATAAGAACACCCAGATCTCTCTGAACAGCCCCTTTACCTAATTTGATACCATTGAGATAGTAATCTGCCTTCCTGTTCTTGCCACCAAAGTGGATAACCAGACATTTATCCACATTAAACTGCATCTGCCATGCATCTGCCCACTCACCTAACTTGTCCAGGTCACCCTGTAATCTCCTAACATCCTCATCACATTTCACCCTACCACCCAGCTTTGTATCATCAGCAAATTTGCTAATGTTATTGCTGATACCATCTTCTATATCATGTACATATATTGTAAAAAGCTGCGGTCCCAGCACGGATCCCTGCGGTACCCCACCGGTCACTGCCTGCCATTCCGAAATGGAGCCGTTAATCACTACCCTTTGTTTCCTATTAGCCAACCAATTCTCTATCCAATCTAGTACTTTGCCCCCAATACCGTGCGCCCTGATTTTACTCACTAACATCTTGTGTGGGACTTTATCAAAAGCTTTCTGAAAGTCCAGGTACACTACATCCACTGGATCTCCCTCGTCCATCTTCCGAGTTACATCCTCAAAAAATTCAAGAAGATTAGTCAAGCATGATTTCCCCTTCATAAATCCATGCTGACTCTCTCCTATCCTGTTACTATTATCCAGATGTGCCGTAATTTCATCCTTTATAATAGACTCCAGCATCTTTCCCACCACTGAGGTCAGACTAACTGGTCTATAATTTCCTGCTTTCTCCCGCCCACCCTTCTTAAAAAGTGGCACAACATTAGCCGCCCTCCAATCCTCAGGAACCGACCCCGATTCTATTGAACTCTGGAAAATAATCACCAGCGCATCCATGATTTCCCGAGCCACCTCCTTCAGTACCCTGGGATGCAGGCCATCAGGTCCCGGAGACTTATCAACCTTCAGACCTAACAGTCTCTCCAACACCAAATCCTGGCAAATATAAATTCCCTTAAGTTCAGGTCCTTCAGCCACTGTTACCTCAGGGAGATTGCTTGTGTCTTCCCCAGTGAACACAGATCTGAAGTACCCATTCAATTCCTCTGCCATTTCTTTGTTCCCAGTAATATATTCCCCTGTTTCTGTCTTCAAGGGCCCAATTTTTGTCCTAACTATTTTTTTGCCTTGGATATACGTAAAAAAGCTTTTACTATCCTCCTTTATATTCTTGGCCAGTTTACCTTCGTACCTCATTTTTTCTCTGCGTATTTCCTTCTTACTAATCATCTGTTGTTCTTTAAAAGCTTCGCAGTCCTCAGTTTTCCCACTTATCTTCGCTAAGTTATACATTTTCACTTTTAACTTTATATGTTTCTTTACTTACCTCGTCAGCCACGGCCGCCCATGTCTCCTCCTGGGATCTTTCTTCCTTTTAGGAATGAACTGATCCTGCAACTTCTGCATTATACACAGAAATATCCGCTATTGTTCCTCCACGGTCTTCCCTGTTAAGGTATTGCACCATTGAACTTTGGCCAGTTTCTCCCTCATAGCTCCATATTTCCCTTTATTCAACTGAAATATTGTCACTTCCGATTGTACCCACTCCCTCTCAAATTGCAGATTGAAGCTTATTGTATTATGGTCACGACTTCCCAATGGCTCCTTCACTTCGAGGTCACTGACCAATTCTGGTTCGTTACACAATACCAGATCCAGAATCGCCTTATCCCTGGTCGGCTCCAGCACCAGCTGCTCAAAAAATCCATCTCTGAGGCACTCCACAAAGTCTCTTTCTTGAGGCCCGATACCATCCTGATTCTCCCAGTCTACCTGCATGTTAAAATCCCCCATAACAACTGTGGTAGTGAGGGTCAGGCTTGTGGCAGTGTTGGACGACGGTGGTGTCAGGCTGCGGGCGATTGGTGGACAGTGGTGAGGGTCAGGCTGGAGCGGGCGTGTACCTGGCAGTGAAGGTCAGGCTGGGAGTGGCGTGCAGATGGCAGTGAGGGACAGGCTGGGGGCGGTATGTAGATGGGGGTGAGGGTCAGGCTGGTGGTGGTGTGTGGGTGGCTGTGAGGTTCAGGCTAGGGGCGGTGTTGGGTGGTGGTGGGTGTCAGGCTGGGGCGGTGTTGTGTGATGGTGGGTGTCAGGCAGGCGTTGGTGTGTGTTCGGAAGGGAGAATCGGGCTGGTGTCGGCGTGTGAACGGAGGTGGTCAGGCTGCGGGCGGTGAGTGGATGGTGATGCGGGTCAGGCTGGTGGCGGTGTGTGTACAATGGTGCGGTCAGGCTGGGGGCGTTATTGGTCGGCAGTGAGGGTCAGGCTGTGGCATTAATGGACAGTGGTGAGGGTCAGGCTGTGGCATTATTGGACAGTGGTGAGGGTCAGGCTGGGGTATTATTGGACAGCAGTGAGGATCAGGCGGTGGGTGGTTGGTTGACGGCAGTGAGGGTCAGGCTGGTGACCGTGTGTGGGTGGTAGTGAGGGTCAGGTTGGAGACGGTGTGTGGGTGGCAGTGAGTTTCAGGTTGGGAACGGTGAGTGGGCAGTGCTGAGGGTCAGCCTTGTGGTGGTGTGTGGACGGCGGTGAGGGTCAGGCTAGTGGCGGTGTGTGGATGGTAGTGAGGGTCATTCTGGGGGCTGTGTGTGGGTGGTGGTGAGGGTCAGGCTGGGATGGTGTGTGGACGGTGAAGAGTGTCAGGCTGGGGGCAGTGTGTAGACAGCGGTGAGGGTCAGTGTGGGTGTGGTGTGTGGACGGCGGTGGGGTTTAGGCTGGGGGCGGTGTGTGGATGGCTGTGAGGATCAGGCTTTGGGCAGTGTGGGGATGGTGGTGAGGGAGAGACTGCTGGCGGTGTTGGATGGCGGTGAGGGACAGGCTTGGGTGGTGCTGAACGGCAGTGAGAGTCAGCCTGGGGACGGTATGTGGACGGCATTGAGGGTCAGGCTGGGGGCAATGTGTGGATGGCATTGAGGGATAGGCTGGGGGCAGCGTGTGGACGGCAGTGAGGGTCAGGCTGGATGCAGTGTGTGGACGGCAGTGAGGGTCAGGCCTGGGGCGGTGTGTGGACGGCAGTGAGGGTCAGACTGGGGGCTGTGTGCGGATGGCATTGAGGGACAGGCTGGGGGCAGCGTGTGCACAGCAGTGAGGGTCAGGCTGGGGGCGGTGTGTGGACGGCGGTGATGGAAAGGCTGGAGGTGGCATGTGGACATCGATGAGGGTCAGGCTGGGTGCGTTGTGTGGACAGTGGTGAGAGTCAGGCTTGGGTCAGTGTTGGACGGCGGTAAGCGTTAGGCTGGGGGCGGTGGTGAGGGTCTGGCTCAGGGCATTGTGTGTTCTTGGTGAGGGTCATGCTGTGGGTGGTGTGTGGACGACAGTGAAGATAAAGCGAGGGGCGTTGTGTGGGCGGTCGGATGGGTCAGGCTTGTGGCGGTGTTGGACGGCGGTGGTGTCAGCCTGGGGACGGTGTGTGGACAGCGGTGTGGATCAGGATGGGGTTGTGTGTGGATGGCAATGAGGGACAGGCTCGGGGCAGCGTGTGGACGGCAGTGAGGGTCGGGCTGGGTGCGGTGTGTGGATGGCAGTGAGGGTCAGGCTGGGGGCGGTGTTTGCACTGTGGTGAGGGACAGGCTGCAGGTGGCGTGTGGACGGTGTTGAGGGTCCGGCTTGGGTCAGTGTTGGACGGTGATGAGCGTCAGGCTGGGGCAGCGTGTGGGCAGTGGTGAGAGTCTGGCTCGGGGCTTTGTGTGTTCTGGGTGAGGGTCATGCTGTGGGCGGTGTGTGGGGCCACAGCATGAGAATAACGGTAGGGGCAGTGTGTGGGTGGCCGTGAGGGTCAGGCTTGTGGCAGTGTGGGACGACGGTGGTGTCAGGCTGGGGGCGGTTGGTGGACAATGGTGAGGGTCATGTTGGGGTTGGAGTGTACATGGCAGTGAAGGTCAGGCTCGAGGTGGTTTGTAGATGGCAGTGAGGGTCAGGCTGTGGGCGGTATGTAGATGGCGGTGAACATCAGGCTGGGGGCGTTGTGTAGACTGCGGTGAAGGTCAGGCTGGTAGTGGTGTGTGGGTGGCTGTGAGGTTCAGGCTAGGGGCGGTGTTGGGTGGTGGTGGGTGTCAGGCTGGGGGCGCTGTTGTGTGACGGTGGGTGTCAGGCAGGCGTTGGTGTATGTTCAGAAGGGGGAATCGGGCTGCTGTCAGCGTGTGAACGACGGTGGTGGTCAGGCTGCGGGCGGTGATTGAATGGTGCAGATGGTCAGGCTAGTAGTGGTGTGTGTACAATGGTGCGGGTCAGGCTGGGGGTGGTGTGTGTATAATGGTGCGGGTCAGGCTGGGGGCGGTGTGTGGATGATGGTGAAGTTCAGGCTGGGGGCGGTGTGTGGATGGCGGTGTGGGTCAGGCTGGGGGCGGTTGGTGGACGGTGCTGAGGCTGAGGCTGGGGGCGGTATGTAGTCAGCGGTAAGCATCAGGCTGTGGGCGTTGTGTGCACTGCAGTGAGGGTTAGGCTAGAGGCGGTGTGTGGACAGCAGTGGGGATCAGGTTGGGCACAGAGAGTGGATGGCGGTGGTGGTCAGGCTGGGGGTGGTGTGTGGATGGTGTTGAGGTTCAGGCTGGGGGTACTGTGAGAATGGCGGTGAGGGTCAGGCTGGGGACAGTGTTGGATGGCGGTGAGTGTCAATTTGGGGTCGGTGTGTGGGAGGTGGTGAGGGTCAGGCTGGGGGTGGCGTTTGGACGGCAGTGAGGGTCAGGCTGGGGGTGGTGTGTTCGGCGTCAATGTGGGTCAGCCTGGGGATTGTGTGTGGGCGATGTTGAGGGTCCGGCTGTGTTCAATGTGTGGGTGGTGATGAGGGTCTGGCTGGTGGCGGTGTGTGGACAGTGGAGAGTGCCAAGCTGGGGGCGGTGTGGAGACAGTGGTCATGGTGAGGCTGGGTGCGGTGTGTGGATGTCAGTGGGGTTCAGGCTGGGGGCGGTGTGTGTGTACGGTGGAGACTGCCAGGCTGGGGGCGGTGTGTAGATGGCAGTGGGGTTCATGCTTGGGTGTGGTGTGCGGGCAGAAATGAGGGACATGCTGGAGATGGTGTGTGGGTGGCGGTGAGGGTCAGGCTGGTGGCTGTTTGTGGACGGTGGTGAGGGTCAGGCTAGGAGCGGTGTATGGGTGGCAGTGTGGGTCAGGCTGTGGCAGTGTTGTACGGTGGTGGGGTCAGGCTGGAGGTGGTTGGTGGACAGCGGTAGAGTCAGGCTGGGGGGGTGTTGGTGGACAGTGGTGTGGGTCAGGCTGAGGCGGTGCGGGATGGTGGTGAGGGACAGGCTGGGAGCGGTGAGTGGATGGCAGTGAGGGTCAGGCCAGGGGCGGTGTGTAGATGGTGGTGAGGGTCAGGCTGGGGGCAGTGTGTAGATGTCGGTGAGTGTCAGGCTGTGTGTGGTGTGTGGATGGCAGTGAAGGTCAGGCAGGGTCCGGTGTGTGGCCGGCGATGACACACTGTGACACTCTCTGACAGACTGTGACACTCTGACAGACTGTGACACACTATGACCCTCTCTTAGACACACTGTGACACTCTGTGACTCTCTCTGAGACTCTGCGACACACTGTGACATTCGCAGACCCTCACTGACACTCTCTTAGACACACTGTGACACTCTCTGACTCTCTCTGACTCTCTCTGACATTCTCCAAAACACAATGTGACATTCGCTGACAGACTGTGACAGACTGTGGCACTCCCTGATACACTATAACACTCTCTGACTGACTGTGACACACTCTGACACATAGTGAAATTCTCTGTGACACTGTGACACTCTTTATGACACACTGTGACACGCTCTGACTATCTCTGAGTCACACTATGATTCTCTCTAACAGTCTATGACAAACTATGACATTCTCTGACTTTCTGTGAGACACACTGTGATACTCTCTGTCTCTCTCTCTCTGACACTGTAAAATTCTCTGACAGACTGTGTCACACTGTGACACTCTCTGAGACAAACTGTGACACTTTCTGACTCTTTCTGTCACTCTCGGAGACACACTGACACTCTCTGACAGACTGTGACCCTGCCTGAGACAAACACTGATGCTCTCTGACACTCTCTGAGACACAGTATGACTCGCCGTGACACTCTCTGACACACTCTGAAAAACACTGTTACCTTCCCTGACAGACTGTGACACACTATGACACTCTCTGAGACACACTGTGACACTTACTGAGACACAATCTGACACTCTCTGAACCTCTCTGAAACTCTCAGACACACTGTGACACTCTGACTTTCTCTGACACTTTGAGACGCACTGTGACACTGTCTGATTCTATCTGACACTCTCTGAGTCACACTGGGACACTCTCTGACTCTCTCTGAAACACACTGTTACACTCACTGACAGATTGTGACACTTTCTGACTCTCCCTGAATCTGTGAGACACACTGTGACACACTGTGACACTCTCTGAAACTCTCTGAGGCACACTGAGACACTCTCAAAGACAGATTGTGACATTTTCTGACTCTCTCTCTCTGACTCTCTGAGACACATTGTGACACTCACTGAGACACAATCTGACACTCTCTGAAACTCTCTGAAACTCACAGACACACTGTGACACTCTCTGACTCTCTCTGACACTTTGAGACGCACTGTGACACTGTCTGATTCTATCTGACACTCTCTGAGACAAACGGTGACACTCTCTGACTCTCTCTGAAACACACTGTTACACTCACTGACAGATGGTGACACTTTCTGACTCTCCCTGAATCTCTGAGACACACTGTGACACTCTCTGACTCTCTCTGAAACTCTCTGAGGCACTGTCTGACACATACTGACACACACTGGGACACTCTCTGACTCTCTGAAACTCTCTGCGACACTCTCTGACATACGCTGAGACACACTGTGACACTCTCTGGCACTTCCTCAAACACACTGTGACACTCTCTGACTCCCTCTGACACACTCTGAAATACACTGTAAATTTCTCTGACAGACTGTGTCACACTGTGACACTCTCTGAGACAAACGGTGACACTTTCTGACTCTTTCTGTCACTCTCGGAGACACACTGACACTCTCTGACAGACTGTGACCCTGTCTGAGACAAACACTGACGCTCTCTGACACTCTCTGAGGCACAGCATGACTCGCCGTGACACTCTCTGACACACCCTGAAAATCATTGTTACCTTCCCTGACAGAATGTGACACACTATGACACTCTCTTAGACACACTGTGACATTCTCTGACTTTCTCTGACACTCTCTGAGGCAAACTGTGCCACTCTCTGACAGACTGTGACACAGTGTGACTCATTCTGACCCTCTCTGAGACAGTCTGTGAATCTCTCTGTCGCTCTCTGACACTCTCATGGAAACACTGTGACACTCTCTTACTCTCTCTGACACTCTCTGAGTCACACTATGTCATTCTGTCACAGACTATGACACACTGTGACATTCTCGGACTTTCACTGACACTCTCTGAGACACACTGTGCCACTCTCTGACAGACTGTGACACAGCGTGACTCATTCTGACCCTCTCTGAGACAGTCTGTGAATCTCATTGTCATTCTCTGACATTCTCATGGAAACACTGTGACAATCTCTGACACTCTCTAACTCTCTGAAACACACTGTGACACTCTCTGACCCTCTCTGACACTCTCTGAGACACACTGTGTCACACTCTGACAGACAGTGACACTCTCTGTGACACTCTCTGACAGAATGTGACACACTCTGACACTCTCTGAGGCAGACTGTGACACTCTCTAACGCTCTCTGACACTCTCTTAGACACACTGTGACACTCTCTGTCTCTCGCTGACTCCCTGAGACACGCTATTATACTCTCTGACACACTGTGACACTCTTTGACCGACTGTGACACTCTCTGACGCATAGTGACATTCTCTGAGACACACTGTGATACTTTCTGACCCTCTGAGGCACACTGTGACACTCTCTGAGACACACTGTGACACTCTCTATGGCACACTGTGGCACTCTCTGACAGACGGTTACACACTCTGAACCTCTCTGAGACAGACTGTGACACTCTCTGACGCTCTCCGACACTCTATGACATACTGTGATACTCTCTGGCACACTGTGACACTTTCTGACCGACTGTGACACTCTCTGACACACGATGGCATTCTCTGAGAAACTGTGACACTCTCTGAGAATCACTGTGACACTTTCTGACACTCTCTAACTCTCTGAGACACACTGTGACTCTCTCTGGCACACAATGGCACACTTTGAGACACACTGTGACACTTTCCGACACTCTCTGATTCTCTGAGACACACTGTGACACACTCTGAGACACACTGTGGCACTCTCTGACCGTCCCTAACACTCTCTGAGGCACTCTGTTACACTCTCTCACTCTTGCTATCACAATCTGAGTTACACTGTAACACACTATGACCCTCTCTAAGACAGAATGTGACACTCTCTGACTCTCTATGACACTCTCTGAGGCACAGTACGACACACTGTGACATTCTCTGACTATCTCTGAGACAGACACACTGTGACACTCTCTGACAGATTGTGACAAACTCTGACACTCTGCCTGTCTCTAACACTCTCTGAGACACGCTGAGGCACGTTCTGACTCTCTCTGAGACACACTGTGACACTCACTGACTCTCTCTGACACTATCTGACTCACTCTGACACTCTCTGAGACACACTGTGACACTCTCTGAGACATATTGTGATACGGTCTGACTCTCTATGACACTCTCTCAGACACATAGTATGACACACTGTGACACTCCCTGACCCTCTCTGAGACACACTGTGACACTCTCTGACAGACTGAGTCACACTAAGACACTCTCAAAGACAGATTGTGACACTTTCTGACTTTCTCTCTCTGACTCTCTGAGACACACTGTGACACTCACTGAGACACAATCTGACACTCTCTGACCCTCTCTGAAACTCTCAGACACACTGTGACACTCTGACTTTCTCTGACACTTCGAGACGCACTGTGACACTGTCTGATTCTATCTGACACTCTCTGAGACAAACGGTGACACTCTCTGACTCTCTCTGAAACACACTGTTACACTCACTGACAGATGGTGACACTTTCTGACTCTCCCTGAATCTCTGAGACACACTGTGACACTCTCTGACTCTCTCTGAGGCACACTGAGACACTCTCAAAGACAGATTGTGACACTTTCTGACTCTCTCTCTGACTCTCTGAGACACATTGTGACACTCTCTGACTCTGAAACTATCTGTGGCACTGTCTGACACATGCTGACACACACTGGGACACTCTCTGACTCTCTCTAAAACTCTCTGTGGCACTGTCTGACACACGATGACACACACTGGGACACTCTGACTCTCTCTGAAACTCTCTGCGACACTCTCTGACATACGCTGAGACACACTGTGACACTCTCTGGCACTTTCTCAAACACACTGTGACACTCTCTGATCCTGTCTGACACTCTCTGAGACAGACTGTGACACTTTCTGACTCTCTCTGAGACGCACTGTGACACTCACCGAATCACAATGTGACTTTCTCTGACACACTGTGACACTGTCTGACTCTCTGAGGCACACTGTAACACTCTCTGACACTCTGTGATACACTGAAGCACTCTCTGACACTCTGAGACACACTGTGACACTCTCTGACACGCTCTGAAACATGCCGTGACACTCTCATGGTGGACTGTGACACACTGTGGCATTCTCTGATACTCTCTGTAATACACTGCGACACCCTCTGACACACGCTGAGACACACTGTGATACAATCTGACACTCTCTCAAACACACTGTGACACTCTCTGACCGACTATGACACTCTCTCACACATGGTGACATTCTCTGAGACAGTGTGACACTCTGACTATCTCTGACACTCTGAGACACGCTGTGACACTCCCTGACCCTCTCTGAGACACGCTGTAACACATTCTGAATCACTCTGACACTCACTAAGACACATTATGACACTCTCTGACACTCTCTGAGCCACACTGTGACACTCTGTGACTCTCTCTGACACTCTCTCTGACACACTGTGATACTCTCTGACACACTGTTACACTCTCTGACACTCGGTGACATTTTCTGAGACACTATGACACTTTATTTTCCTCTCTGACACTCTGAGACTCACTGTGACACACTCTGAGACACACTATGACACTCTCTGTCTCTCTCGCTGAGACAATCGGTCACTCTCTGAGACACACTGTGACGTTTTTTGAATCTCTCTCACACTCTCTAAGACACACTGTGACACTCTCTGACTCTCTCTGAGACACACTGTGGCTCTCTCTGACACTCTGAGACACACTGTGACACTCTCTCACAGACGGTGATCCTCTCTGAGACAAATGCTGACCCTACCTGACACTCTCTGTGACACAGTATGACACACTGTCACACCCTCTGACTCTTTCTGATGCACTCTGTAATATACTGTAACCTTCACTTACAGACTGTGACACACTGTGACATTCTCTGACGTTCTCTGACACTCTCTGAGACACACTGTGACACTCTCTGACCGACTGTGACACTCCCTCACACATGGTGACATTCTCTGAGACACTGTGACACTGTCTGAGATACACTGTGATACTCTCTGACCGACTGTGATAGACTGTGACATTTCCTGTGACACACTGCGACACTCTCTGACAGACTGTGACACTGTCTGACCCTCTCTGACCCTCTCTGAGTGGCACTGTAAGAATCTGTGACACTCTTTGAGACACACTATGACACAGTTTGACATTCTCTGACAGACTATGAAACTCTGTGACATTCTCTGTCTCTCTCTGAGGCACACTGTGATACTCTCTGACAGACTGTGACACACTGTGACACTCTCTGACTATCTCTGACACTCTGCAACACTCTCTGACCCTCTCTGAGACACTCTGTAACACTCTCAGAATCGCTCTAACACTCACTAATACATTCTATGACACTCTCTGAGACACACTGTGACACTTTCATACTCTCTCAGGCAGAATATGACACTCTCTGACTCACTCTGCCCCTGTCTGAGACACACTGTAAAACTCTCAGAGAAACACTATGACACTCTCTGAGACAGACTGTGGCACTCTCTGACTCTCCCTGACACTCGCTGAAACACACTGTAACACTCTGACACTCTCTGAGAAACACTATGAGATTCTATGACTCTCTCTGACTCTCTCTGAGACACACTGTAACACTCACTGACTCTCTCTGAGACAGTCTCTGACCCTCTCTGACACTCTCTGAGACACACTGTTACACTCTCTGAGAAACTGTGACACTTTCTGACACACACTGTGAAACACACGATCTCTCTCCGAGACACATTGTAACACTCTCTGACTCTCTCGGACACTTTGTGACACACTGTCGTATACTCAGACCATCTCTTAAACTCTCTGAGACAGACTGTGACACACTCTGAAGTGCACTGAGACACAGTATGACACACTGTGACACTCTCCGAGACAACCTGTGACTCTATCTGACACTCTCTGCCATTCTCTGAGTCACACACTGACTCTCTGTGACAGACTGTGACACACTGTGACACTCTCTGATTCTCAATGACACTCTCTGAGATGTACTGTGGCACTCTCTAACTGACTCTGAGACACACTGTGACTCACTCCGACACTCTGTGACATACTCTGAGACAGCGTGACACTCTCTGACACTCTCTGAAACAGACTGCGACACTCTCTCACTCTTTTTTGTCACTCTCTGAGACACAGTGTAAAACTCTCTGACAGACTGTGACTCTCTCTGAGACAATCTCTGACCTTCTCTTAGACACAGTGTGACGCACTCCGACATACTCTGAGAGTGTGACACTCTCTGACCCTCTCTGAGACAGACTGTGACACGCTCAGACTCCCTCTGACTGCCTCTGAGGCACAGTACAAAGCACTGTGATGCTGTCTGACTCTCTCTGACATTCGCTGAAACACACTGTAACAATTTCTGACAGACTGTGACACACTGTGTCAATCTCTGTCTCTCTCTGAGGCACACTATGATACTCTCTGACAGACTGTGACAAACTGTGACATTCTGACTTTCTCTGACACTCTCTTAGACACACTGTAACACTCTCTGACCCTTTCTGTCACTCTCTGAGACACACTGTAACACTCTCTCACAGACGGTGATCCTCGCGGAGACAAATGCTGACCATCTCTGAAACTCTCTGACACACAGTATGACACACTGTGAAAATGTCTGACTCTCTCTGACCTACTCAGAAATACACTGTAACCTTCTCTTACAGATTATGACACACTGTTACACTCTCCGAGACACACTTTGACACTTTCTGACTCATTCTGTCACTCTGTGTGACACACTCTGACCCTCTCTGCGAGAACTATAGCATTCTCTCACAGACTGTGACATTCTCTGAGACAAGTGCTGACCCGAAATGACACTCTCTGAGACACAGTATGACTCACTGTGACACTCTCAGACTCTCTCTGACACACTTGGAAATACACTATAACCTTTTCTGACACACTGTGACACTCTCTGAGACACACTGTGACACTTTCTGACTCACACTGACTCTCTCTGACTCTCTGAGACACACTGTGGCACTCTCTGCGACTCAGTGTTACACTCTCTGACTCTCTCTGACACGCTCTGAGACACGCTATTACACTCTCTGACAGACTATGACACATTGTAACATTCTCTGACTTTCTCTGACACTCTCTGAGGAACACTGTGACACTCTCTGACAGACTGTGACACACTCTGACGCTCTGTGACACTCTCTGAGACATGCTGGGACACTCTGTGACTCTCTCTGACACACTGAGACACCCTGTGACACTCTCTGACCGACCGTGACACACTCACTGTGAGACACTCTGACTCGATCTGACTCTCTCTGATGCACACTGTGACACTCTCTGACTCACTCTGAGACACAATGTGACGCTCGTGGACTCTCTCTGACACTCTCTGAAGCACACTGTGACACACAATGAAACTCTCTGACACACTATGACACACTCTGACATACTGTGACACTCTCTGACACAAGGTGACTTTCTCTGAGACACTGTGACACTCTCGGAGACATACTGCGACACTTTTGACTCTCTGAGACACACAGTAATACACTCTGACAGACTGTGACCCTCTCTGAGACAAATGCTGACCCTCTCTGACACTGTCTGATACACTCTGAAATACACTGTAACCTTCTCTGACAGACTGTAACACAATGTGACACTCTCTGAGACACGCTGTGACACTTTCTAGCACTCTCTGACCCTCTGAGGCAAACTGTGACACTCTCTGACACTCTTTGAAACACACTGTGACACTCTCTGACCCTCTCTGTCACTCTCTGAAACACACTGTGACACTCTCTGACAGACTGTGACACTCTTAGTGACACTCTCTGACACACTGTGACACTCTCTGCCCGACTGTGATGCTATCTGACACACTGTGACATTCTCTGAGACACTGTGACACTCTTTGAGACACCCTGGGACACTTTCTGCCTCTCTCCGACACTCCGAGACAGACTGTGACTCTCTCTGACACTTCGACACTTTCTGACTCTCTCTGACGCTCTGAGACAAGCTGTGACACTTTCTGACAGACTATGACACACTGTGACATTCTCTGACTTTCTCTGACACTCTCTGAGGTACTCTGTGACAATCCCTGACATACTGTGACACACTGTGACACTCTCTGAGACACACTGTGACAATCTCTGACTCTCTCTGACACTCTGAGACATACTGGAAAACTCTCTGACCCTCTCTGAGACACACGGTAACACTCTATGACACTCTCTGCCAGACTGTGAAACACTGTGACACATTCTGAACATCTCTGAGACACATTGTGACACTCTGTGACTCTCTCTCTGACAATCACTGAGACACACTGTGACACTATCTGACAAGACTATGACAATCTCTGTGACACTTTCTGTCTCTCTCTGACTCTACTCTCTGGGACACACTGTGACACTCTCTGCCTCTCTCTGAGACACTCGGTCACTCCCTTAGACACACTGTGACACACTGTGACATCTTTGACTCTCTCTCACACTGTCTGAGACACGTTGTGACCTTCTCTGCCAATCTCTGAGAAATACTATGACACTCTGAGGCACACTGTGACACTCTCTGACAGATTGTGAAAAACTTTCACACTCTCTGACTCTCTCTAACACTCTCTTCAACAAACTGTGACTCTCTCTGTCTCTCTCTGACATTCTCTGAAACTCAGTGTGACACGCTCTGACAGACTGTGACCCTCTCTGAGACAAACGCTGACCCTCTCTGACACTCTCTGAGACACAGTACGAGTCAGTGTGGCACTCACCGATTCTCTCTGACATACACTGAAATACACTGTAACCTTCTCTGACAGACTTTGACACTCCCTGAGACACACTGTGACACTTTCTGACTCACTCGGCCACTCTGAGGCACACTCTGACTCTCCCAAAACACACTGTGACACTCTCTGACTCTGTCTGAGACACACTATGACACTCAATGACTCTCTCTGACACTCTGAGACACACTGTGTCACTCTGTGACTCTCTCTGACACTCTGAGACGCACTGTGACACTGTCTGACCCGTTCTGACACTCTCTGAGACACACTGTGACACTCACTGACTCTCTCTGACACTCTCTGAAACACACTGTGACAATCTCTGAGACAGACTGTGACTCTCACTAACACGCTCTGAGACACAGCATGACACACTACGACATTTTTGACTCTCTCGGACATTCTCTCAAACACATGTGACACTCTCTGAGACACACTGTTACGCTATCTGACACTATCTGACATTCTCTGAGACGCACTGTGACTCTCTCTGACAGATTGTAATGCGCTGTGACACTCTTTGATTCTCTGACACTCTCTGAGACACACTGTGACACTCTCTGACACTCTCTGAAACACACTGTGACACTCTGAAAAGCACCGTGACACTCTCTAACAGACTGTGACACACTGTGACACTCTCTGACTCTCTCTGAGACACACAGTGACACTCTCTGGCTGGTTCTTAGACACACTGTGACACACTATGACACATTGTGACATTCTTTGAGATACTGTGAGACTCGCTGAGTCACACTGTGAACTCTCTGACTGTCTCAGACACGCTCGAAGGCACAGGGTGACACAATATGACACTCTTTGACTTACTGACCCTCTCTGAGACACACTGTAACACTGTTTCAGAAACACTGTGACACTCTCTGACACACTGTGACACTCTCGGACCAACTGTGACACTCTCTGACACACGGTGACATTTTCTGAGACACTGTGACACTCTCTGAGACACACTGTGAGACGTGCTGTCTTTCTCTGACTCTCTGAGACACTCGGTGACTCTCTGAGACACACTGTGACTTTTTCTACTCTCTCACACACTCTTTGAGACACACTGTGTCACTCTCTGACTCTCTCTGAGACACAATGTGACTCTCTCTGACACACTGAGGTACACTGTGACGCTCTCTGACACTCTCTGACACACACTGTGAGGCTCTCTGACACTCTCTGAGAAACACTGTGACACTCTCTGACAGACTGTTACAATTTCGGAGACACACGATGACACTCTCTGACCTACTGCGACACTCTCTGATACACGGTGACATTTTCTGCGTTCCTGTGACACTCACTGAGGGACACTGTGACACTTTCTTACAGACTGTGATACACTGAGATACTCTCTGTCACTCGCTGTGACGCATTCTGAAACTCTCTGAAACAATCTGTAACACTCTCTGACAGACGGTGACACACTGTGATACTCTCTGAGACAGACTGCGACACATTCTGACTCTTTCTGACACGCTCTGAGACACACTTTGACACTCTCTGACAGACTATGACATATTGTGACATTCTCTGACTTTCTCTGACACTCTCTGAGGAACACTGTGACACTCTCTGACAGACTGTGACAAACTCTGAACCGCTTTGAGACAGACTGTGACACTCTCTGATGCCCTGTGACACTCCCTTAGACATGCCGTGACACTCTGTGACTCTCTTTGACATACTGAGACACCCTGAAACACTCTCTGACAGACTGTGACACACTGTGAGACACTCTGACTCTATCTGACTCTCTCTGAGGCACTCTGACTCACTCTGAGATACAATGTGACACTCGTTGACACACTGTGATACTCTCCGAGACACACTTGGACTCTCTGACACTCTCTGAGACAGACTGTGACACTCTCTGACAAACTATGACACACTCTGGCACACTGTGACACTTTTGACTCTCTCTGAGACACACAGTAACACGCTCTGACAGACTGTGACCCTCTCTGAGACAAATGCTGACCCTCTCTGACACTGTCTGATACACTCTGAAATATACTGTAACCTTCTCTGACAGACTGTGACACAATGTGACACTCTCTGAGACAAATTGTGACACGTTCTGGAACTCTCTGAACGTCTGAGACATGTTGTGACACTCTCTGACCCTCTCTGACCCTCTCTGAGACACACTGTAACACTCTCCGACTCTCTCTGACACTCTCTGAAGCACACTGTGACACTGTCTGACACTCTCTGAGACACACTGTGACACTCTGATAGACTGTGACGTACTGCGACATACTCTGACACTCATTTAAACACACTGTGACACTTTCTGACTCTCTCTGACACTTTCTGAAACACACTGTCACACTCTCTGACAGAATGTGACACTCTGTGACACTCGCTGGCATACTGTGACACTCTCTGACCGACTGTGATGCTATCTGACATAGGGTGACATTGTCTGAGACACTGTGACACTCTCTGAGACAGACTGTGACACTGACACTGAGGCACAATGTGACACTCTCTGACTTTTTCTGTCAATCTCTGAGACACACTGTAGCACTCTCTCACGGACTGTGACACTCTCTGAGACAAATACGGACCCTCTCTGACACTTTCTGAGACACAGTATGACACACTGTGACACTTTTTGATTCTCTCTGATACACTCTGAAATACATTTTAACCTTCTCTGACAGGCTGTGACACACTGTAACACTCTCTGAGACACACTGTGACGCTTTCTGACTCTCTCCGACGCTCTGAGACAAACCGTGACACTTTCTGACAGTATATGACACACTGTGACATTCTCTGACTTTCTCTGACACTCTCTGAGACATTCTGTGAGTCTCTCTGACACTCTCTGAGACACACTGTAACACTCTATGACACTCTCTGACACACTGTGAATCACTGTGACACATTTTGACCATCTCTGAGACACACGGTGACACTGTGACTCTCTCTGACACTCTCTGAGACACAGTGTGACACTCACTGACTCTCTCTGACACTCACTGAGAAACACTGTGAAACTCTCTGACAGACTATGACAATCTCTGCGACACTTTCTGTCTCTTTCTGACTTTGCTCCCTGAGACAACTGTGACACTCTCTGCCTTTCTCTGAGACACTCGATCACTCTCTCGGACACACTATGACACACTGTGACATCTTTTGACTCTCTTTCACACTGTCTGAAACACATTGTGAAACTCTCAGTCAATCTCTGAGGCACACTGTGATACTCTCTGACAGATTGTGACAAACTGACACACTCTCTGGCTCTCTCTGACACTCTCTTAGACAAACTGTGACACGCTCTGTCTCTCTCTGACATTCTCTGAAACTCAGTGCGAAGTCTATGACTCTCTCTGACTCTCCCTGACACTCTATGAGACATATTGTGACACTTTCTGACTCTTTCTGTCATTCTCTGAGACACACCGCAACACTTTCTGACAGACTGCGACCCTCTCTGGGAAAAACGCTGACCCTCTCTGACAGTCTCTGAGACACAGTACGACTCAGTGTGACACTCACTGACTCTCTTCGACACTCTGAGACACACTGTCCCACTCTGTGACTCTCTCTGACACTCTGAGACACACTATGACACTGTTTGACTCGCTTCAACACTCTCTGAGACACAGTGTGACATTCTCTGACTCCCTCTAACACTCTCTGAAACACACTGTGACACCCACTGAAACACACTGTGACACTCTCTGTCCGACTGTGACACTCTTTGACACACAGTGACGTTCTCTGAGACACTGTGACCCTCTCTGAGACGCGCTGTGATACATTCTGCCTCTCTAGCCTGAGACACTCGGTCAATCTCTGAGACACAGTGTGACACACTGTGACTTTTTCTGACTCACTCCGAGACACACTGTGACACTTTCTGACACACTGTGACATTCTCGGAGACACTGTGACACTCACTGAGACACTGTGACACTTTCTGACTCCCTCTGACACTCTGATACAGACTGAGACACTCTCTGACTCTCTCTGACACTCTCTGAGATATAGTATGACACAATGACATTCTCAGACTCTCTCTGACACACTCTGAAGCACACTGTGAAGCATTATGACACTCTCTGACACACGGTGACATTCTCAGAGACACTGTGTCACTCTCTGACCCTCTCTGACACTCTGAGTCACACTTTGACACTCTGAATCTCTCTGTCACTCTCTGAGACACACTGTAACTCTCTGTGACAGACTGTGACCCTCTCTAAGACAAATGCTGACTCTCTCTGACACTCTCTGAGATATTCTGAAATACACTGTAACCTTCTCTGACAGACAGTGGCACACAGTGAAACTCTCTGAGACACAATGTAACACTTTCTGACTCTCTCTGATTCTCTGAAATACACTGTGACACTCTCTGAGACATATTATGGCAGTCTTTGACAGGTTGTGACACGGTGACACACTCTGACCCGGGTTGAGACAGACTGTGACACTCTCTGACACACTCTGTAACACACTGTGACACTCTCTAACAGACTGTGACAAACGGTGACACTCTCTGTCTTTCTCTGACACTGTCTGGGGCAGACTGTGACACTCTTTGACAGGCTGTGACACACTGTGACACACTCTGACCCGCTCTGAGACCGACTGTGACACTCTGTGACACTCTCTGAAATACACTGTAACCTTCTCTGACAGACTGTGGCACACAGTGAAACTCTCTGAGGCACAATGTAACACTTTCTGACTCTGATTCTCTGAAATACACTGTGACACTCTCTGAGACATATTATGGCAGTCTTTGACAGGTTGTGACACGGTGACACACTCTGACAGACTGTGACAAACGGTGACACTCTCTGTCTTTCTCTGACAATGTCTGGGGCAGACTGTGACACTTTGACAGGCTGTGACACACTGTGACACACTCTGACCCTCTCTGTGACCGACTGTGACACTCTGTGACACTCTCTGAAACACACTGTAACCTTCTCTGACAGACTGTGAAACACTGACACTCTCAGAGACACACTGTGACACTTTCTGACTCTCTCTGACTGACTCTCTGATACACTCCATGACTCTCTGTGAGACACATAGTGACACTCTCTGACCCTCTCTGAGACAGACTGTGACACTCTCTGACTCTCTCTGACCATCTCCGAGGCACAGCACGATACACTGTGACACTCTCTGACAGATTGTGACACACTGTGACAATTCCTGACACTCTCTGAGGCATGCTGTAACACTCCCTGACAGACTGTTACACACTATGACACTCTCTGACTCGCCCTGACACTCTCAGAGCCACACTGTGACATTCTCTGACTCTCTCTGACACTCTGAGACACACTGTGACTCTCTCTGACAGACTGTGACACACTGCGACACTCTCTGACACTCTCTGATACACACTGTGACACTCTCTGACTCTCTCTGACACTCTCCTAGACACGCTGACTCTCTCTCACAGACTGTGACATACTGAGACACTCTCTGAAAATCTCCGAGACACACTGTGACACTCTCTGGAAGACTGCGACACTATCTGACTCTCACTAACACTGTCTGAGACACACTGTGACACTCTCTGACACTCTGAGACACACTGTGTCAAAATCCGACTCTCTCTAACACTCTGAGACACACCGTGACAATCTTGGACTCGCTTCGACACTCTCTGAGACACACTGTGACATTCTCTGACTCTCTCTGACACTCTCTGAAACACACTGTGACACTCTCTGAGACACACTGTGATACTCTCCGACCGACTGTGACAATCTCTGACACACGGCGACGTTCTCTGAGAAATTGTGACATTCTCTGGGACGCACTGTGACACATTCACGTTCTCTCTGTGACCCTCAGAGACACACTGTGACACTCCCTGCCTCTCTCTCTGAGACACTCGGTCACTCTCTGAGACAGAGTCTGACACACTGTGACATCTTCTGACTCTCTCTCACACTCTCTGAGACACACTGTGACTCTCTCTGACAGATTGTGACACACTGTGACACTCTCTGACTCACTCTGAGACAGACTGTGACGCTTTCTGACACACTGTGACATTCTCTGCCACACTGTGACACTCTCTGAGACACACTGTGACACTCTCAGATTCCTCTGAAACACTCTGAAACACACTGTGAAACACTACGACTTTCTCTGACACACGGTGACATTCTCAGAGACACTGTGTCACTCTCTGACTCTCTCTGATACTCTCTGAGTCACACTATGACACTCTCTGAATCTCTCTATCACTCTCTGAGACACACTGTAACGCTGTGATAGATTGTGACCTTCTCTGAGGCAAATGCTGACCCTCTCTGACACTCTCTGAGACACACTGTAACACTCTCTGACAGACCGTGAAATTCTCTGAGACAAACGCTGACACTCTCTGACACTCTCTGAGACACTCTGAAATACACTGTAACCTTCTCTGACAGACTGTGGTACACTGTGAAACTCTCTGAGACACACTGTGACACTTTCAGACTCTCTCTGATTCTCTGAAATACACTGATTCTCTGACTTTCTCTGACACTCTCTGAGACTATGATACTCTTTGACAGGTTGTGACACACGGTGACCCACTCTGACCCTTTTGAGACAGGCTGTGACACTCTCTGAAATTATCTGACGCACCCTGTAACACACTGTGACACTCTGACAGACTGTGACAAACTGTGACACTCTCTGTCTTTCTCTGACATTCTCTGAGGCAGACTGTGACACTCTCTGACACTCTCTGAGGCACACTGTGACACTCTCTGACAGACTGTGACACATTGTGACACTCTCTGAGTCACATGATGACACTTTATGGCTATCTGACTCTCTGAGACACTCTGTGACTCTCTCTGAGACACATAGTGACACTCTCTGACCCTCTCTGAGACAGACTGTGACACTCTCTGACTATCTCTGACCCTCTCTGAGGCACATTACAACACACTGTGACACTCTCTGACAGATTGTGACAAACTGTGACACTTTCGGACACTCTCTGAGGCACGCTGTAACACTCCCTGACAGACTGTTACACAATCTGACACTCTCTGACTCGCTCAGACACTCTCAGAGACATACTGTGACATGCTCTGACTCGCTGTGACCCTCTCCAAGACACACTGACTCTCTCTGACAGACTGTGACATACTGAGACACTCTCTGATAATCTCCGAGACACACTGTGACACTCTCTGGCAGACTGTGACACTCTCTGATCGACTGTGAGACACTGTGACAATCTCTGATACACTGTGACACTCTCTGAGACACACTATGACACTCTCTAAAACACACTGTGGCTCTCTCTGACACTCTCTGAAACGTACTGTGACACTCTCTGACAGACTGTGACACACTGTGACACGTTTTGACTCTCTCTGACACTCTCTGAAACACACTGTGCCACTCTCCGACTCTCTCTGTGACTCTCTGAGAAACACTGTGACATTCTCTGACAGACTGTGACACACTGTGATACTGTTTGACTCTGTATGAAGCACTCTCTGACTCTCTCTAAGACAGACTATGACACTCGCTGACACACTGTGACACTCTCTGACTCTCTCTCTCTGACACACTGTGACAATCCCTGACACACTGTGACACCCACTGAGACACTGTGACACTTTCCGACACTCTGTGAGACACACTGTGACACTCTCTGACACACTGTGACACTCTCTGACTCTATCTGACACACTATGACAATCCCTGACACACTGTGACACTCTCTAAGACACTATGACACTTTCTGACACTCTCAGAGACATACTGTATCCCTCTCTAAGACACGATGATAATCTCTGACGCTCTCTGAGACATACTGCGACTCTCTCTAACAGATTGTCAAACACGGTGACACTCCCTGACTCTCTCTGTCACTCCCTAAGACACACCGTAACACTCTCTGAGATACACTGTTACGCTGTCTGACCCTCTTTGACACTCTTTGTAACACAATGTGACACTGTATGACTCTCTCTGACACTCTCTGAGTCCCACTGTGACACTGTCTAGGACATACTGTGCACTCTCTGATACAGATTGACACTCTCTGACTGTCTTTGAGACACACTGTGACATTCTCTGACACACTGCGACACTCTCTGACACACTATGACATTCCCTGCCTCTCTCCGATACACTGTGACACTCTCTGAGACACAATGGGACACACTGACACCCTCTCTCAGACACACCCTGAGACACACTATGACACTCTGACTCACTGTGACTCTCTCTGAGACACATTGTGAAACCCTCTGACTCTCTCTGAACACACTGTGACTGTAATAGAAAATTACCCATTTACTGTGAAATTAATTATCCATTTACTGTAAAGTTTAAAGAGAATACTTTGTTTCAATCAATGCTGTGCTGAGCTTTGTAAACGATGTTTTGATGAAGGGTTGCAGTTAGCTTATCTCTATTTGATTTCTGCAAGCATTCAACTCGCCCTTGCGATAGTCAAACACAGTGAAAGCTGAATAACTGTTATGTCTAGCACCAGGGGATGAGAGGATAACAACTTGAGTTTCCCCAGTCTCTGCCCTTGAGAGTGTGGTAAGGAACGCTATAAGGCAGGTGTCTGTGTAAATGTTTGGGTACTCATTGCATTGAGGCAGCTGACTTAGTGTAATGGGTCTATCTTGTAAAATATTTAATACAGACCTTTGCTTTGCTCTTGCTAATTATTGAGTCAAGTCAATTTCCATGACAGTAAACTTGGGGGCTCGTCCCGGGACCCCACGACTGGATGAGATTCTGAAGATTCCCAGGAAGCGCAGGTGCCAGCGCCTTGAAGGTCTTTCACTTCATTTCGAGCTCTGAATTGATCCTTTTGCGTGAGAGGACTGGGAATCTGTAGATTGCCCTAGCGCCGAGGTTTCAAATCAATTAAGGTTGGCTAAGTGTCGTGGGTTACGTCATCCTACATAGAGAGTCATTCTTGGAGAATAAATACAGCAGGAAAAGCGTTCAGTGAACTCTCACGTGGTATTAGAGTAAAACCCCAAGGGAAGAGGATTGCTGTCTGAAGAGTGTTTAGGAGACAGCAAGGTTAAGGGTGGTTTTAGACTTGGAACCACCACTGGCTGAGTTGGACTCGCCGAAGACGTACCAGGTACGTGGTTTCTTGGTTTACGAAAACCAAGGCCATAAGGCGGACGCGCCCAATGTGAGAGGGGACCTCCGGAGGTAAAAGCAAGTCAAAAGGGAAAAGATAACTGTTCCACGAGAGCGAGAGACAGACAGAGAGAGAGAGAGAGAGAGAGAGAGAGAGAGAGAGAGAGAGAGCTGAACACTTTTGATCTTACACTAAAAATGGGTTCCGGCAAGAGCAAACAAAGGGAGAGTACACACAAAATTTGGAATGGCCAACCAAAACTACAATACATGCTAAATGAGTACCGCCCAGAATGTGTAAAGCAGTTAGAATTGTGGATTAAGGAATGTGGTTTTCCGGAAGGAGGAAGTTTTAGTAGAAGACTGCTGGAAACATTAAGGTTGAGGTAGGAGGAGAGAGAGAAGGAGAAAAGGGATGGAAAGATCAAATCTATGAATTGGAGTGCTTCTTGTATGTGGAAGGCTGAGGCTGATATCAGAGAAAGGAATTTTCAAGTAAAGGATAGATCAAATGCTCGTGCAACCACCAGTGCACATGTGGGAAACAACTGAACGAAGCTGTAAAGTGTCTTAAATCTGTTTCAGACCCTGACCTTGATGATTTCCCTCCGAGACCTGCCGCCCCTCCCTACGAGATCCGCCTGGTGAAAGTTCCACGTCAGCGACCACCGCCTCAGGGCCTACTGGATCACTGATAGCACACCATACCCGCAACAGACCGAAGCAAGAAGGCCAAAAGAAGGACGACCACTCCAAGATGGAAAGGCATCCAAGGCCTGTCCGTGATCACCCCCCAACGGATGTTGAGTCCGTGAGGGTACTGGCGTACGATCATCTAACCAAGTCGTTCTGCAAGCCCCAATGTTTGAAGTTGCAGGTCCAGAAGGGTGCCCATTGTTGGCCCACCGACGATGGACCATGAAGGATCTGGAAAGTGCCTGTGGGCAGTTGCCTGACCCACGCGCGGTTGGAGCTAATAAGAAGTGACAAAGTTCTGTACTGAGTTCCGTCCCACGTCACAAGAGATGAGACGTCTCCTGGGATGAAAACGAGGTGCCAATGTCACCAAACACAAGTATACCTGGCCAGCTGCAAACGTCCATGCCAGAGCAGCCAACCCGCAAGTGGAAGAAAAGGGAGACTTTAATGCTTTTGTTGCAGCGCTGGCAACTGCCTGTGGGGAGGCATTCCCAGTGCGAATGGACATGACCAAACCAGCAATGTGAAAGCAATGGGAATGTGAGAGAGTGTCACAGTACTTTACGCACCTCACTGAAGTCCATAACGCCCATACTGCACTGAGACGACATGAGGACATAACGACGGCAGAAATCACACTCTATGAAGCACACCTGAGGAACAGCTTCATCAATGGAAAGAAGGAAGAAATAGCGAAAAAGGTAAAAGACACATGTATTACCTGGGACACGGGAAAGCTGAATTTGATAGAACAACATGCAATACATGCTGAAATATTGCTTACCCAAGAAAAGGATACGCGGCAATATAATGGAACAGCAAACACATAAAGCTCAGCTTACTCTGATGTAAATGGTCACCCAGCTGTTGGAGGGAGGTGCTGAGGAAGAGAGAGAGGCAGAGGGGGAGGTCGCGGAAGAGGAAGAGGTCGCCAAAGAGGCACTGATATAGGTAGATCTGGCGTGTGCTTTGTTTGCAGAGCAATGGACCACTGGGTGAGACGGTGCCCACACAGACAGCCTCACTCGGCCCTGGAGGTGGGACAGCAGGATGACTGACAGGGGAAGGCTGAGGTGGAGGTGGGCAGCCCACAAGGTACAGGTAAGCCTCTTTCCTTTATGCTTGGCAATGAAGACTCGCTTATGCTAATCTCTTCTACTAACCTTTCGCGCACTGAGACTTATCTCACCTCAATGATGAGCACTGAGATTGCAAAGTGTGGACGGTATGTCAATATCACAATGATGCTTATTAATTGATGCCCACCTCTATGTTATATGTGAAAGTACATCAGTTACCTTTTTGGTAGATACAGGGGCAACATACTCAGTCCTTACATTAAGCCCGTTTAGACAATCGACACAAATAAAGACGAGTGAAAGGTTCCTGAACACAATAGGTATATCATGAGTCATGGTGCGGGAGAGATTTTCTGCACCTCTCCTAAGCAAAACTAGTAAAAGGGAAAGATTCCAATTCTCCTTCTTGTTATCGGAATTTTGTCCTTTAAATTTGATGGGCCGGGATCTCATACGGAGACTGGGATTGGATTGGTCAGTACTCCGACGAGCTTGCAGATAATTCAAAGAAACGATTTACCAGTGCAGGCTGTAAAATATGGCCTACGACCACTGATGTATGTCTATGAGTGGCTATTAATCTAGAGAGCGAGAAGTTCAGTGAGCAATTCACTCGCCCTGGAAGAAAGTAACTATGTTAATCCTATTAACACCAATTTTCTTGCTGGAGACATGCTGCACTGCACAGAACACATACATCGCATTGGCCCGGACGAACCATATGAGAAGGATTGGTTCAGGAGATTGGTTAAACCAGATCAGTTGTTATTCTGTGAATTTTATTGGAGTGATCTCAGATGTGCAGTCAGTGTGAACTTATCTAAAGTATCTGTGACGGCATGTAGACCCTATTTTGTTGATGTGGAAGGTTCTGATCTCACGTGTCACTAGCGAAGGCGTCTAGTGACAGGTGGTCGGATTTAGAAGCATGGGTGCGAAAGACACAAAGAATGAAAGTTTGGGTCTTCAGGGATGATGTGGGTATCTGGTTCAATGCAGATATGCGGACATATAAGAAGAAAAAAATTGGCTAACTCAGGCAGATAGGACAGTCCAGGTAACGCCCGCTAGTCCTCAGAAGCCTAGAGGGATAGCCTGGTGTTCCCTAAGATAGAAGTCTCAAACCCAACATTATAAATGGTCCTTACTGATTTGTGGACAAAGGACAAACATGATATGGGGCTCATATGGGCTGTGAGCCCATAAGGATAACCCCGAAGTCTGAGTATCGTTCTTGCAGAGCACAATACCCGTGAAAACCAGAGGCAATAAAAGAAATTACTCCAGTCTTTGAATCCCTCCTAAAGGCTGGGGTGATAATCCCCTGTGAAGACTCACCAGTGAGAACCCCCATTTATCCATTCATAAAGACAAACACTCCCGGTGATCCGGAGGAATGGAGATTTGTTCAAGACCTGCAGGCTGTCAATGACGCTGTTGTTCCATGTGCCTCAAATGTTCCCAAACCCTATACTATATTGGCTCAAATTCCACCAGACAGGAAATGGTTCCCTGTTGTGGATTTAGCAAATGCCTTCTCTAATGTACCGGTGCATCCAGATCGTCAATTCTGGTTCGCTTTTTCATTCAAAAGGAAATCATATAACTTCACGCGAGGTTACTGTGAGTCCCCCACCATATATAATGTGGCTCTATGCAGGAGTCTGGAGACTCTTGTTCAAACCCCGTGGTCAGTGCTGCTGCAGTATGTAGATGATTGCTTGATAGCGGCACCAACAAAGGAACAATGTGGAAGGAGACCCTTCCGTTGCTCTGCCATCTAGTGCGGGAAGGGCACAAAGCCAATCTCGCAAAGCTACAATTTGTGCAACAACAGGTGAAGTTCTTAGGTCAACTAATATCTGAATAAGGGAGGGCTATTGGTCAAGACAGAGCTCAAGCAATCCAGCAAATTCCAAAGCCTCACACGAAGAGACAATTGCTCTCCTTTTTGGGTATGTGCTCCAACTGTAGAATGTTTATCACACATTACGCAACCCTTGAGGCACCCTAAGTGACATAGCCCATGGAAAAGGGTTGCAGAACCAGAGTCCGTTACAGTGGATCCCAGAGGCCGAGAGTGTCTTTGTTGAATTAAAAGGGGGTGCTCCAAACTACACCTACACTGGGGATTCCGATCCCAAACCAGCCTTTTGTACAAACGGTGGATGATTAGCGTGGCTGCATGACATCTGTGCTGTTCCAGGATCATTGGGGAAGGCCGGTAGCATATTTTTCAGCTAAACTTGACCCCGTAGGATTGCTTCAATGCCTGTGAGCTGTGGCTGCAACTGAAAAGCCTATAGCAGCATCCAGGGATAGAGTCGGCGTTGGTGAATTAACCCTTCTGGTCCCACATGCAGTATCCTGACTGCTTTCCGAGCAAAGGACCGCACACATGTCAGCAGCACGTTGGCTCCGATACAATACTGTGTTATTGGAGACGCCTAACGTTACAATAAAGCGATGGAACGCCCTTAACCCTGCTAGCCTTCTCCCCACAGAAGGAGACAGAGACCCACACGACTGTGTTGCTGTAACTAATGAAATTTGCAGCCCCAGACCAGATTTGCAGGATTCACCATGTCAGAATCCAGATATGGGGTTTTTTGTGGATGGGTCAGGGGGACAGGCTAGAATTGTGTTGGGAATGATGCAGTGACTATCTACGAAGTCGTCAAAGGGGGATTACTCCCTTCTCATCTGTCAGTGGCAGCAGCGGAGGCCTGTAATTTGGCTGAGGGAAGGACAGTGAATATTTACACCGATAGCAGATATGCCTTTGCGGTTGTACATGATTTTGGAACCCTGTGGAAACACAGGGGCTTCTTGACCTCCACCGGAAAGCCCATCCCACACTGCGACCTGATTTCCGACCTCCGGAAAGCGGTCCTGTTCCCTAAATCAATCGCTGTGTGTAAGTGTGAAGCTCACACAAAAACTAATGGTCTTATTTCCCAAGGCAATGCAAGGGGAGACACAGCAGCAAGAACGGCAGCCCAGCAGCCGCCAACTGAGCAGATTGACATGTTTATGAACATTTGTACTCCAACAGCAGCTGTACGGGAGTTACAGTCACAGGCCACACCAGAAGAAAATCGTGAGTGTACGAAAGCAGGATGCAGTGTGAGGGAAGGAGTATGGTGTGGTCCCAATGGGAAACCCTGTCTACCACCAACATTATTTCCATTATATGCCAAACTGACATACGGTAAGGACCATGTGTCAAAAGGGCGGGCGTACGACAGTATTTTGGCACACTGGTACACTAAGGGATTTACTCATTAATCCCAGAAATATTGTTTTATCTCTGTCACTAATAATATGGGAAGGGGAATACAGATAAGTCATGCAGCACACCCCCAACTTCAAAAACCTTTTGTACATTTACAGATGGATTTCATTGAGCTAACGCCCAGCGAAGGGAAAAAGTATTGTCTGGTAATAGTTGATATGTTTTCCAAATGGGTGGAAGCGTTCCCCACGTCAAAAGAGGATGCCAGTGCAGTAGCCAAGGCTTTCCTAACTGAGATAATTCCGGGACGGGGCATCCCTGAAAGGATCAATAGTGACAATGGAACACCATTTGTCAATAATGTCTTACAGCAGATCAGTGAATATTTGGTAAAATATATGAGACAACCCAGTGCCTACCATCCAGTGAGTAGTGGGGCAGTGGAAAGTGAAAATGCTACACTAAAAAATAAATGGACAAAATGATGTGAGGAACTAGGGGTAACATGGACAAAGGCACTTCCGATTGTGCTCGTGCATATGAGATGAAGGAGGAGAGGAAGAGTTAATCCTAGCCCGTTTGAGATTTTGTTTGGTAGACCGCCCACCACAGGAATGGGCCCAAGACCTAAGGTAACACAGATAACAGGCCGCTGTGAGGATGAGATGTTGTGTTACTGTATAAAACTCTCTGCACATTTGTCACAAATACAGAATCAAGTGAAAGCAGAACTATCCCAAACAGCAGGAGGGAAGCTGCATGATCTAGAACCTGGAGACTGGATAGTGGTGAAAGACTTCAGGACCATTTCAAGTGCTCATCACAACCCAGACAGCAGTTAAGATCGCAGAAAGAGCCACGTGGGTACACACCAGCCATTACAAGCGTGTAGCTGGGCCTGAGGAGATATCAGACAGTATCAGAACCAATTAAGTGCAAGTAGTGATTAGAAGCCTCATACAATTATGGGGCTGCCTCAGCTCACACATGGGCTATGTACAGGGCACACCAGAGCCAGTGAAGATACCACCACAAAGCTGTGTGTCGGGCAGGTGGTATCTGAGGAAAGGCCTGGTGTTTCCGAAATATTTTCTGATGTATAGCTATTACGGCTCTGTATTTCTTTGTAGTTGTTGCTGTCGTTTGGGCTTGATGTCATAATATGACAAAAAGGGGGAAAATGTAATGGAAAATTATCCATTTACTGTGAAAATAATTATCCATTTACTGTGAAATTTAAAGATTTTGCTTTTCTTTAATTCAATGCTGTACTGAGCTTTGTTAACGATGCTTTGATGAAGGGTTGCCGTCAGCTTAATTCTGTGTGAATTCTGTAAACATTCATCTTGACCTTGCAATAGTCGAACTCAGCGAAGGCTGAAGAACCATTATGTCTGAAAGACCAGGGAGTTGTCCTTGAGAGTGTGATAAGGCAAGCATCTGTACAATGTTTCAGTCCTCTTTGCATTAAGGCATCTGGCGTAGAGTAGTGAGTCAATCCTGCAGGGTTCAAAATAACGATCCTTTCTTTGCTCCTGCTAATAGTTGAGTAGATTTAATTTCCACGACAATGACCCTTGATTGTATTTTAGTTGAGAAAATCTACAGCACCATCTTCATTGATCTACTCTGATACTAGCTTAATAAACTGACCTTTCTTGTCGATACATGTGTTTTCCATTTGTGTCTCTATTCTAGTTGCTTCTTGTAAATCCAATGTTTTTGAGGAACAGTTTATTCTCCCCAAATGGTAGACTTTAGAAGTATCCTCAATATGTTAATTACATTATATTGGCTGTTCTTTATTACAGGGTTTGTCTCTTTTTCTATGAAAAGAGATGATAATTGAAAACTCTTCAGTCCTCTGACCACACTTCCCTATCTATGGAGCATTAAATAGTTAAGATCAATCATTTTGCTGTTGTGTCTATTCCTCAGAAACACTCAGACATCCCATCCAGACTGACCAAATGTATTAATTTACCATGGTATAGAACAAATTGGTTTGAATGGGGTTAAGTGAACCTGCTCGTTCAGTGATTGTAGTTACTGTCAGTCTCCATGCATCAAATTATTTCACTAAAAGGTTTACTTCCAATTAATAAGGGGCTCTTACAATATTATCACACAGTATCAATAGGGACTTCACTTGCAGCACTAACCAGGATCAACAGTTCAAGAGTGAGGAAAAGCAGAGATCAAAGTCTGAGAGCAATGCACTGGAGTGTTCCAACAATGGACCAGAATAGGACAACAATAGACTGGAATCTTCCAATACTGACCAGGGGTTTACATTTGGGTCTTTACAATCTTCCTCAAGTTTGGGTGGACCTTAAGAGTGCTTTGACTGATTCAAGCTGATTTCTGTCCTCTCATCACTATTATTCCTGGTAAGTCTTTCTATCTGACTATGAATTCAATAAACTTTGTTGAACTAACTTACTGTCCTCATAATTTAAATACTGAAAAAAAGGAAGCTGTTGCCATGACTTCTGTTCACAAACTCCATCCCTAACCAAGCAATTTTAATGCCAATATCTGAAGTGGAGTCAAACTGCGTATAACTCCAACATGTACTTCGGCTCTAAGCTGATATCTATTTCCATATTCTCTTCAGCACCAATCCTGCTCACCATCAACTCCGCAATATCTCAGGTCTACCATTTTGTCTCAGTCTAGCTGCTCAATAAACCATCATCTGCACGTTTCTTATATCCAGATTCAACTGTTCCTATTCTCTTCCGGCCACAAATAATTTGACCAGAAATCGTTCTGTTCGGCAAGCTGGGAATTTGTGTTGCAGACGTTTCGTCCCCTGTCTAGGTGACATCCTCAGTGCTTGGGAGCCTCCTGTGAAGCGCTTCTGTGATCTTTCCTCCGGCATCAATAGTGATTTGTATCTGCTGCTTCCGGTTGTCAGTTCCAGCTGTCCGCTGAAGTGGCCGGTATATTCGGTCCAGATCGATGTGCTTATTGATTGAACCTGTGGATGAGTGCCATGCCTCTAGCAATTCCCTGGCTGTTCTCTGTTTGGCTTGTCCTATAATAGTATTAATACTGACAACCGGAAGTGTCTTCACCTCAATCTGAAATGGGAGCACCCATACATTTAAAGTGATTGTCCTTGCACCAAATCACCTACTATTTGTGACATGACGCACAACAAATAAGAACAGACGTAGACCACTCAACCACAACAAACCTGACTCACATAAGCACTGGCTATCTAGTTGATCAAATATCTATCAAATTCAGCCTTCACTGCTCTCTGGGCAACACATTATCAGATACATCCTTATCTCATTCTGAAATGGAAGAGGCCACATTTTCTCCATTCAAAAAATGACATTGTCAATTCAGATTATCCAAAATGGAGAGAGAATAGAACGCGTTTCTGTGTTGGAATGGAAGCAATGTACGCTGGATTGGAGTGTTTACTGGAGCAAGAGACTGATGTGGGGACAATGTGAGCAAACACAACTCTTACTGTCAAAGTAACTAAATACTGCTTGTTAAGGAAAATTTCATAGGCTGCTTTCAATGCATCGACCTCTCCCTTAAGACTCGAGTACGCTTTCTCTGAGCCAATCTTCAGTGCGGGTTGACGCTGCTGCAGAATCTTAATATAGTAAACGGAGACCAATATGGCCTGCCACCCCGCCATTGACCAGGAGCACTCCCAGCCTCAGCGTTTCACGCGCACCTGTCCCATCGTAGAAGGACTGCGCCTTTACCAATTACGTTACTGGTGCCACAGAATAGCTCCACTTGCTCATTGCCACCCCTATTTCCGATTTGGTATTCACGGCTGCGCCACTAGTTTTGACCGATACCAGTTCTAGGAACTGGGATTATCTGACTGACTGCAGCAAAGGTACTTCCTTGTGTGGAGAAGTTGGTAAAGCCATTGTAATTGAAACCATTGTTATTGAAACACACAGTGCAACTATATTCCGCACTATCCCCTGAACGTTCATTTTTTTCTGGAAATCTGCCAAACTCATGATTTAACATGTAGTAATCTATGGAACCATCTGCTATCACTCGCCTCATATTCCTGTAGTGAATCTGCAAACTTTTCCTAACATGTCCTCTGTCACTGTAATTATTGTTGGTTTTAAACGGATGTCTCTGCATGACTCAGTGATGGTTTTAATGTTAAAATATTCTGCATTGTTGGCACGGTAACCTCTTTCGAATCCGAGTCACTGCAGGTAACGTTCCCCCATTTTACACCTTGTGACACATGCAGAAGAAACACACAAAGGAATTAGTTGACTACGTGAAAACATTCTCCGAAATTATGATTTTTTCCATCAATCCCCTCTCTCTCACGTTTCTCAGAGTCATATATATCAGGATTCAGACTCACTCATTCTCGGAGAATTCTCTCCCTCCCACAATCATTTACCTCCTTTAGGTTCTCCCTCCCATTTCCCTTACAATCACTTTCACATTGCCCCCGTTCAGTCTGTGCTGCTGCAATCACTGTTGCTGGGTGATCATGACCAAGTTTTATCATCAGGACCTTCAAACTAGTTGATCCATTTCTATACCGCGGTTGGGAGATCAATTCTCACCCAGCAGCTTTTAACTGGCATGGACTAGCAATTATTTAAACATCAGGCTCAGTAAAAGGACACAGGGCAGCATTGAGGAAAAGAACAGTTATTCAAAAAACACCTGTTTCTGTGGATTTCCACATCATTTATTTCACGCGTTCATTCGGCTCCAGCGAGACTCTTGTGTGTAGTAATGCAGTTCAGGTTATACCAGGGATGTGATAGCACTGGAAACGATGCAGGGGAGATTTGCCAGGATATTGTGGGCTGAACAAGGGAGATTGTCCAAACTGGAGTTGTTTTACAGAGAGCAGAAGAGATTGAGAGGGGTTATGATTCAGATGTACAAAATACTGAGGGATATGGATAGCCTACACTGAAATAAATGTTCATTTGATAGAGATTTCGATCACGGAGGGCTATCGATTTAAGGTCAGAGGCGGAAAGATAAGAGTGAATGTATGGAAAAACGTTTTCAACCAGTGGGTCGTTGAAATCTGTAACTCAGTGTATGCAAGGAACGGAGAGGCAGAAATCCACATAACTTTCTGAAGGATTCAGATGTGAATTTGTGATCCCAAGACATATAAGGCTATGGGTCAACTGGTTTAAAAAGAAGTTAGGATAGTAAAACGATTGTTATTGAACAGTACAGATATTCAGTTGCAAAGTGTGGGTTATTAATACCTGTACTTCCATTCTCGAAGTGGCATGTCACAGGTGCTGTCTGAATCAGCGTGGGGAAGTATTACAGATTCCGGGTAGACAGAGTGACAGAGAAAGTGCAAAGACGTGACTTCGGCCAGCTGTACCTAGTATCCGTGTTGGATTGAAAATGACCAGATAGTTTTGCAGCGTACTTATAGCAGGAACCTCAGGAAGATATGCATTCTACTGCACTTTCCACACGAGCTCATCCCACTGAGTACGACCCATTACCGACACTATGCATGAAATTTCTCTCTGTACACTCTGGTCCAGTGCTCCTTGACCCCCAGCACTTCCCCATATGGCACCATACCACGAAATCCCTGAAGGTGTAATGCTGCTCGTTTACGATGTCTCTCCTCACTGTGTAAGGATCCAGTGACTTGTCTGACCATTACTCAATTTAGCAAACTACATCTCCAGCTTACAAAGTGATATCATCGAGATTGGGGAGAGAGAAAAACAGAGCGGGTGACAAACGTGAGTAAACCTACGTTCTGTCTGCAAGTAATAAAAGACACTGAGCTTCCAGGTTCCTGTCACTGCAACATCCCACTGTGTTCCCATGCCTTCATTTCAGTTTGGTGTGCTGCAGAGCTCCCGCAGAGCACAGCGCAAGTTGGATGAGCGGCACGCCATTTCCTACTGAGAGACCGTGCAATCTTCAGTACCCAACATCAGTCCAATCAGTTTAGACCCTGTCTACCTTCTTTCACGTTCCTTCCCCACCTACACATACCATTCGTTCCAAAGGTGGATCGTTTTGCTCGAAAATCTCTCCCCAAATTGGACAAACTGGAGTTGTTTTTCTTAGAGCAGAAGAGATTGAGGGGGGCATAATTAAGATGTACAAAGTACTGAGGGTTATTGATAGCGTTAACTGAAATACATGTTTCACTTAGATGGAGATTTCGATCATGGGGGGTCATCGATTTAAGGTCAGAGCTGGAAAGAATACAGTGAATGCGTGGAAAAACGTTTTCAAACAGTGGGTGGCTGAAATCTGGAACACAGTGTATGCAAGGATCGGAGATGCATACAAGGCTATGAGTCAAGTGATTTGAAAAGGAGTTAGGATTGTTAAGTGATTTTTTATCGAGCAATACAGATACTCCGTTGCAAGTGCGGATTATTATTATCTGTCCTTCCATTCTTGACGGGACATGTTACAGGAAGAACTGTGCTGTCTGAAGCAGCGTGACTACTACTGCTCCCGACGAGACAGACTGACAGTGACAGTGCAAACACGTGCCTTCTGTAAGCTGTACCTCGTGTCGGTGTTGGAATGAAAATCATAAGAAACCTTTGCTCCGTGGTGAGGTGTTTACTTATAGCAGGAAGCTCAGGAAGATATACATTTTACTGTCCTTTCCCCACAAGCCCATACCACTGAATACCAGCTCTATGCAGGACCATTTCTCTCTCCATCCTCGTCCAATCCTCCTTGATCCCCAGCACTTCCCCATATGGCACCATTCCACGAAATCTCAGAAGGTGTAATGCTGCTCGTTTACGATGTCTCTCCTCAGTGTGTAAGGTTCCAGTGATTTATCTGCCCCTCACTAAATTTAGCAAACTACATTTGCTGCTCACAATATCACGTCAATCAAGACTGGAAAGAGAAAAGCAGAGTGGATGACAAATTTGAGTAAACCTACGTTCTGTCTGCAAGCAAAAAAGGACTCTAAGCTTCCATATTCCTGTCACTGCAACATCCCACTGTGTTCCCATGACTTCATTTCAGTTTCTGGTCTGCTGCAGAACTCCCACATAGCACAGTGCAAGTTGGAAGATCGGCACGTCATTTTCTACTGAGCGACCGTGCAACCTGCAGGACCCAAAATCGGGTTCAATCATTTTAGACCCTGTCCCCCTTCTTTCACGTTGCTGTCCAACCTCCACGTACCATCAGTTCCAAAGGTAGATCGTTAGACTGGAAGATCTCTCTCCCAGATGCATTAGACCTGCTGATTTTGTTCAGATATTTCTGCTTGTTTTGGAGAACTTGTTCTGTTGAGTTCGCCAGACTTCAGGAAGCGTGTGTTTGCACGAGAGGGTTTTCAGAGGAGATTTACCAAGGTGCTGCCAGGGCTCGACCATTCCCACTGCGAAGATAGGTGGAAGTGAAGGCTTCAGGTGCTGGAGCCCAGATTCGAGAGTGTAGTGCTGGAAAAACAAAGTCGGTCAGGCAGCATCTGAAGAGCAGGAGAAGCAATGTTTCTGGCATAAACCACCGCCATTCCATTACCAACTGATGCATGTAGGAAGAACGTCTCATATTCCGCCTTCGGACCATGCAACCACACGGGATAAATGTGTACTTGAACAGCTTCCTCGTTTCACTTCCTCCCACATTATACCAGTCGCAAGCCTCCAACGAGGCACTACTCTTTTGACCCGTCGATCAAACACCAATCTGAATAATCGCCTTCTCCTTCACCTTCATCCACCTGTCGCTTTCCCAGATACTTTACCACCAACAGAACTCCCCTCCCATTTATATCTCAACCCCGACCTGTAAGCCTCATTCCTGATGAAGGGCTCATGCACAGAACGTCGATTCTCCTGCTCCCAGATGCTGCCTGGCATGCTGTGCTTTTAACGCACTGCACTGTTGCCACTGCAAAGATAGATGAGCTCGGCTGGGGATCTTTATCTGACAGTGGAGAAAACTGAGCTAGGAACCGATTAACGTGCACAGAAAGGGGATAGATACATGTGATAGGAATAAACTTCTTACGGGAAGGGTTAATAACCAGGGATATTGCAAGAGAGAGGATATTCAGAGAAGATTTAGGAAGAATGCTTTCAGCCTGAGAGTGTTGTTTGGCTGTAACTCACTGTTTGAACGTGTGGTAAAGCTAAGGGTCATCAGAACATTTCCGGAGTATTTTGCCGAGCACCTGAGGAGCTATCCCTTAATGACGAGATACTGGAAAGTGGGGCAAGGATAAACAGATGTTCGATGAAAGACTTGAAACCATATCTTTGAGTGCAGCAAAATGGAGGCTAGCGCACCTCTGTGGCGAAATGAAAGATGTTTTAGACTTCCACTGCGTTGTTAAGATTGCGATTCAAGGATTATTTGTTTGAGTCCCAGCAGATTCGGAGTTTAGAATATAGAACATAGAACAATACAGCACAGAATAGGCCCTTCGCCCCTCGATGTTGCGCCAACCTGTGAACTATTCTCACTGCGTCTCCCTACATTATCCCAAAATCATCCATGTGCTTATCAATTTATTTCACATTTCAGCTGAATCAATGATTGTTCTACTGATTCATCGTCAATTCCAGTCATCTGGAGTTCTCGTCTCTGCTACTGACCAGAGAACATTCCTCACCTTCTTGGTGGTGAGCTTTGATGGAATCGTATCATTTGAAACATGGTCAGACCAGAATCGGCTGCTTATTCACAAAACCCAGTGCAAAAGCCCACTGTCTCTAAACATATTTCCCTCCCACAGTTACACAGAGTTTTACGGTTTATTCAGTCTCATTTTCCCCTTAGGTGACAGGTTGATGCGGATAGGTTGGGAAAAGATATTGATGTGTTTGGTCAGCCATAATGATATCAAATGACGGGGTAGCGCCGGCGGGTGAAATTGCCTCCCCTTGTTCCTGCCCCTGTCTGGGCTGTTTCTAACAGAAGAAATTAAACAATAACATGATGAGGACGCTGTGAATGTACACCACTGAATATCAAGGACCTCGCCTTTATACCACTGCACTCACAGCTGGAATGCACAGCTCCTGTTCCAGCTTTGATAAGACAGTGGAGGATTCTCCCAGGCGCTCTTTCAGACTGCATGCTCCTTCACACAGGTTTCCAACTGGGCACATGGAGCAAACGGCCGTGTGGATATTGGGGATTCAGGGACAGATTTTCAATTTGTTGCATTCGGCTCTGGCTACGTTAATAAACATGAATTGAACTGATTCTGTATCTTATTGTGAATTCTTATCATTTTACAACTTAAACTGAAATTCTAATTTACTCTTGTTTAACTTTCTTATATATGTTTTTTATTCGTGAAAACTGTGCAACTTTTCCTCAGATTTAGGAATGGTGAAGATTGATGATGAGTGCAGAATGTTTCATGTTGTCTGTATGAACTTTCAGAAGGAAGTTAGTGAAGTGTCTTTGAATCAAATTCTGTGCCGAATTGAAGCCAACCGAATGAAAAGCCCTGTGGAAACGCAGCTTTCAATCAAGTCGAATTTGCATAACATTTTTCTATGTCCCTTTCCTGAGCCTGGTGCTCCAATAGTCACAGGTCAATTGCTCCTCCTCTGCCTTAACTTTAATTTCAGGATTACAACAAGAGTAGAACATTTTGGTCGAAGGTCCCAGAGGTACGAATAGCGAAAGTTACAGGTTGGCGCTCTGCTGCGCCCGTGGAGCAATCCATCATCACTTAACAGCGTGTGAAATGCTGCAGCTGTAATTTAAATTATTATCTGAAGCTGCTTTTCCTGATGTCGATCTGGGATCATTGGAGCACCAGACTGAAGAATATTTGAAAAATAACGTCGAATGAAGCAGCATTTATTGTAAACCTCCAGCTTCTGATTTGTGGGATTGTTCTGTATATGGGAAATGTGTCAATTATCAGCCGGAAAGCTGTCCATATTCCCCAGGCGATTATCCATCTGTGGATCGAGAAACAGAGGTACTGTTTTAGCATGATGACATTTTTCAAATCTTTGATCCTCCACTGTATTCAATTCTTGGAAAGGCTGTTAAATGCATTTCATATTATCCCATTTTCTGCACACTCGCACGGTTCATTAAACTGTTTGAAAGGAATTAGATTTATCTCTTTGGGTAGATTGAATGTTGCCGGTGAATCTGGTAAAGTCATAACAAATAGTTTTGCTGCTGTGCAGAACAGAGCGTTCAAACAGCAATAGGGACGAGTCTTTTTGCTGGGTTTTTCGCGCGGAGATCAGTGATTATTAAATGGATTCAGTTCTGTTCCTGGTCATTGTGACCAAATGTTCAAGGCAACAGATGGCAATGACGGTGATGCTTGACAGCGACAGGGCCATTCCTACTCATTAGAATCACCATTGTATTACAGATCAGGTGAGTGGGAGAGATGATAATCCTTATGACAACTTTCGACAGTGCGACAATTAATCTCACGTTGTTAGTCTCACTCTATACCATAAACTAGTTAGCCAGCGGAGTGAGCTAACTGGCTTCCGTTTACTGCAAAGCTATAACAAACAGATCAGTATATTAACAATTTGTAGTTGTCCACGTAGAACCAGCCGCGACACCTTTCAACACCACCAGCTCTTCTTATACTTAACTTCTTCAGTTGAAGTTGTTATACAATTTATTTCCAATGAACGCTAAACAATTCGTGAGTGTGCCACTTTTACATCCTCATCCAAGCAGCCCAGGATCCCTGTCTCTGTTAAATTCGCTCCTTGTGCGTCTGCACGTGGCTTTTCAAATATTCTGGAATCAGCTTCTATTTTTTTTTCTTTCTGAAAAATCATCTCTGATTTCAATAATTCTCAGAAAACAAAGTACCTTCTGTAAACTTCTTTGTCGTTCCTCGCTGGTTTTGAAGCTCTAACCTTTAGTTATACACTCACCTCAACGATGGAATTTCCCTCCTATTTACCCTTATCAAACCTCACATAAGTTGAAAAACCTCCATTAGGACACAACGCAGTCATTCCCGATTTGTTCCGCTTATTCTTCATCTATCCCACCATCCTATTAAACCCCTTAATTACTTTTCACTTGGCGTTATCTCCCATTAAGTCTCATTTCCGTTGTCTCTCACGATTTTGTATCAAGGGAACTCTCACCATATCCTTCCTATCGATATTCCAAAGCCAACCCCCGTGTATTTCATTATGTCTGTATATCCAGGTAAATTTCGCCCTGAGAAATGATATTGGGTCTAATTCAACGCATGAAAACTTACCACTATTCTATGCAATCTCATTGCTGGTACGGGAAAGATGTGGGCTATTTCACTTACAGCTGAATGGGTTGGCTGCAGCAACGTTGGTTCAAATCGCAGTTACATAGGTGAAAGTTGTGCTCATTTCAGTTTCTTCTCAACGTATGCTGAAGTAACACAGTGAGGAATCAATTAATATTGTAAGACATACATAAGGGGGCGTGTTAAGTGTAAGTTTATGAGATCAGGGTAGTTTTGATTAACGTGCACCAGAGCTTGTTCAAATCTCAGGCTCATGAAATTGACAGAGAGCGATGTTGAGCGAAATAGACTGTCTTGGCAAAACCCAGTGCTATGACGTTGTGGGCGTAATGTACTTTAAAGGGTGCTGAAATTTATGGCTAGCACAAGGAGTCCAGAACAAGGTAGCAACATAACATTTGGTCGAAACAACTAACAGCTTTGTTACATGAATAAAAAAAACCAAATTCGAATTCCCTAATCAGTTTAAATTATACCCCAATCAAGTTTCATTATGGTATTTTAACAATGTTAACATCAGTGAAGCGATCCGACGGCTTGTGGAACAAATATCAGACATGTTGAACAGTTAGCCAGAGTGGCAAAAAACAGCAAAGAGAGCAGGTAGAAGTCCAACAGATGTCGGATGCTAGTAAGATCTCCGATAGGTGACTTTCTGGAGAAATAGATTGCATAGAAAAAAGCATCGACACCGACCTGGAGAGAAAATCTACAGATGAAGATACATCGAGAAGATTCGACAACTGACTGGTTTTTAAATTTGAATATTTTTGTAAATATTAATGGGGTCGGGGTTGGGGAAGGCTTTTCAGACCAGTATTGTAGAGCAGAAGGTTAAAGACAGGTTTAGAGAAAGGAATTGTAAGTAGTTGTAAATTAATTATGCTGTGTAAAATGTTAAAAAGTAATAAATTTGTTATTTTTAACTTTAAATACTAATATTTGCCATAGTTCTTTGCCTATTGAATTTTAACAGAATACAGCACAGGTTGAATGCTTTCTGTGTTGCTGGTTTACATTAGCAGAGGAGTGTACCCCGTTACGTAACAGCAGTTACTGTGGTTGCTTTGCTGTTTCGCTCATTTGTGCATTATGCCTCATTGATGATTTGGAAGTTGTCCCCTCGACGCAAAAGTTCCGTGTTTTGCTCCATTATACAAAGGGTGCAGTTTGTCTAAGCAACAGGGCTCCCTACAATAACATCCGACGCTGATTCAATCTATCTATCCTGGTATTGATCCATGGAAGCAGCACTGTGCACTCTCCTCGAGTTTGGAAAACAATTCCCTCAAAGATAATGTAACATGCCCGCATTCAAGGGGATTTCATTGCATCGCCTTCAATTCCTCACGGGATCCGATTCAACAAGTGTTGTCACTGAGTCATTTATTTGTTTGTGTTCAAATCATGTGAGCAAAGAGTCACAGTTGGAGAGTGTTGGTCCCATAAAACAGAGGTCAGACCATACTCTGTGAACTGTACTCTGCTGTTCATCATTTCACTAACAGCAGTTAGATGTATCTATGCTCTGCAAAATTTTCACACCTGTTTTAAGAAGCAAGATAAACAGTTCCTGGTCCCTACTTTTGTTGTCACACAGACCAAGATTGTAAATGATGGAAACATGCACTGGTCGAGACGGTCTGCTCTCCCAAATCCCTTTTCTCCCCAGCAGGTGGTAAGATGCTGGTCTGAATAGCTTTCTTCTGTTTCCTGTCACTCTGGGATAATGTGAGCTGTGAAAACTCTTCTCTGAGCTGGGGTAACGTGGTAAAGTTTATACACATCAGGTGCAATGTGCCTGAGCGACAGGACTCGCTGCAGTAACATCCCGTGTTGATTCAGACAGCAGAGCCCTCGCTGTGAATTCGAGAACTACCCAGACACTGTTTCCGATTACTGGGAGAGATTCTCTCTTTCCCAGCATTTCTGCACTTTCCTATCTGTCTCAGATGGAATTATTTGGACAAGGTTCCCAAAAGAATAGGAGTTCCTGTGCATGCAAAATCTCCCTTTTGTACAGCTTTCCAGAATTTCCATAACTCCCACTCCCACTAGCCCCCTTCCCCGCTGCAGAAGCCGGTGTTTGATAGGGAGCTGAAGAGCGCATTCACCTTGCTCTCCCCACAACACTGATTGCCAATAGAAGATGAGTTCGTCCAGCTGACAGCGGGGGAAGTGCTAGCGCAGCATCCTGGAAAACGGGAGTCAGAATGGCAAGGAGCTATTATTAAAACTCAGTGCTGCTTTCACTCCGAAACAAAAGAAAAAGCCTTTTTTAAACAAAGAGACTCACCTGATTTATAGAGGTTCTGTCTCGTTGGTCTTGGCTGTGATATCACCTCAGATGGGTGATATACGTGCGAGAAGTTACACATGAGCCCTGGAGTTTTACATCCGGTCCCATTTTTGACTCAGAGCGTATGATTTCGATGAGATCGAGGTCAGATCAAGATACTGAATCTTCAAGACAGACACCAGCAGCTTCTTGTATGCCGTTACTAGACTGAGAAGTGCATTCTCCAACTTCAAATGATGCTGGTCCTGTTAATGTGGATCTTGCTGAGTGCACGTCCTGTACGGAGTAACCTAAATGCCTTTTTTTCTCACGCTGTGTTCTGCATATCCATGATTCCTATGATCTGCCTTTATCAATTGCAAAGGTTTTCACTGCACTCAGGTAAATGTGACAATCATTCAATCAAATAAATTCAATCAATCGAACGACACAGACATTTCCTTATTGTTTGGACCCAGCACAGCGAAGGTGGGCTGTATTGCCTCACTTTGCACTATTTCGTGATTCTGAGTGAAATCACAGTTAAACCAACAGAATGTGGGAAGTTGCTCACTGATTATATTGACACAGACGGGACACATATGCGCCACAATGTATCACACAATAATACTGAAGATTTTCTTGAAATCATCCTCTGAGGCACAGGCCACACTCCAGATTAAAAGCTGAAGACCGTGGAAAACTGCTGTAGTCAGCGCTAACAGAGTGATCCAGTGGGAGCGTACTGGGCTCATAACCCAGAAATTAATAGATTGAAAACATCCTCTGCTCGTTGACAAGTCCAGGTTTCAGTGTGTGTACTGCCCCGCCAATGTTCTTCCATAATATAGCCCCATTCAACGTATTGCATGTTGTTTCAATTTCCACTTCCTTTCTCTCAATGTATCTGAAATGAATATTGCAAACTGATACACCCGCCAAATTTACACAGGTGAGGAAACACGCTTGTGAATGTCTGGAAGATCGTTTCCTGTTCTCTATCTGTCTTCTCTGATTTGATTCGCAAAATCACTTGCCAGAGCTGGGAATAAACTGGTGTAGGTAAGATATATCAGTTGCAGAATGCTCTCTGCGCATGACGCCCTGCATTTATTCCCCAAGCTGTTTCACTCAGCAGTGTCCCTGAGAAATGAAAAGCCATGAATGGCAATTGGATCATCTTGTTGGATACAGCATTACGACACATACACAGTTTCGTATTATTAGGACATACATCACCAATTATGAATAACCACAGAGATATACAGGTGACACAGAGTCGCAGTGGACTCGATGGGCTGAATGGCTTCTGCCAGCGCGTGAGTGATGCCATAAATTGATGCTGTACCTCCTCCTGTCACTGGGACAGAGTGGCTGAGTGTGAAATAATGTATTATCTTTAACCCTCCTTCCGCGTTCGATTATCTGCAGCCCGCAGCTCAGGGCTGTGGGAATGGCTCTCAGTGAGTGAGAGTTTCACTCGAATTGTCTTCATCTCAGACAGTTGGGGCTCAGATGCTAACTGCTGCCCAATTTCAGCAAAGAAGCAGATGTCCATATTAGAAAAACTTCTCTGCAGGATTGCTGTGTGAAGATGGATTCTGAACACCAAACGGGTTGTACAAAAATGCCCTCACATGAATTTAACTGAGGGAAGAGTATCCCGAGTACATTTCTATAATTCCCACTATCACAACATCTTTGTCGCTCTCAGATAAATGATATTGGGAGGAAGTTCCCAATCAAACTTGCTGATTTTCAGCACTTGAGGGACCTGGTTGTGCCGATGAGAGAGAGCTTTGGAGCGTATTCGCGCTTGCCTCCCCTCACACTACCTGCAGGTGGATGGAAATATATGAATAATCTGCCGATTGACACAGGAATTGCATTGTCGCTAGGAGACATAATACCTGCTTTAAATATTTGACCACATTCACATTATGTTACGTATATTTCATGCTTTCCGATCTCCATCCATCAAATTTTCAAAGTTGTCTCTGTCTTAGCCCTCTGTTCTTTCCTACTGCACGCAATTTTAAGCTGAAAGAAGCTCTGACCAAAACTGAATGCAATATTCGAACGGTCCCTTGTGATCAATCGAATTCCTTTTTGATTATTACAATTACTTTTGCGAGTTTACAGCAAATTGAGTAACATGAAACGGGCTCAACATGTTTTCTTTTCTCTGAATTTAACGCAGTGCGAATGAGAATCGCCATCTATTTGTTGAAAAATTATTTTCAGTTCTCTGTCCACACATGTTGTCACGTTTTAAAAATTTGCAACATGTTTGTTGGTAATGAGTCATTTTCCAGAAAAGGTCGTTTCTCAATTCCAAAAACTGGTACTTTCCAATCAACTTGCCTTTGCTCAACGCCTTCCGTCCTGAAACTTCAATACAATAACAAATTGAAGCAGCTCCATGTGAGAGTCAAATTTAAAACCTCCACTCAACACAGCCTACTACATTGGCACAGAGATACCATCCACTGATTACCTGCTGCACTGTATCCACGCATTAATGCTTGCAGCCACATTCCATGATTGTATCAAAATGGATGGGAAAACGAGTATCTCTGTTTCCACGGCTGGTACCTGGAACTATATGAACGCCGTTAACAGTGATTCCAATGTTCTATGAGGAAATGGATGAGCTGCTCATTGCTAAGATCAGTTAATTATTTCATAATATAATTGTAATATTTACATCCACTAACCCCTGTACAATTTAAATTTGATTTTAATCCGTAGAAATATTTTAATTTTAATTTTGAACAGACTCAATGACTGATCTCCACAGTGCCTGCGGAATTAATTATAAAATTTTATAACACTCTGAGTTCTTCCATCTCAGTCCGCTGTTTGGGAAGTGTTCCCGTTGTGGGAAATTCACTTCCCTTTGTATCTGCTGCTGCTCTCAACATGACCTGTGGTACTACACACATTTTCCCTCTGCCATTTGCTCACTGTGTTGCTGTGATCGTACAGTGACTTGGTGTCACCCGGCCCAGGAAAAGAACACAGGCCAAGGTCGAGCAAAATATAATTTATTGTAAAGTGTCGCTCCAGTCGTTTTTTGCGTTGTTCAATTCAATTTTCAGTTAGTCTTATGTAATATTTTGAAATCGCTCACTCTGTACATAAGTGCGATTGGTCAAAAAGATCTGTCCAGAAGAGAGGGAGTGTTAGTTCTGCCACTGAGCACTGTGGACTGTCCTCGAGTCGGGAAAACAATTCTTCAGAGACACTGTTACATCCCCCCCATCACGAGGCTTTTCATTCCATCAGCTCCAATTCTTGATAGAATTCAATTCAACAGATCTTGTTACTGAGTCATTTCTTTATTTCTATTCAGATCATGTGAGCAGAATGCCACATTGGGAATGCGCTTTCCCCATCGAGCAGAGGTGAGGCCATTCTTTGTGAACTGGACTGTGCTATTTATCATTTCACCAACAGCAGGGAGAAGAATCCGCTTCTATGCACAATTTACTCAACTCAGTTAAACGTATGGTCAGATGTGCAGATCATGTGTGACGAGGTGTCTGAGAGGTTAAAGTGATTGACTACTGACTCATTGCTCTCTGCAGGCGTGGGATTGAATCACACTCTCGTCGCTTGCAGTCGTTCATGACGCTGCTTTTGTTTGGGTCTCGGATAAATTGGAGGTCGACTGGATAGTTTATTGCCATCGACGCTGCAGTAAAGTTTCCGTTAATTAGTCGAATCTGTCGCTTGAATGGTATTTAAATGCAGACTGACTTCGGATAATGAAAAGGATCACGGTTTTCCTTTCGAAGACAAGTTATTGTGAGTTTTTATCGAATGAATGAGATCCAGGAAAAGCAAATAACGAGAGATGGCAAGTGCGTGTTTATTCAATGGATTGTTCGTGAGTATTTTGTCAGATGACACCTGTAGCAGAGTGGGTTGAAGTGATTCGTCTTAGTGACAAAAGCACAGTCAGACAGCAGAAAAATAATGGAGATATTTAGAAAGGGGCAAAGGAAGGGTTCAGGGACACCAAGTACTGGGTGTAAATGCACAGCAGAGAAATTGCTAACGTAGGCACTGTGCATGTGCATGGACACAGTTACACATTGGTCTCTCCCTTTCTCATTGCTCTTGTCAGTGATGAATGCTGAACATGAGAAGAAGACAAAGACAAGAAGTGGGAAGCAAGTTCCCTCTCGTTATGAACAACTGGAGCAGACATCATGTTAACTGCAGGGACAGACTCTGCAGGGACAGACCCTATGGAACAATAACAGCTGACTAATGTAGAACAAACATGTGAAATTATTTAAATTTCGTTTATTCTCTTGTCATTAATAGGTATTTAGATCTAACAAGCGTGTGGTCAATAGAAGACAGCGCCTCATTTCATGTTGGATAAAAACATTATCAAACTTTTTTTTTCAAATTGAGATCTATTGTGATCACTTTACACATTTAACAAGCTCAATTTAATGAATACAAGCCTCATTCCCTGGAGCCGAAAGCAGACTGTTATACCATCACTGTTATGAAACAAAGTCCTTCGGTGATCCGACTCACCGTTATTTGGTGTTCTGGCGAATGGGAAAATGTTTGCGATATCGTGTGTTCCATCATTCCCATCCTTTCTGTCCTAGAGACAGAAGGGAAAGCTATTTTCTAATTGAGACTGTGATTGATGAAATTCACTTTTTATGGCCGATTATTATTATGTTCTTTCTTCCTCTCTTTTCAGCACTTTCTGGGAAGTGGTGGTGCAGTATGTTTGAAAAAGTAGTTTGGACTTGTCCTGCTGTTGGTTGTGAGATTACTTTATGACTCATGCCATCGGACTGTCTCACATTTAGCATTCATGCTTCGCTTTGCCTCAAAATGCATTTGGTTTACCAGATTTGTTTGTGTTCCGTGTTGAATGCTTTCCGTTTTGCGATTCGCTCAATATATTACGAGTTAACAGGGTTTCTGAGGTAACTTCCAGCAGCAAAAATCCTCAACTGAGGATCTGGGAATATTTCACGGAGTATGGTCAGTCGGAGCAAAAGTAAGGAAGTCGTTCCTTTCTGCAGTGTTTCGCAATACTACCTTTCCCGTGAGCACTTGAACACACTAAATGATTGTGCCACCGACTGCGACGGCAAGCTCCGCTAAAAAGTAATCCTTTAAAGCCGGTGTAAGCAACACAATGTTATTGGGGTACACAGCGTGGAAACAGATACTTCGGTGTATCTCGTCCATGCTCACCACATAGCCAAAATTAAAAAAGTCCAATTCCCCAGCATTTGGCCCCAATCCCTCTACATCCATCATATCCAGAACCTCATCCAGTTACCTTTGCAATTTTCTGAGTGGAATAGCCTCCTCCACTTCCTCTAGTAGCTCATTCCATACACGCACAACCTTCTGTGTGGGAAATGTGCCTCCGGTCCTTTGCCAATTTCAGCCCACTCACCTTAAACCGATGCACTCGAGTTTTCAACTCACCCCAACTTGGGTAAAACACGTAAATACTCAGTTTACAAACCTTACATTAGATCATGTCTAAGAATTTACTTTGCAGGGAAAGTTGTCCCAGCATATTCCACCTCGCCTTACGGTCCAAACATTGACAACATCCTTGTCTATATTTTGTCATCAATTTCACGTGTCTTTTTTTTACGTTTTCAAGATGTCAATTCCGCTGGACAACAACAGCTGTTGGAAACACAAAGGTGAAACGGAGAATGGCTTCAACGTGCCACTGAGCCCCAGCAGAGAGCACCTGAGGCTTGTTTCTGCAGTTTAGTGGTTATCACGTTCGCCTCACACGTGAAAAGTGCTCAGTTGGAAACTGAGTAGAAGCTGCTTTGTTCTTCACTTAAGAAATTACACTCTCAGAGGAACCTCTGGACCTGTGCTTTCATGGCGTCGCTAGTATTAAGGTGCGCCCCGAGATCTAAGCCACGTTGGAACTGAAACGGAGGAATCGACAGAGAGGCTACAGAATGACATCGCATCCATTTCGTTTTCTTTAAATCACTGAGGGGCAGGAAAATGTACACGGGGAAGTCGAGTGGGGAAGTGAGGCAGTTGCAGCTCTGGTGAAACTCCTTCTTTGTGACTCACTCAGCAACCAGACACGTGAAGGTGACTCATAGGCGTGAGAGCTCTTCACATCGTGAACAAAAAGCACTGAAGTGCAGTTAGCACCTCTTCCGGAGTGGGGGTGGGGTGAGGTAATTACCTTTTGACTTCTGTTACTATGTTCAGAAACTGCCTTTTAGATTGAGGTGAACAGAAACTGCATTTCTAATAAGCACCATGGAATTTAGCAAAATTTATTTAGTCGCTTCTCGTCGATTCCCACACAGGTTTCCAATTCAGTTGGTATCCATGTGGCTGATGTCCAGGAGTGAACATCTCTGCAGCATATTGCATGGTTAAGGTAAAAGGCAAGGAAAGTGGCATCTCGAACTGGCTCCGAGGGCAGAGCATTATCACAATGTGATCTGTCGTTCTCGGATTGTAATGCGACCTCCGGTTTTAGGGTGGAGAACATTCTTTGGGAATCTTATTCTGCAAAATAGACACAGTGACTGAAATTATGCTGCACGGTATGATGTGGAACACAGCCTGCTCAGCTTTGTGCATTTTCCCAGTAGTCTGGTGTGTTTCGTGTGCCGTGTAAACGTGAAAGTTGTCCTGTGTCGAGCAATGGGTGAAATCATTTAGCAAAGCAAGAATCGAAATTGCAGTAATGTCAAGCAGCTCATTGTTATTTGACCAAATCATAACCGAACATATATTCTCACCCACTCACAGATACATTTGGAGCTGAAAAGAGTCTGAGAAGATAGACTCAGCTTACCATTGATTTTTGTCTGGATTGATGGGCTATCATTATCTGCTGCGAAATTGATACTGTAGACGGGCACATCCTAGCAGCTGTGCGAGTCGGAGAGGGATCATGGAACCCTTTTCATGTGACTTGGCATGTGTTGTTATGCAGGAGAGCACAATTGGAAATGCAAGAAAATGGGGTGCGCGGCTGGCGGGTCGTGTGGCCGAGCAGTCTAAGGCGCTGGATCCAGGTTCCAGTCTCGAAAGGGGCGTGGGTTCGTATCCCACCAGTGCCATTTCTGCTGATCAACGCTGCAGCTTGTTAAGATGCGGTTTCCGGCCCCACTGTATTGGTGTTGAAAACAAACGAAAATGGGTTTGCTTGCTAGGGAATTACCTGTGGTGTGGGATAGTGCCAAACATTTCAAAGTGTCTCTGTTTGTCGTGATCGTGTTCGCCTCCCGCGCAGAAAATCACAAGCAGCTCGACTGTTCCAAGCAAGTTGAGCTTGTCCTGGAACCGCATGGAGACTGTTATTTCATTGCTGTTGTGAAACAAAGTCCGAGGGTGACTCGACTCATCGTTATTTGGTTTTCTGGCCAATTGGAAAATAGTTCCAACGAATTTCGATGTGATATGTTATTGAAATTCTCCCATTTCCTTCATTTCCGTCCTGGATACATCGGAAGGGAAAGGTAATCTAATCGAGACTGTGATTGGTGAAATTCACTTTTTATGGCCCATTCTTATTAGGTTTTTTCTTTCTCTCTTTTCAGCATTGTCTGGGAAAAGTGGTGGTGCACTAAGGCTGCAGTATGTTTGAAAGCGTAGTTAGGAATTGTCCTGTTGTTAGTGGTGAGATTACTTTTTAACTCATGCCCTCGGACTGTCTCACATTTTGCATTCATGCATCTCTGTGTCTGAAAATGCATTCGGTATGCCAGTTGTGTTTGTGTTCCGTGTTAAATGCTTTCTGTTTTGCGATTCGCTCAATTCAGTTAACAGGGTTTCTGAGGTAACTTCCAGCTGCAAAAATCCTTAACTCAGGATCTGGGAAAATTTCACAGAGTATGGTCAGTCGGAGCAAAGGTAAGGAAGTCGTTCCTTTCTGCAGTGTTTCACAATAATACCTTTCCCGTGAGCAGTCGAACAGACTAAATGATTGTGTCACAGACTGCGACGGCAAGCTCCGCTAAAAAGTAATCCTTTAAAGCCGGTGTAAGCAACACAACGTTATTGTGGTACACCACGTGGAAACAGATAATTCGGTGTATCTCATCCATGCTCACCACATTGCAAAAATTAAACAAGTCCCGTTCCCCAGTGTTTGGCCCCAAACCCTCTAAACCCATCCTATCCAGAAACTCATCCGATTACCTTTGCAATTTTCTGAGCCTCCTCCACTTCCTCTGGTAGCTCATTCCAAACACGCACAACCTTCTGTGTGGGAAATGTGCCTCAGGTCCTTTGTCAATTTCCCCCACCACCTTAAACCTATGCTCTCGAGTTTTAAACTCACCCCAACTTGGATAAAACACGTAAATACTCAGTTTACAACCATTCCATTCGATCATGTCTCAGCCGTTACGCCGCAGTGATAGTCGTCCCAGCCTATTCCACCTCGCCCTACAGTCCAAACGTTGACGACATCCTTGTCTATATTTTGACATCAATTTCACGTGTCTTTTTTTTTACGTTTTCAAGATGTTAATTACGCTGGACAACAACGAGCTATTGGAAACAGAAAGGTGAAACGAAGAATGGCTTCAACTTTCAGTGCTGGATGCCATTGAGCTGCAGCAGGGGCGGCTGAGGCATGTTTCTGTGGTGTAGTGGTCCTCACGATCGCCTCACACGCGAAAGGTCCCCAGGTGGAAACTGGGCAGAAACTGCTTTGTTCTTCAACTGCCGCCTTTTACATGGACAAGAACGGAGCTTTCTTGCTTGCTTGCCCATCTGCAAACCTGCCTTCGAAGTTGCTTGAACAAATCTGCTCGCGTCGTGAAATGTAATGCTATTCAATTTCATGACTGTGCAAAGAATTGTAAAGTTTTTCTACAACCTGGTTCTGATCATATGCCATTCTGTTTGAGAGTGTAGTTACCGCGTTCTGATCCTTCCACGAAAAGCAGTACCGCATTTGCATTCCTTGCGCAGGCGGCTCGGTTCAAAGACAGGGAAGAAGCTGATGCGCTGGTGTCACAGCGCACCACGAATTCTTGAACTTGTCTGTCTGTCAAATGTACCCCAAAGTCGTCTCTGAAAGGCCTCATTTGGAAGCTGTCTGTTGTTATTCAACGTGCGAGAGTTGACACCAGAGATCCTGAATCATGTTTTGGAGCAGTTCGCACGTTAGTGGCTCATTCAAACAGCAAAAGCAATGAAAGAATTTACACTCTCAGAGGAACCTTTGGACTTGTGCTTTCATAGCGCCGCTTGTATTAAGGTGCGCAACGAGATCTAAGCCATGTTGGAACTGAAACGGAGTAATCGTCAGAGAGGCTACAGAATGACATCGCATCAATTTGGTTTTCTTTAAATCACTGACGAGCAGGAAAATGCAAACGGGGAGGGCGAGTGGAGGAGTGTGGCAGTTGCAGCTCTGGGGAAACTCTTTCTTTGTGATTCACTCAGCAACCAGAGACGTGATGGTGACTCAGAGGCGTGAGAGCTCTTCACATTGAGAACAAAAAGCACTCAAGGGCACTTCGCACCTCTTCCGGAGTGGGGGTGGGGTGGGGTAATTACCTTTTCACTTCTGTTACTATGTTCAGAAACTGCCTTTTAGATTGAGGTGAACAGAAACTGCATTTCTAAAAAGCACATGGAATTTATTAAAAATTATTGAGTCGTTTCTCGTCGATTCCCGCACGGGTTTCCAACTCAGTTTGTATCCATGTAGCTGATGTCCAGGAGTGAACATCTCTGCAGAAAATTGCACAGTTAAGGTAAAAGGCAAGGAAAGTGTCATCTCGAACTGGCTCCGAGGGCAGAGCATCCTCACAATGTGATCTGTCGCTCTCGGATTGGAATGCTCCCTCCGGTTTTAGGGGAGAACATTCTTTGGGACACTTAATCTGCAAAACAGACACAGTGACTGAAACTATGCTGCACGGTATGATGTGGAACACAGCCTGCTCAGCTTTGTGCATTTTCCCTGTAGTCCGGTGTGTTTCGTGTTCCGTGTAAACGTGAAAGTTGTCCTGTTTCGAGCAATGGGTGAAATCATTTCGCAAAGCAAGAATCGAAATTGCAGTAATGTCAAGCAGCTCATGATTATTTGACCGAATAATAAGCGAACATGTATTCTCACGCACTCACAGATACATTTGTAGCTGAAAAGAGTCTGAGAAGATAGACTCAGCTTACCATTGATTTTTGTCTGGATTGATGGGCTATCATTATCTGCTGTGAAAATGACATTGTATCCGGGCACATCCCAGCAGCTGTGCGAGTCGGAGAGGGATCATGGAACCCTTTTCATGTGACTTTGCATCTGTTATTATGCAGGAGCACAATTGGAAATGCAAGAAAATGGGCACCACGGCCGGCTGGTATTGTGGCCGCGCGGTCTACGTTGCCGCACCCCAGATCCACGTTCTACTCTTGAAAGGGGTGTGGGTTCCAATCCCGCCACTGCCATTTCTGCTGATCAACTCAGACGCTGCAGCTTGTTAAAATGCTGTTTCAGTCCCCACTGTGTTGATGTTGGCAACAAATGAAAAATGGGTTTGCTTCCTGTGGAATTACATTATAACTGATAGTCCATCTTGAGCTTATAGCCAATAGGACGTTCGGTCCCACCTTGGGAACGTCGTCTGGATGTGAATGTGAATGAAAAGAGAAATCGCTTGAGATACTCAGCAGGTTTGGCAGATTCTTTGGAGTTAAAGCAGAGTTAACGTTTCAGATCCAGTAATCCTTCATCGTAACTGAAAGGAGCTAGGAAAAGGTGCAGATGGAGCGGGGGGGAGGGGTGAGGCATTTCACTGCTGCAATAGGTGGAGATGGAGCCCAGAAAGAGACAGACCAGCAGACAGATAAAGGGGACCGATAATTGTGAGGTAGGGAGAAAGTAAAAGCTGATCACGGGGCGACAGATGAAAATGGAATTGGCTGTGCCTCCATTTTGAAAGAGCGCGAGGAGTGAAGGTGAAGTGAAGAAAGGGCTGATGGGAAGGTAAGGGCTTAATTTATGTTTGGGCAATGGCTGCACCCGAGATACTACACGTGTAGTATCTCCCTCCCTCACATCCCCCCACCCCCCACCTCAAACCAGAAGAAAAAGATTCTGAAGATAAAGCTTTTATTTTTCTTGATCCTTCTTTTTCATATATTCAAGTGCATTGTTTGGGTTTAGTTAGTTGATATAAAGCTAAGCCGAGAATGGCAGGAGACCTCAGAACGATGCCCTGTGCCTCTTGCTTGATGTGGGAGCTCAGGGGCGTGTCTGATGTTCCTGACCCTTACACTTACAAGAAGTATGTCCAGCTGCAGCTCTTGTTTGACCGTATAACGGCTCTGGAGCTGCGGATGGACTCAATGTGGAGGATCCGCGATGCTGGGGAGGTCGTGGCTAGCACCAAAAGGCAGAGAAAGAGTAGTAAGGCAGTGCAGGTGTCCCCTGAGCTCGTTTCCCAGTTCACAAACCAGTTGTGATGTCAGAACTCTCTCTGTGATGTACACGGTGAGGTCACACTTGTTCTGTGAGGTCCCACTTTGACCTGTCCAGTTCAAGTGGCCTCTCTGCGATGAAACAGGGAGTAAGCCGGGGAGGACTGAAACCCTCACCTTTCTCAGGTTACAATGTGTTCATATTCCAGAATATACAAAGCAGTTCTAGACATAGGCATTAGGGTGTACGGATGATGCTCAATGACACGGAGTCAGAGACACACAGATACAGATTGAGACTGCCCAGGATCTGTCTCAGAGCTGACTCTGAGACACACACGATCTGTATAGCAGCAGATGGGGATGAATCATTCTTTGTTCCCTGCAGTGTACTGGCCATGCTCAGTGAAGAAACCCAAAACAGCTGACTGATGATGGAGCAGATTGAAGGGAGATGGAGGGGTGAGACCAGGGTGGGTATGGGTCTGGGCCCACTATGCAGAGAGGTGTGGGTTTCACTCCTTTTCTGTCATATCCTCTTGCTTCACTGTCTACATCAGTCTGCAGCCTTGTCCATTGTGGCATTTCAAAATATCAGTCATATAATTCCGAATTGTCTTCAGGGTTCACACCTCTACACTCATTTAGGCTGCGCTTTCCAGACGCCCACGTTACTTACTTTCTCTTATCCTCCAGCCATTTAGTTGTTGACACTCTACTCCTCCTTCAACTAAAGAGTTCAGTTTCCTTCACTTAGCTCTATGTCCCGGTCCTTAATCGCCCCCTCCATGGGAAATGTTCTCTTCCTGTATACCCTATGGCTATCATAGTTTTATACATCTCAGTCATGTCTTCTCTCCATCACCTCTGCTTTCATGAAAACAATACCGGTCTTTCCAAACTCTCTTCAGAACTAAACTCTCCAAGCACAGGGAACGTCCTGGTCAATCTCCTCTGCACCCTCTCCAATGCACTCACATCCCTTCTAGCATGTACAGAACTCTGTTGGCCAATATTTCAAGTGAGTTTGAGAACGGTCATGTCTTACCTTATACGTCGCTGGTAGCATCATGGACAGTTCTAGAGTGTTCTGTTCTGAATGGAATTCGATTGGTCAGAATGTTGAGCTTTACACAAAACACACTTAATTATTAAACCACAATTAAAATGCAAACAATGGAAAAAAAACGAACTTGAACCATGCGGAATACAGAACAAAACAATATATTATTTAATTCTACCCATCAACTGTTCCAATACAGTCACATCCTATAAACAGATCCTTAGTAAAGGCAAATTCAGCAAAACAGATTTCCCTCACTTCCTATCTCCTCCAATCCAAAAGATGGGAACACCAAAACAAACAATCTCACAGCAGAGAGAGAGTTCAAGCTTTTTTCCTACAGCAGAGAGAGGTGACAGCTGTGACTAATAGCTTCAACACCAAATAATGCAACTTCAGTAACTGAAAGCAGCACTGAGCCCCTGGATCGGTGAGAGCCAGACTCCACTTCCTCATGCTGCTTTGGTCGTAATTTAAGAAAACCCAAAGTTATTTACTCTGCTTTCCATGGAACATATACGTTGTCACCAGGTTGATAACATCCCTCATCAAGAGAAACCGAACACATCCTCCTTAAAGGGACAAGGTATCAGTGTGGTCTCCATGGAGTCAATGATACCGACACAGTGGGCTCAGCCTTCCCTCCCTGGGGTCAGTGACACAGACACAGTGGGGTCAGTCTTCCCTCTCTGGGGTCAGTGCTACAGACACAGTGGGGTCAGCCTTCCCTCCCTGGGGTCAGTGACAGAGACACAGTGGGGTCACTCTGCTCTCCCCTGGGTAAGTGACACAGACACTGTGTGGTCAGCCTTCACTCCCTGTGGTCAGTGACCCTGACACCGTGGGGTCAGTCTGCTCTCCCCTGGGTAAGTGACACAGACACAGTGGGTTCAGTCTGCTCCCCCTACATCAGTGACCCTGACACAGTGGGGTCAGTCTGCTCTCCCCTGGGACAGTGACAGAGACCCAGTGGGGTTAGTCTGCTCTCTCCTGGGTCAGTGACCCTGACACAGTGGGGTCAGTCAGCTCCCCCTACATCAGTGACCCTGACACAGTGGGGTCAGTCTGCTCTCCCTGGGTCAGTGACAGAGACACAGTGGGGTCAGTCTGCTCTCCACTGGATCACTCTCGTCTGGAAGGAAAAGGGCAGCAGATACATGGAAATACCACCCCCTACAAGTCCCCCTCCAGACCACTCGCAATTCTGACTTGGAAACATATCGCTGTTCCTTTAGTGTCATTGGGTCAAAGTCCTGGAATCCCCTCCCTAAGGGGCACATTGTGGGTCTACCTACATCACATGGCGTGCACTGAGTTCAAGAAGTCAGCTCACCATCAGCTTCTCAAGGGGCAACGAGGGACGGGCAAAAAACACTGACCCAGCTAGTTCTGCCCATATTCCACGGGTCAATGAAAAATATCATTCCACAGTCTGGGAACAATGGGACCGTCCCTTTGGCTTCAATAAGGAGTTTTATTTATTCAGAACGTAATGAATTTGTGTAGCCAGAGATTTTACTGTGTTACTGATCTTCCCTCTGAATGTAGACAGCGTTGCGGCATAAATAATCTGTTTGTACAACAACGTAACCTCTGCAGCATGTGACCAACAACACTGAACACTAACAGAAACGGTGGGTAATCATCAGGATTGATGCCTCGATTGACATAATATCAGAAATCTACAACATTGATTAAACACGGGAGGGTGAAGCTCCCAGAGATGGTGGAGAGCAGAATCACAGCTTTCATTCTGCTCTCCATCTCTCTGGGTCTCTGTTGGTCTCTCCTTTGCTCTCACCCTTCAGCCTTTTAGTGATCAACTGGTCACTAAAATAGAACATCGCACAGTGCAGTACAGCACAGTACAGGCCCTTCGGCCCTCGATGTTGCACCGACCTTTTGAACAATTTGAAGCCCATCGATCTGACACTATTCCATTTTCATCCATATGTTTATCCAATCACCATTCAAATTCCCTTAAAGTTGGTGAGTCTCCAACTGTTGTAGGCAGGGTGTTCCATGCCCCAACTACTCGGACATCTGTCCGATATCTATCCTCCCTCAATTTAAAGCTATGTCCCTTCGTGCAAGCCATCACCATCCGAGGATAAAGGCTCTCACTGTCCACCCTATTGAATCCCTGATTATCTTGTATGTCTCAATTAAGTCGCCTCTCAGCCTTCTCTCTAGGATTGTGACAGAGGGATACCGAATGAATTGCACAATTCAAAAGGCTGCTCTGTCTTGGAGAGAGGTAGAGAGACAACTGATGGTGACTTTAACGAAAGTACCACCTCACCTCTCTACATCTCACATCAACCATCCAGCCAACTGTGCTCACTGCTGGCTGGACGACTGGTTTGGGATGTAGAGTGATACCAACATCCAATGTTGGCTTTGTTGCTTGGCAACGAACCAGACCAGGTGTCTGGTCTCTCAGTAGGAGAGCATTTTGGTGATAATGATCATAACTTCATGACCTTCACTGTACACTTGGAGAGGGATCGGAGCAGATGGTATGGCAAAGTATTTAATTGGGGGAGGGGGAATTACAATACTATTAGGCAGGAACTGGGGCATCTAAATTGGGAACATATTTTCTCAGGGAAATGCACGACAGAAATGTGGAGTTTGTTTAGGAGGACAGGTTTGTCCCACAGAGGCAAGGAAGGGATGGTGGGGTGAAAGAACCTTGGGTGACAAGGGATGTGGAACATCTAGTCAAGAGGAAGAAGGAAGCTTACTTAAGGTTGGGGGGGGGGTGTCAAGCATCAGACAGGGCTCGAGAGGGTTACAAGGGGAGCCAGGAAGGAACTGAAGAATAGACTTAGGAGATCTAGGAGGGGCAAGTAAAGGCTTTAGGAGGCAGGATGAAGGATAACCCCAAGGTATTCTACACTGATGTGAGGAACAAGAGGATGGTCAGAGTGAGGGTAGGGCCAATCAGGGACAGCGGAGGGAACTTGTGCCTGGAGTCAGAGGAGGAGGTAGTGTTGGTCCTCAATGAATACTTTGCTTCATTATACACTACTGAGAGGGAACGTGATGTTTGTGAGGACAGCATAAAACAGGCTGACATGCTCAAACAGGTTGGTGTTAAAAAGGAGGATGCACTGAAAGTTTTAAGGGTAGCTAACTCCCCTGGCAGGAAGGAATATAAGCAAGGTTACTACAGGAAGCGAGGGAAGAGATTGCTGTGCCTTTGACAAAGATCTTCGTGTCCTCATTGTCCACTGGAGTAGTGCCAAATAATTGGAGGGTGGAAAATATTATTCCCTTAGTCATGAAAGGGAATAGGGTAATATTAGGAATTACAGACCTGTCAGTTTTACTTATGTGTTGGGCAACTTATTGGAGAGGATTCTGAGACACAGGATTTATGATTAATTGGAAAACCATAGCTTGGTTAGCATGGCTTTGTGAGGGCAGGTCATGCCTCACAAACCTTATTGAATCCTTTGAGGATGTGACAAAATGCACTGAGGAAGGTCGAGCAGTGGATGTGGTGCACATGGATTTTAGCAAGGCATTTGATATGGTTGCCCATCGGAGGCTCATTCAGAAAGTAAGGAGACAAGGGATAATGGGAAATTTGGCTGGCTGGACACAGAGTAGGCTTCTCCATAGAAGACAGAGGCTGGTAGTAGATGGGAAGTATTCAGCCTGGAGCTTGGTGACCAGTGATGTTCCGCAGGGATCGGTTCTGGGATCTCTGCTCTCTGTGTATTTTCAAAAATGACCTGCATGAGGAAGTGGAAGGTTGGGTTAGTAAGTTTGCCAATGAAATGAAGGTTGGTGGAGATTTGGATAGTGTGGAGGACTGGCCTAGGTTGCAACAGGACATTGACAGGGTGCAGAACTGGGCTGATAAATCTCAGATGGAGTTCACCCTGGAAAAGCATGAAGTGATTCATTTTGGAAGGTCAAATTGAAATGCAGAATGCAGGGTTAAAGGCAGCATTCTTGGCAGTGTGGAGGAACACAGGGATCTTGGGGTCCATGCCTATTGATCCCTCAAAGTCACCCAGCGCCCCCCAAATTTGTTGAGGCAACTTATAGCGTGTTTGCTTTCCTTAGGATGGAGTCTAAGAGCAGCGAGGTTATGCTACAACTCGAAAGAGCCCTGCTTAAATCACACTTGGAATGTTGTGTTCAGTTCTGGTTGCCTCATTATAGAAAGGATGTGGGAGCTTTAGAGATGGCGCTGCCTGGACTGGAGGGCACGTCTTATGAAGAAAGGTTGAGGGATCGAGTGTATTTCTCACTGGAGTGAAGAAGGATGAGAGCTGACATGATGGAGGTGTACAAGGTGATGAGAGACACAGGTAGAGGGAACAGAAGGGATTTTTTTCCCTGGGTGGAAATGGTCATCATGAGGGGGGTATCGTTTTAAAGTGATTAGAAGAACTTTTAGGGGAGATGTCAGAGGTAGGTTCTTAACACAGACAATGGTTGATGTGTGGAATACACTACCAGCAGTGGCAGCAGAGTCAGACAGATTAGGAACAATTAGAACATAGAACATAAACATGACAGCGCAGTACAGCCTTCGGCCCTTAATGTGCCGACCTGTATAACTGATCTGAAGCCCATTTATCCTACACTATTCCATTTTTGTGCATATGATTATCCAATGACCATTTAAATGCCCTGAAAGTCAGTGTCTACGACAGTTGCAGGCAGTGCTTTCCATGCCCCTAATACACTCTGTGTAAAGAAACTACCTCTAACATCTGTCCTATATCTATCACCCCTCAATTTAAAGCTATGTCCCCTCGTGCATCACTGTCCGAGGAAAAAGCTCTCACTGTCCATCCTATCTAATTCTGTGATTATCTGTATCTCACAATTAGGTAATCTCTCAGCCTTCTTCTCTCGAATGAAAAGAGCCTCAACCTTATCAAACTGGATGGCAACTTTCAGGGATCTACGTACCTAGACGCTGAGATCTCTCTGCTTATCTACACTACCAAGAACCTTATCATTAGCCCAGTACTCTGTATTCTTATTCCTCCTTCCAAAGTGAATAACCTCACACTTTTCCACATTAAGTTCCATTTGCCACCTCTCAGCCCAGCTCTGCAGCTTATCTATGCCCCTCTGTAGACTGCAACATCCTTCAGCACTATCCACAACTCCGCCGACCTTATTGTCATCCACAAATGTACTAACCCATCCTTTTACACCATCATCTAGGTCACGTATAAAAATGACAAACAGCAGTGGACCCGAAACAAATCCTTGTGATACACCACTAGTAACGAACTCCAGGGGGAACATTTCCGACCAGCCACCAACCTCTGTCTTCTGATCCAAACTGCTGAAACACCCTCAATCCCATGTTTTGTGCAATTTAAGCAACTCATGGATAGGCACAGAGAAGAGAAAACAATAGAGTCAGATAAATGGTCGGCACAACATCGAAGGCTCAAAGGCCTGCACTATGCTGTATTATAGCCTGTTCTATGTTAACAGCACAGGTTCAATCCCCACACTGGCTGAGATCATCATGAAGGCCCTACCTTCCCAACCTCACTGTTCCCCTGAGGCACGGTGACCCTCAGGTTAAACTCACGGCCAGTCGTTTCTCACTAATGAGAGAGCAGCCCTATGGTCCACTGGGACTATGGCGATTTTACTGAAGGAATATACACCCAAGTCAGGATGGTGAGTGGCTTGGAAGGGAACATGCAGGTCATGGTATTCTCATGCATCTACTGCCTTTGTCTTTAGTTAGGTATGGTCATAGATGTTGAAGATGATGTCTACGGAGCATTGGTGAGTCTCTGCAGTGTGTATTGTCAATGATACACAGTGCTGCCACTGAGCACCGGTGGTGGATAGACAATGATTGTCGATGTGGTGCCGATCAAACTAGGTACTTCATCATAAAAGAGAAAATGTTGGAGAAACCCAGCAGGCCTGGTGTAACTGTGAAGAGAGAAAGAGAATGAAAGTTTCTAGTCCAACATGATTCTTGATCACCCTGTTCTGAAGAAGGGTGATATTGGACTCAAAAGTTTAACTTTATGTATCTCTCCAAAGGTGTTGCAAGATTTGCTGAATTTCTCCAGCACTTTCAGATTTCATTTCGGATTTTGAGTGTCTGCAACATTGTGCTTTTATATGGCTTCTTGGTCATGCTGGGATCCCATTTCTTGAGGGATCTTGGGGATATTTCCATCTAGGCAAGTGGGGAGTATTCCTTCACACTCCTGACCTGTGCCTTGGAGATGGTGGAGAGGCTTTTGGAGCCATGAGGTACATCCCTCACTGCAGTGTTGCTGCCCCCTGAGATGCTCTTATAGCCACAGTACTTACATTGTAAACCCATTTCATTTTCAGCTCAATGGGAACTCCCAGCTTGTTGATTGTGGGGGATTCAGCAACAGCAAAGCCTTGAATGTCAAAAGGCATAATCAATGTGATCTCTTCTTGGAGGTGATGATTGTTTTGCATTTGTGTGGCACGGATGTTAATTGCCATTTGTTAGCCCAGGCCTGGAACATAGATCATTGAACATTACAGCACAGTACAGGCCCTTCGGCCTTCGATGTTGTGCCGACCTGTGAATCTAATCTCCAGCCCATCTAACTTACACTATTCCATTTTCATCCATACGTTTATCCAATAACCATTTAAATGTTCTCAAAGTTGGCAAGTCTACTACTGTTGCAGGCGGGGCGTTCCATTCCCCGACTACTCTGAGTAAGGAAACTACCTCTGACAGTAAAGCTCTGTCCCTTCGTACCAGCATCTCTCCATTCAAGGAAATGGGCTCTCAGTGTCCACCCTATCTACTCCTCTGATCATCTTGTATGTCTCTATGAAGTCACCTCTCAACCTTCTTCTCTCTAACAAAAACAAGTCCCTCAGCCTTCCCTCAAAAGCCCACCTCTCCGTACCAGGCAACATACTGATAAATTTTCTCTGCATCCTTTCCAATGTTTCCACATCCTACTTTTAATATGACAACCAGAACTGTACGCAATATGCCAAGTGCGGCCACACCAGAGTTTTGTACAGCTGCAACATGACCTCATGGCTCTGAAACTCAATCCCTCTACTCATAAAAGCTAACACACTGTGCGTTTTCATAACAACCCTTTCAACCTGGGTGGCAACTTTCAGGGATCGATGTACATGGACACCGAGATCTCTCTGCTCACCGGACCACCAAGGATCTTGCCTTTACCCCAGTATTCCGTATTCCTGATCCTCCTTCCAAAGTGAATCACCTCACACATTTCTGCATTAATCTCCATTTGCCACTTCTCAGCCCAGCTCTGCAGCTTATCTTTGTCCCTTTGTAACCTGCAGCATCTTTCTGCACTGTCCACAACTCCACTTGCCTGGTGTCATCCGCAACTTTAATGAACCCATCCTTCCAGGACATCCTCATCCAAGTCATTTATAAAAATGACAAACACCAGTGAACGAAAAACAGATCCTTGTGGTACACCACTCGTAACTGAACTCCAGGATAAACATTTCCCATCAACAACCACCCTTACAGCTCGACAATTTCTGACGCAAAAAGCTAAATCACCCTCAATCCCATGTCTCCGTGCCTCCGTATTTTGTGCAATGGCCGATCATGGAGACCCTTCTCAAAAGCCTGACTGAAACCAATATACACCATATTGACAAACTAATCTGCTGCTTGGATTGTGAGGCACGATCTACCCTTCACAAAACCATGTTGACGAGCCTTAATCAACTTCATCCTTTCTGGATGATTGAAGGATGATTATAAATCTGAACTCTCATAAATTTTTCCAACACTTTATCCACAATCAAAGTAAGGCTCACTGATCTATAATTACCAGGGTTGTCTCTACTACCCTTCTTGAACAAGGGGACAACTTTTACTGTCCTCCAGTCTTCTGGCAACATTCCTGTAGACAATGATGACATAAAGATCAAAGTCTCTGCAATCTCCTCCCTGGCTTCCCAGAGAATCCGAGAATAAATCCCCTTCAACTCAGGGGACTTATCTATTTTCACACTTTCCAGAATTGCTAACATTTCCTCCTTATGAACCTTAATACCGTCTTGTCTAATAATCTAGACCTCAGTAATCTCCTCGACAACATTGTCTTTTTCCAGTGTGACTACGAATGCGAAATATTCATTTAGCGCCTCTCCTATCTCCTCAGACTTCACACACAACTTACAAAATTGTCCTTGAATGGGCCTCATCTTATTTTCGTCATTGTTTTTATTCCTGATATACTGATAGAATGCTTTAAGGTTTTCATTGATGCGACCTGGCAAAGACTTCTCATGTCCCCTCCTGGCCCTTCATTGCGTTCTCTTTTGGTCCTTCCTGGCTAATTTGTAACTCTCAACCACCTAACTGAATCTTCATGTCTCATCTTCACAGAAGCTTCCTTCTTCCTCTTAACAACAGATACAACTTCTTTACTAAACCATGGTTCCCTTGTTCCACCACCTCCTCGCTGCCTGACAGGTACAAACTTATCAAGGACATGCAGTAGCTGATCCTTGAAAAAGCTCCACGTTTCAATTGTGCCCATCCTCTGCAGTTTCCTTTCCATCCTATGCATCCTAAATCTTGCCAGATCACAGCATAATTGCCTTTCCCCCAACTATATCACTTTCCCAGCGATATATCCCTGTCCCTTTCCCTCACTAAAGTAAATGTAACTATCACCACAGTGATAGTTACCTACCTGCAGTACTATCACCTACCTGCAAATCAAACACCTGCCTAGGTTCATGACCCAGTACCAAATCCAATGTGGCCTCGTCCCTTGCTGGCCTGTCTATATACTGTGTCAGGAAATGCTCCTGCACACGTTTGACAAAAACTGACCCATCTAAAGTACTCGAACTACAATGTTTCCAGTCAATATTTGGAAAGTTAAAGGTCCCAGAACAACGACCCTGTTACTTTCTCTCCTATCCAGAATCATCTTTGAAATCCTTTCCACTACATATCTGGAAGCCGACAGAAAACTCCCAACAGCATGACCTCTGCTTTCCTGTTTCTAACCTCAGCCCATTCTACCTCAGTGGACCAGTCCTCATCAAGTGTCCTTTCTGCCACCATAACACTGTCCTTGACTAACAGAGCCACACCTCCCACTCTTTTACCACCTTCCCTGTTCTTACTGAAACATCTAAACCCCGGAACTTGTAATAACCATTCCTGTCCCTGCACGATCCAGGTCTCTGAAATGGCCACAACATCGAAGTCCCAGTCCATGCTGCAAGGTCACCCACCTTATTCTGGATGTTCCTCGCGTTGAAGTAGACACACTTGAAACCAACTTCCTGTCTGCTGCTGCACTCCCGTGACCATGAAACCCTATTCAGGACCTCATTGTTCTCAAACTCCTGTGCACAGATGCTTCAATTCAGGTTCCCATCTCCTGCCGAATTAGTTTAAACCCTCCCAAAGAGCATAAACAAACCTGCCCCCAGGTTAGAACATAGAACATAGAATATAGAACATAGAACAATACAGCACAGAACAGGCCCTTCGGCCCACGATGTTGTGCCGAACTTCTATCCTAGGTTAAGCACCCATCCATGTACCTATCCAAATGCCGCTTAAAGGTCGCCAATGAATCTGACTCTACCACTCCATCGGGCAGCGCATTCCATGCCCCCATAACGCTCTGGGTAAAGAACCCACCCCTGACATCTCCCCTATACCTTCCACCCTTCACCTTAAATTTATGTCCCCTTGTAACACTCTGTTGTACCCGGGGAAAAAGTTTCTGACTGTCTACTCTATCTATTCCTCTGATCATCTTATAAACCTCTATCAAGTCACCCCTCATCCTTCGCCGTTCCAACGAGAAAAGGCCGAGAACTCTCAACCTATCCTCGTACGACCTACTCTCCATTGCAGGCAACATCCTGGTAAATCTTCTCTGCACCCTCTCCAAAGCTTCCACATCTTTCCTAAAGTGAGGCGACCAGAACTGCACACAGTACTCCAAATGTGGCCTAACCATAGTCCTGTACAGCTGCAACATCACCTCACGACTCTTGAATTCAATCCCTCTGCTAATGAACGATAATACTCCATAGGCCTTCTTAAAAACTCTATCCACCTGAGTGGCAACCTTCAAAGATCTATGTACATAGACCCCAAGATCCCTCTGTTCCTCCACCTGACCAAGAACCCTACCATTAACCCTGTATTCCGCATTCTTATTTGTTCTTCCAAAATGGACAACCTCACACTTGGCAGGGTTGAACTCCATCTGCCACTCCTCAGCCCAGCTCTGCATCATATCTAAGTCCCTCTGCAGCCGACAACAGCCCTCCTCACTGTCCACAACTCCACCTATCTTTGTATCATCTGCAAATTTACTGACCCACCCTTCGACTCCCTCATCTAAGTCATTAATAAAAATTACAAACAGCAGAGGACCCAGAACTGATCCCTGCGGAACTCCACTTGTAACTGGACTCCATGCTGAATATTTACCATCTACCACCACTCTCTGACTTCGACCGGTTAGCCAGTTTTCTATCCAATTGGCCAAATTTCCCTCTATCCCATGCCTCCTGACTTTCCGCATAAGCCTACCATGGGGAACCTTATCAAATGCCTTACTAAAATCCATGTACACGACATCCACTGCTCTACCCTCATTCACATGCTTGGTCAACTCCTCGAAGAATTCAATAAGAATTGTAAGGCAAGACCTACCCTTCACAAATCCGTGCTGGCTGTCCCTTATCAAGCAGTGTCTTTCCAGATACTCGTAAATCCTATCCCTCAGTACCCTTTCCATTACTTTGCCTACCACAGAAGTAAGACTAACTGGCCTGTAATTCCCGGGGTTATCCCTGTTCCCTTTTTTGAACAGGGGCACAACATTCGCTACTCTCCAGTCCCCTGGTACCGCCCCAGTTGCCAGTGAAGACGAGAAGATCATTGCCAACGGTACTGCAATTTCCTCTCTTGCTTCCCACATAATCCTAGGATATATCCCGTCAGGCCCGGGGGACTTGTCTATCCTCAAGTTGTTCAAAATGTCCAACACATCTTCCTTCCTCACAGGTATCTCTTCTAGCTTATCAGTCCGTTTCACACTCTCCTCTTCAACAATACGGTCCCTCTCGTTCGTAAATACTGAAGAGAAGTACTTGTTCAAGACCTCTCCTATCTCTTCCGACTCAATACACAGTCTCCCACCACTGTCCTTGATCGGACCTACCCTCGTTCTCGTCATTCTCAGGTTTCTCACATACGCATAGAATGCCTTGGGGTTATCCTTGATCCTATCCGCCAGGGATTTTTCATGCCCTCTCTTAGCTCTCCTAATCCCTTTCTTCAGGTCCCTTCTGGCTATCCTGTATCCCTCCACTGCTCTGTCTGAACCTTGTTTCCTCAACCTTATGTAAGCCTCCTTCTTCCTCTTTACTAGACATTCAACCTCCCGCGTCAACCAAGGCTCCCTCACACGACCATTTCTTTCCTGCCTGATCGGTACATACATATCAAGGACACGTCGTATCTGCTCCTTGAAAAAGTCCCACATTTCCACCACATCCTTCCCTGACAGCCTATGCTCCCAACGTATGCTCCTCAAATCCTGTCTTACAGCATCGTAATTTCCCTTCCCCCCATTGTAAAAACTTCCTTGTTGTGCGCACCTATCTCTCTCCATAACCAAGGTGAAAGTCACAGAATTGTGGTCGCCATCACCAAAATGTTCACCCACTAACAAGCCCACCACTTGTCCCGGTTCGTTACCGAGTACCAAATCCAATATGGCCTTCCCTCTGGTTGGACAATCTACATACTGCGTTAGAAAAGCTTCCTGGACACACTGCACAAACACTGCCCCATCCAATCTACTTGATCTAAAGAGCTTCCAATCAATATTTGGGAAGTTGAAGTCGCCCATGACTACGACCCTGTGGCTTCTGCACCTCTCTGGTTCAGGTGTTGATAATCCTGTTTATAGAATACCCACCTATCCCAGAATTATCCAGGTTTCTAAATCCCTCCCTCCTGCACCATCCCTGTAGCCACAGGTTCATCTCTTCTCTCTCCCAATTCCTTGCCAGCATGTGACATAGGTAACAAACTAGAGTTGACATCTCTGTTTGTTCCAGCTCTAAAGTTCCACCCTAACTCCCTGAATAGCTGCTTTAAAACCCATCCCTTGTCCTACCCATGTTATGGGTGCCTCTGTGGACCATGAGTTGGGGCTGTTCCCCTTCCGACTCAAGGATTCCGAAAACACGATCTGAGACATCATGAACCCTGGCACTTGGGAGGCAGCACATCAACCCTGATTCTCTCTCGTTTCCACAGAATCTCCTATCTGTCCCCTCACAGTGAAGTCCCAATGACTAATGCTCTGCTCCCCTTTCACGTCAAACTACAAAGAACCAAGAAAAATTACAGCCCAAGAACAGGCCCTTCGGCCCTCCAAGCCTGAGCCAACTCAAACCTGCTGTCTAAACCTGTCGCCCAGTTCCTAAGCATCTGTATCCCTCTGCTCCCCACCAACTCATGCATCTGTCCAGTCGCATCTTAAATGAATCTAAAATACCTGCCTCTACTACCTCTGCTGGCAATGCATTCCAGACACCCACCATCTTCCGTGTAAAGTACTTGCCGTGTGTATCCCCCCCTTAAACTTTTCAGCTTTCACCTTCAAAGTGTGACCTCTCATTACTGAGTCCTTCAGCCTGGGAAAAAGCTTATCTCTGTCTACCGTGTCTATACCCTTCATACCCTCAATCAGGTCCCCCCTCAATTTTCTTTTTTCTAATCCTTCCTTTCTGAGCACAATGGACAGATTCTGTGCCAGAGACATGTGCCCCATTGTTTACCCCTGGTAAGTTGTCCCTCTCCAGCAGTAACCAAAACAGTATGCTTGTTATTGAGGTGAACGGCCACAGGGGAACTCTGCATCGTTTGCCTGTTCTTTTCTGTCTCCTGACTGTAATCCACCTTTCCCCTGTACCTGAGGTGTGACTACCACCCTATAACTCCTCTCAATTACTCCCTCAGCCTCCCGAATGATCCGAAGTTCATCCAGCTCTGGGCCCAGTTCCCTAACACCGTTTCTGAGGAGCTGAAGTTGCCAGGATCTTGCTGCAGAGCCACATGGAGTGCTTCAGGATCTGAGGAGGGAAGAATGCTGCTGAAAATTGAGTGGGTATTAGCGAACCCTCGGACTCATGACATTCTGACTGAGGGAAGGACAGTTATACAGTCACTAAAGAGAGTTAGGGCTAGGATACAATCTTGAGGATCTCCTATTGTCAGGCCCTGGAGCTTAGATGGCTGACCTCCACCAACTGCATCAATTGCCGTGGTTCTGGAGTGAAATGTAGCCCAGACAAGACACGGACAGCCCTAATCCTTAAAGGGCTATAGAGAACCAGATCGGTTTCAAGAACAATTGACGAGGGTTTTATGGAGAGATAAAAGAGAGGAGGGTGGGGTGGGGAGAACATAGTATAGAGTACAAAAGGTGAGTGAGGGAGGGGATGAAGGTGAGAGGTCGGGGGCGGGGGACGGTGGAGTTGATAGGTGGAAAAGAAGATAGGCAGGTAGGACAAGTCATGAGGACAGTGCTGAGCTGAAAGTCTGGAACTGGGGTGAGGTGGGGGAAGGGGAAATGAGGAAATTGTTGAAGTCCACATTGATGCCCTGGGGTTGAAGTGCTCCGAGGCGGGAGATGCGGTGTTCTTCCGCCAGGCGTCTGCTCGTGAGGGAGCGGCGGTGAAGGAGGCCCAAGACCTCCATATCTGCGGCAGAGTGGGAGGGGGAGTTGAAATGTTGGGCCACAGGGCGGTGTGGTTGATTGGTGCGGGTATCCCGGAGATGTTCCCGAAAGTGCTCTGCTAGGAGGCGTCCAGTCTCCCAAATGTAGAGGAGTCCGCATCGGGAGCATCGGATACAATAAATGATATTGGTGTATGTGCAGGTAAAACTTTGATGGATGTGGAAGGCTCCTTTAGAGCCTTGGAAGGAGGTTCAGCAACAAACCCATTAGTGCACAACTCCTGCTCTGATTTGTCTTTTCAAAATATAGCACCTCACATTTATCTAAATTAAACTCCATCTGCCATTCCTTGGCCTATTGGCCCATCTGAACAAGGTTCTGTGTACTCTGAGGTAACCTACAATTTTGGTGTCATCTGCAAACTTATGAACAATACCTGCTGTTTTCACATCTAAATCAGTTATGTAAATGATTCGACTCATGATTAGATTAGATTCCATACAGTGTGGAAACAGGCTCTTAGGCTCAACCAGTCGACACCCACCCTCCGAAGAACAACCCACCCAGACGCATTCCCCTACATTTACCCCTTCACCCAACACTACGGGCAATTTTGCGTGTCCAATTCACCTAACCTACACATCTTTGGACTGTGGGAGGAAACTGGAGCACCCGGAGGAAACTCACGTAGGCATGGGGAGAATGTGCAAACTCCACATAGGCAGTTGCTTGAGGCAGGAATTGAACCTGGGTCTCTGATGCTGTGAGGCAGCAGTGCTAACCACTGTGCCACCATGCCACCCCAACTTGCTTCTCACTGATTTCCACGGTACCCCTGATCAGGTCCTGGGATTTATCTATCTGTATGCATTTTGAGACGTCCACTGTAACATGATGAAAAGCAATGGACCTAACAAAGATCCTTGTGGCACACCATGGATCACAGGCCTCCCGTCTGTAAAGCAACCCTCCATCAACAATTTCTGTCTTCTATCTTTGAGCCAGTTCTGCATCCAAACAGCTAGTTCTCCCTGCATTCCATGATCTCTAATCTTGCTGACCAGTCCACCGTGAAGAACCTTGTTGAATGCCTTACTGTAGTTCATGTAGATCACAGCCACTGCTCTGCCCTTATCAATCATCTTCACACGCACAGATTCATGCTGACTATCCCTATACAGTCTTTGCCTTTCCAAATATATGTAAACCCTATCCCTTAGGATTACCTCCAGCGACTTTTCCACCATCAATCAGGCTCACTGGTCTCTCGATCCCTGGCTTTTCCTTACCACCTTTCTTAAATAGTGGCACCCTGTTAGCCAACATTCAGCCTTCCAGCGCCTCACCTGTGACTATCGATGATACAAATATCTCAGCAAGAGGCTCAGCAATCACTTTACTTGCTTCTCACTGAGTTCTAGGGTACACCTGATCAGGTCCTGGGATTTATCTATCTTTATGCATTTTGAGATGTCCACTGTAACATGAACATTTTTTAAGATTTCGCTATCTCTTTCCCCACATTCTATATCTTACATGACCTTCTCCACAGTAAACATTGATGCAAAATATTTGTTTAGTATCTCCCCATCTCCTGTGGTTCCACATATAGGCTGCCTTGCTGATCTTTGAGAGGCACTGATCTCTCCCCAGTTAATCTTTCATCCTGAATGTATTTATTGAATCTGTTTGGATTCTCCTTAACCCGATTTGCCAGTGCTATCTCATGTTCCGTTTTTGCCTTCCTGATTCTCCTCTTAAATATAATCCTATTGCATGTATACTCTTCTCAGGATTCACTTGATTTCTGCTGCCTATACCTGACATATGCTTCCTTCATTTTCTCAAACAAAACCTCAATTTCTCAAGTCATTCAGTATTCCCTGCAACTACCAGCCTTGCCTTTCACCCAAACAGGAACATACGGTCTCCGAACTCTGATTATCTCATGTTTGAAGGCTTCCCATTGTTCAGCCCTGAGTAGCTTTGAGTGTGAGTTTAGAGATAAAAACTCGACGGAGTGAAGGGCCATCTCTATCCTGTATGATGTCATCATTCTATGGTTTTGAACTGAAGGATCTGATTATTTTTGTCTTTGTTTTGAGAAAATGTGACCGAGTGGAAGTTCTTGCTGTTGGTGTGGCCAATATCAGCTTCAGGTTCTGTATTAGAGTTCTTTTTCACAGAAATAATTTCCCAAATCAGTTGTATAAACAAGGAAAGCTGTGGGATAACAGTGTGCAGGAGAACAGCTCTCAAAAACCTCAACAGCATGAGGCATTGAACGACTGAATAACCTCAGCAGAAGGAAGATCATCACTGAAAAGAATATGAAAAGTTATTTAGATATTGATAGGATTGATAGTTAGTGAAATATTGCAAATATTGTTAGTTGAAAACATGAATGTTTGAGACTTAACAGGATCAGATCAATCCAGCCTTTGGGGTATTCACATATAGCTGTTATTCTCAATGCTATCATCATTAAAATAATCCTGCTGTCGTAACTTGTTTGTTCAAAATGCGTTAAAAATTTGAAGATACAATCACGGTTTCCCAGTGGAGATACCACACAATATAAAATAAATTCTCTCAACTCTATCTTTGAGAGAATACTCTAATTCCAACAGATTGCCAGCAGCAGGAAGGGAAAGGTTGTGTCATAAAAAACGAAATGCATCTTCTCAGGGAAAGGATCGAGAGAGTGTACGAGACCATCCTTGTTGCTGTTGGTGTTCCTGGTAAGCTTTGGAACAACTTATAAAAAACACTGCATTGAACCATCCTTATTTCTACAGATAACTGATAAATTATTATATTTCCATTTAGCAAGCCAAATCCTGATGTAAGACATTAGTGTCCTCACTGACTGAGTTTAAAGTGAATAGTTTGTCAGTTCGGAGGCTCTCAGTAACGTGCAGCATTGTGTGTTTCCCTACACTGTGCAGAATGGGTTTACACTGAGGCCATATTGATGGACTTTGGCTGAGCACCGCCCCTGGTTGGTCTAGAAAGTTTTTCGGAAAACCGCCCTCTCTCGTGGGAATTCACAGCCTGCTATCGGTCAGATGGGTTTTGTAGCAACGCACCTCGCAGTGACACCTGATGTTTCCCATTCCTTGATAGAAAGGGATTGTGTTGGTGGATCTTGTTCAGGCAGCTTGCTCCAAATGGGAGCTCAGATACAACAAGCTAATGTGTGGGTTCAGCAGGTCATTAGGAATTAGGAAATAATGGGGACTGCTGATAGGGCGATGTGCTGGAAAAGGCACAGCAGGCAAGAATGCATCTGAGGAGCAGGCGAAATCGACTGCTGCTGACCCAAAAACATCCTGAGTATATGACCGTGTTTCTGTGAGTAATCTGCCGCTCATGTTCTTCCCTATGTCCTTTAAAAGAGCAAATGATTCATTAAGAGAGATTCTTTAAATATCATATAACATGCAACAACAATTATCTTTGTGTCAAAACTTACAGTCTGGGATCACGCACAGAGAATGTTTCATTAGTGACTTCAAATCTATTTTTTCCTGTCTCTTACAGTTAGTCTCGTGGTGATTGTAATCTTAGCTCGGGGCAAATGTGGTCTTTCTGTTTGCAGCACTCGCTACCTGGTGGCCATGACAATGTCAGATCTACTGTTCATTGTTTTTTATATCATCCTTCACCAATTTCGAAAATATTATTGTCCACAGTGTTTCCTGCAAATCACTCCTGTTTGTGGTGCTATCTATGCCCTCAACCGCCTGACCATTGATTGTTCTGCATGGTTCACCATTGCTTTTTCCTTTGATCGATTTGTTGCCATTTGTTTTCATGAGATGAAAACTAAGTATTGCACAGGGAAAACTGCAACCAGGGTTCTAGCAACAATCTGCATATTCTTTTGTTTCAAGAACATTCCCAACTCCTTTGTGTATTACCCTAGAAAGATTATCAACAATGTTCCATGGCACTGTAATATCAGGCCTGGTTATTATAATGACCATCGGTGGATAGGTTTTAAATATTTTCAGACTTTTTTAACACCAATGTTCCCATTCACCTTTATTCTCTTTATCAACATTCTGACTGTCAGACATATCCTTGAGGCCATTAAGTTGCGGAAAGAACTGAGAGGTGAGAGAAAAACAGAGAATGATCCAGAGGTAGAGAGCAGGAAGAAGTCTGTGATTTTACTCTTTGCCATATCTGCCAGTTTCATACTTCTCTGGTTGTTGCATATTTTAGATTACTTTAATGCTGGTTATTCCTTGGATTCTGTTTCTTATCGTCTCTTTGTTATGATTGGATATATGCTGAGGAACTTAAGTTGCTGCACAAATGCCCTTCTTTATGTGGTGACACAGAAACATTTCAGAGCCCAGTTAAAGTATGCCATGACATATCCAGTTAGAACAATAATTCAATTGGTGAGTCAATCCAAGTAACTGCGAGCCAACATTAGGTGCAACAGAGAATGGAACGAGGAATTCACGTGAGGAATGGACCGAAAGGAGAAGGAGGAGCAGCAACATGATAACACTCCTTTCCTAATGGGCAAGGAATGACTCCATCTGAGGAGCAAAATGAAAGAGACTGGAGGTGTAAAGCCAGTGTAAAGTGCTGTTAGTAATCAGCAACAATTAGTAGGAAGTGGGACAACAAAAACAAAACAAATATACACAAAAGCAACATTCATCCCAAGTAATCCGTTCTCAGTGAGTGAAGTGGGTAGAAACATAAGTGATGTGGAGGAAGGTGTAATCGTTCACTGCAGGCCAGAGAGGGAAATGCAACGACAGGCTCCTGTCCACTCTTCCTCACTGAATTCTCTGACCCACACATCTGAACAATTTTTTCACAAAACGAGAAGTTTCCTATTGAAAAATGAAATAAAATATTGTAACGATTCTGTGTCTTTATTTGCACCTTTATTTTGAACAATAATTTACTTTGTTTCCATTCAATTCCTCGTGTTGGTTCCTGGCAATTGCACTTTTAGATTTTCTCATTGATCAACAGTAAATCCAAAGAGCAAAGGAATTGGGTCAGTTTTTGAATACATGTGGCTTGCATTCTAAAACAATAAAATGCAAAGCAAGAGAAGGCGAAGGCAGTCAGGACTGAACCAGTTCTCTGACGTCATTCCGTTTCTTTATTTGCTCCTTTCCATGAACCAGCTGATGCATTGCCGGGGGAATCCAAGCCCAACCAGAGGGATTTCTGGACTGCCTCTCTGCACCCACCCAATGACCCAGCTCCTTCTCCGATTTCAGATGCTCCTTCAAATCTACCTCTCCATATAAGCTATCGTCACCTGACCGAATATCAATTTCAGTGAATCAACATGAACTCTGTTTGATTTTTCATGATCAAAGTCTTTTTAACTATGTTTGGGGACTGTGTTGTGTTAAAGCGCGCGGTGATGGTGCGGTCATGGTTAGTGCAGCTGTCTTCCAAACAGGTGACCTGGGTTATATTCCTGACAATTGCAAATTGAGATTTGTCACATTGATCAAAAGGAAACCACAAAGAAAAAAGGCATTTGATCAGTTTGAAAATATATATTTTTTTAAATTCCAAGACAATAAAATGCAAAGTAGGAGTAGGCAAAGGCAGACTGGATGAAACTGTTTACCTGCTGCATTCTCTCACATCTCCTCATCCCTCACTCCCCTCTAATCCCACTGAGATGACTCTGGCTATGCTCCATCCCTGAGGGAGGTATGCCCTAGCTTGAGGTAGCTGGGAGCTGAGTGGATGAGCTGGGACTTGGGCAGAGAGTGTGCTTTCACTGAGAGACTTCGGGATATTTCAAACAGGTTCTGGCAGCCATATTCTCTTCAAAGAATAAAGAACAAAAACATTTACTGCCCAGGAACAGGCCCTTCGGCCCTCCAAGCCTGAGTCAATCCAAAGCCTCTGTCTAAACCAGTCGCACATTTTTTCTAAGCATCTGTCTCCCTCTGCTCCCCACCTGCTCATGCATCTGTCCAGACGCATCTTCAATGGAACTACTGTGCCTGCCTCTACTACCTCTGCTGGCAACGTGTTCCAGACACCCACCACTCTCTGTGTGAAGTCCTTGCCGCGTGTATCCCCATTTAACTTTTCACCTCTCAACTTGAAGGCATGAATTCTCATTATTGAATCCTTCACTCTGGGAAAAAGCTTATCTCTGTCTACCCTGTCTGTACCCTTCATAACTTTGTAGACCTTATAGGTCTCCTCTCAATCTCCTTTTTTTCTAATGAAAACTATCCTAACCTACTCAAGTTTCACTGTGTTCACTGAGCAGGGGGTGAGTATCTGTGAGCAGGGTTTCTGTCTGTCTCTGTGTGTGAGAATGTGGGGAATGGTTGAATGTCACGAGCGAGCCCCTGGAGCAGAGTCTGTCCTGAATGGGAGAGAAAGAGCGTGAGAGACCATCGCGAGAGCTGAGACCAACAGGAATGGTGAATACCAATTGTTAAATCTCACCATATCTTTCCTTAGCACGTGTTTATATCGGTCTGATTTTTCCTTTTTTCTCTCTCTGTCTCTCTCTTTGCCTCTGTCTCTCACCCTCTGTCTGTTCACACTACATCTCTCTCTCCCTCTCAACATTTCTTTCTCTCTCCCCACCTCTCTCGTACTGACAGCCTCTTCTTTTGTATTTATCTCTTCTTCCCACCTTTATCTGTGTTCGTTCCCATTCTCTTGCTTTTTCTTCTTCTCTCATGTTTCTCTCTCTTTCCTTCTTTACTTCCCTGGTTCTGTTGTTCAATCCTGCGATGGAATCTGCACCACCCCATTCAATATTGGAAAATCCCGCGCCCCCACCACAAATGTAGCCCCTGTTCCCCTCCATGGACTCTGTCTAATTGCCCTCCCTTGTACAGCTTCATCAATCTTGATCTATCCCTCTGTAGCTCCTCGATTATACACCCACACTATATAAAAGCCCCTCGGTATCTCCATCCATCAACACTACGCATACCCGTGCTGTGTCCCATCCCATGAGCTGGAGGGCAAAGTGAGCGTGTGCAGAGACGAACGTGTGTTTTGACTGCGTACTGTAATGTCATGGAGTTGTCGAGTCATACAGCATGGAGACAGACCCTTTGGACCATCCAGGCCACTCCGACCATGTTCCAAAACTAAACTGTTTCCACCTACCTGCTCTGGGCCCATATCCCTCCATACTGTTCCTATTCATGAACTTATCCGAATGTATTTTAAACATTTAAACTATTCCTACATCCACCATTTCCTCTCGTAGTGGATTCCACATCCAAATTTCTAAAAACATTGCCCCTCATGTCATTTTTCAATCTTTCTCCTCTCACCTTAAAAGTATACCACCAGCTTTGAACTCCCTTACCGTTCATCTTATCTGTGCCCCACATGATTGTTTAACATCAATAAGGTCACCCCTCACACTCCAATGTAACAGCACATGTCTATACGTCAAACCCTCCATTCCTGGCAACATTTCGGTAAATCTTTACTGAACCCTCTCCAGTTTAATAATATCCTTCGTATAACAGGGCGATGAGAATTGCACATATTAATCCAGAAGAGGCCTCATCACTGTCCTGTTCAAGTTCAATACAATGTCAGAATTCCTATACTCAAAGGCCTGAGCAATGAATGCAAGCATGCTAAACACCTTCTTAACTACCCTGTCTAACTTGGATGCAAACTTCAAAGAAGTATGTCCCTGAACCCTGAGGTCTCTCCCTGCTCTCCCACACTACCCAGGGCCTACCGTTAACTCCTGACCTTGTTTGTATTACCACAATGCAATACCTCACATTTATCCAAATTAAACTCCATCTGCCACTCCTCAGCCCATTGACCCAATTGATCAAGATCTCTTTGTAATCTCGTGTCACATTCTTCACTGTCTATTTTACCATTTTGGTGTCATCCACAAACTTACTAACCATGCCTCCGTCATTGTCATCCAAATCCTTTGTATAAATGACAAACAGAAGTGGAGCCAGTACCTATCCCGGTTGGAAATCGCTGGTCACAGGCCTCCAGTCTGAAAAACAATGATCCACCATCTTTTGCCAAAAGCCAATTATGTATTCAGTTGGCAAGTCCACCCTGAATCCTATGTGATCTAAATTTACCAATTAGTCGATCATGCAGAGTCTCTTCAAAAGCTTTACTAAAGGCCAAGCAAACACCATCTAACTCTCTGTCCTCCTCAATCATTTTGGTGAATTACAAAAACAAACCCAATCAAATGGGAGACTTGATTTTACTCACGTCTAAATCAGACTGACCATCTCTAATCAATCCTTTCCTCTCCAACCTCTGTAAATCCTATCTTTCATGATCATCTCTAAAAACCTACCCACCACCGAGGACAGGCTCACAGGTCGATAGTTCCCAGGCTTCTCCTCACATCCCTTCTTAAACAATGGCATATTAGCCACAGCCCAGTCCTCCAGTTCTTTCCCCATGGTTTATAGATGATACAACTATTCGGTTTAGGTCCGTATAATTTTCTCTCTAATATCCCCCAACGTCCTGGGACACGCTTGATCAGGTTTAGCTATATTTATGATTTTTTTCAGATCTCCAGCACTTCCTCTTCTGTACTGTGAACTGTTTCCAAAACATCAATATTTATATCCCTGATTCCTCCAGCCTCCATTTCTTTCCCATCAATAAAAATGGATACAATTTTTTTTTATATCACTCCCATCTCTTGAGGTTCAACACAAAGACAACCTCGTTGGTCTTTAAGGGGTCCTACTCTCTCTCTCCAGTTGCTCGCTCATTCAATGTATTTATGGAACCTCTTTGGATAATCTTTACCCTATCTGCCAAGGCTAACCCCTGTCCCCTCGTTGCCTTCCTCATTTCCTTCTAAAGAATGTCCCTACACTCTTTACACTCTTCAACACATTCAGTTGATCCCAATTGTCTCTCTAATAAATGGTTATTATTGTGTTCTTGAATTGAACTTCAACATCTTTATTCATCCATTGTTCCCTAACCTTATCAGCTGTGCCTTTCACTCTAACAGGAACAGAATGCTTCTGAACACTTGTTATCACACATTGGAAGGCCTCCTACGTGTCGGTCATCCTTTACCCTGTGATCAGTCTGTTCCAATCAACTTTTGAAAATGTTTGTCTCATACTCTTTCATACCCATTTGCCTCACTCCAATTAAGAACTTTAACTTTTATCCTTTTACACAACTATTTTAAAGTTACTGGCATTACGATTACTGGTCCAAAAGTGTTCCCTGATGAGCACTTCAGTCACTTGCCCTGCCTTATTTCCAAAGAGAAGGTCAAGTTTTGATCCGTCTCTCGGAGGAAGATTATATATTTATAGCAAAATGTTCTTGCAATTGAACAAGTTCTTCACCATTAAAAACTTTTGTACCATGGCAGACTGTGTCAATGTTTGGAAAATTAAAATCCCCTACTATTACAAACTTGTTATTCTTACATATATTTGAGATCTCTCTACACATCTGCTTCTCAATTGCCCTCTGACCATTGGGGAGCCGATATAAAACCCCACCAAAGTGATCATCTCTTTCTTATTTCTAATTTGAACCCATATATTTTCACTAAGTGATTCCTCAGAAATACCTTCTCTAATTACAGGAGTAATATTTTCCTTAATCAAAAATGCCAGCCCTTCCCCTGCCTTGCCTCTTTCTACCCCTTCTGTACCATCTCAAACCCAGAACACTGAGCTGACAGTCTTTTCCATTCGGCAGAAATGGGGACTGCAGATGCTGGAGATTAGAGTCAAAATCAGAGCGGTGCGAGAAAAGAACAGCAGGTCAGGCAGAACCAAGGAGCAGGAAAATCGATTTTCCTGCTCCTCGGCTGCTGCCTGACCTGCTGTGCTTTTCCAGCACCACTCTAGTCTTTTCCAATCCTCAGCCATGTTTCTGTAATAGCAATGATTTCCCAGGCCCATGTTCCCTTCCATGCTCTGAGTTCATCAGACTTTTCGATAAGACCTCGTGTATTGAAATAAATGCAGTTTAAGTGTTCAGTGCTCCTTTGTTCTCTGACTTGTTCTTGTCTGGTTTTTCTAAAGAACGTGCTGTTTCTGATTCAGAACCATTGTCATCTTTCTTTCTATTTTCACTGTAACTTCAAAAGCCCCCGCTCCACCCCTCTCAATCTTAGAATCTCCTGAAATAGTGCGAGCAAATCTCCCCATCAGGATATTGGTCTAGTTCAGGTGAAACCCATCCTTTTAAACAGTTTTTTTCTGTCCCAGAAGAGATCCCAATGTTCCAAGAAAGTGACTCCCTGCACATTGCAGCACCTCATCAACCACTGATTTATCTGCCCTGTCCTTTTATTACTTCCCTCATTAGAACTTGGCACCAGAATTAAATCAGAGATAATGAATTTTAACATTCTCTCCCTAACCTATTACATGCATTTTGTAAAGCTTTAACCTTTTCTCTAACTATGTCATTCCTATCAATGTGTACAATAATTTCCAACTTCTCACTCTCCCCTTTGACAATCTGCTTCAAACATTTTGAGACCACCTTCACCCTAGCACCAGAAAAGCAACGTACTCTCCTCGATTCACACTCACTGCCGCAGAATCTCCTGTCTCTGCCCCTGACAGGAGAGTTCCCAAAAACAATTATTTGTTTAAATCCTAACAAATCCGTTGAACATAAATTTCATTGTTAGTGCCCAAGATCTGATGACCACTTACCCAAATTGGAATATCTGTTTGAGAGAGGAATAACCGCAGGAGACTTCGAAACCACTTTCAAACCTTTCCCGACAGACAGTTATCGAGCTGAATGATCTTGCTGTGTCATCACTTCGCTAAATCTATTGGTCATCGCACTCAATATCGCTTGCAGGCCGTCAGGAACATTCATCCAACAAAGGAGTTTTAATTAGCAAGTTATATACTAAATTAAATGATCAGATTTATTATGAAGCATGCAAAAACATTCAACATAAATATTAAAAAGAAATCAAACACTTAACTGAACAAATGAAAAGAAAACAACTCCACCTCAAACAATCCAACATTCAGCTTTCACTGTCTGGAGATAAAAACCTCTCCCGAGCCGTCCCTACGCAGGCCTCTCTACAAGCTCTGTATATAAGCAATCGGTCCTTCTTCATGTATTTTTTTAGCTTAATATTTTTTCTTCAAATCTCACCCACCACTGACCGCAGGCTCACCAGTCTATAGTTCCCTGGCTTTTCCTTACCACCTTCTTAAATAATGGCACCATGTTAGGAAGGGACCTTTCCCCTTTCTCCTTCCTTTCTCCTCCTCTCCATCTCCATTTCTGGTGACAGGGTCAACATGGGCATCTACCTCGTACTGCCTGACTCCCATAGTTACCTGGTCTAAACCTCCTCCAAAATACTTTCCCTTATTCCCAATTCCTCTGCCTCCGCCACATCTGCTCCCAGGAGGACCAATTCCACCATCGAACATCCCAGATGGCCTCCTTCTGCAAGGACCACATGGTCGATGATACCCTCCAGAGCATCTCCTCCACTTCCCACACCTCCGCCCTTGAAGCTCACCTCTCCAATCACAACAAGGAGAGAACACCCCAATCCTCACCTCCAACTTCACCGCCCTTCAGATAAAGCAAGGCATCCACTGACATTTCTGCCCCCTACAAACAGACCCACTACCAGAGATATATTTCCCTCCCCACCCCTATCAGTGTTCTGCACAGACCATTCCCTCTGCGAATCCCTTGTTAGGGCCACACCCCCCACCAAGCCACCCTGCACTCCTGGCACCTTACCCTGCCATTGCAAGAGATGAAAACCTGTCCCCACACCACCCCCTCACTTCTATCCAAGGCCGAAAAGGATCCTTGCACATCTGGCAGAGATTTACCTGTGCTTCCACACACACCATCTATTCTGTCCGTTGTTCTCGGTGTGGTCTCCTCTACATTGGGAACACAGGACACCTATTTGCGGAACGTTGCAGAAAACCTGTTTAGATGAGATTACAGACAGTGTGGAAACAGGCCCTTCGGCCCAACAAGTCCACACCAACCCTCCAAAGTGTACCCCACCCAGACCCCGTTTCTTCAAAGATTCTGTCTGTCTTCAGTTTCCTTCTGGGACACAGTCACTAAACAGCCCCACCACTCTGTGGCTAAACACTTTAACGCCCCCTCCCATTCTGCCAAGGTCCTTCAAGTCCTGGGCCTCCTCCACCGCCAAACTCTAACCATCTGATGCCAGGACGAAGAATGCCTTATCATCCACCTTGAAACCCTCCAACCACACAGGATCGATGTAGATTTCACCAGTCTCCTCATTTCCCTTCCCCCACCTTATCTCAGATCCAACCATCCAATTCAGTACAACCCTCTTGAACTGCCCTACCTATCCACCTTCTTTCCCACCTGTCTGCTTCACCCTCCTTTCTGACCTATCATCATCACCCCACCTCCATCTAACTATTACATTCCCAGCTACCTTCCCCTCAGACTCAGCCCCCTCGCATTTATCTCTCAGCCCCCTTGGGCACCCTCACCCCGCTCCTGATGACAAGCTTATGCTTGAAACAACGACTCTCCTGGTCCTCGGATGCTGCCACCATCGACAAGTGGAAGGGGGAAGGAGAGCACTGCCTCGCTGTCACTGACCCAGGGGAGAGCAGACTGATCCCACTGTGTCTCTGTCATTGACCCAGGGGAGAGCAGACCGACCCCACTGTGTCTCTGTCACTGATGCAGGGGAGTGCAGACTGACCCCACTGTGTCTCTGTCACTGACCCAGGGGAGAGCAGAGTGACTCCACTGTATCTCTGTCACTGGATTCAGTACGTGGGTGAATCTACTTGTAAAAGGAGCAAAATGTGACCGTCTCTTGAGAGATAAGGGAGGGCTGGGGAGCACTTTGGGGTCAGAGATCAAAGCTCTACTTGTTTTAAAATCGTGATGAGAAGGATGGATTGGATCTAAAGTTAATGTTCTAAATTGGAGTAAGACCAATTTTGATTATATTAGGCAAGGTTTTTCAAAAGTTGATTGAGGCAGATGCTCATAGGTAAAAGGAGGGCTGGAAAATGGGAAGCCTTTGAAAATGAGATACTGAGAGTTCAGGAAAATTATGTTTCTGATGAAGGGCTTTCGCCCAAGACGTCGATTTCGCTGCTCTTTGGATGGTGCCTGACCTGCTGTGCTCTTCCAGCACCACGAATCCAGAATCTGGTTTCCAGCATCTGCAGTCATTGTTTTCACCACTATGTTCCTGTTAGGGTGCAGGGCAAGGATTGTAAGTGCAGGGATTACTCCCTATCTATATAACCTTCTCCAGGACCTGCACTCCTCCACATTTCTGTGACATCACCATGTCCCAAACCACCGCCCTATCATTGTAACCACCTCCCGACCCTGCACCCTCCTTCCCTATCTCTGTAATCTCCTCCAGCACCTCCACCGCTTCCTTTCTCTGTATCCTCCAGCCTCTTCACCACAAACTATCTCTGTCATGTCCAGTGAACTTGTCGGAGACACGTCATATGCACAAAGATTGCTCGACCGTGACAGACTCTATGTTTCATGCGAAGTTCTCAGGATCTGAGAGGAAGGGACCATTACACCAACAGCCAGAGGACATTTCCCTGTGTTTTCCCACTGAAACTGGGCTGGAATAGAATTTCTGTAAACCCAATGAATTGGTCTTTTGACTTCAGGCCTGTTTGCTGAAACAAGATCCTTTAAAACTGAGAGTAACTGGCAATGCGAGAGTTAATGATGAGAAAACAGACAGAATTCATTCAGAATCTGGCAGATGGAGCTCACTCTAGACAAATGTAAGGTGATGCATTTGGGACGGACAAGTACAGTGGGAAATTATACAGTGAATGGCAGAACCATTCGCAGCATTGAAATGCAGAGGGATCTGGGTGTGCAGGTCCACAGATCACTGAAGGTGGCAGTGCTGGTAGATAAGGGGGTTCAAAAGGCTTTTGACAAGTTTGCCTTCTTTGGAAGGGGCATTGAGTATATGGATAGTACAAAGGTGCGGTCAGGTGACGTGGCTAAGCTAAATTGTCCATGATATTCCGGGATATGTAGGTTAGGTGCATTAGTCAGGGGAAATATAGAGTAATAGGGGAGGGGAGTGGGTCAGGGTGGGATACTCTTCACAGGATCGGTGTGGACTTGTTGGGCCAAATGGCCTGATTCCACACTGTCGGCATTCTATGATTTCTATATCAGGAAAGTTATGCTACGGATTTATAGAACTTCAGTGAGACTGCATTTGGAATATTGTGTCCAGTTCTGATCACCACACTACTAGAAGGACATAGATGCTTTGGACGGGGTACAGAACAGGTTTCCCAGGGTGTTACCTTGGTATGGGGGATTTTGAAGAAAGGTTAGATAGACTGGATTTGTTTTCACTGGAATGCAGGACATTGAGGGGTGACCCAGTAGATGTTTATAAGATTGTGAATGGCATTGGGTGAAGTGAACATATGAGACTTTTTCTCAGGGTGCGGGGGGGGGGGGTTCAATTACAAGGGACACAGGTTCAAAGCACAAGGAGGGAAGTTTAAAAGAGCTGTGCAAGGCCCGTTTTTCATACAAAGGGTGGTGAGTGCCTGGAATGTACTGCCAGAGGAGATGGTGAAAGCAGACACATTAGCAGCTTTCAAGGGAATACCTGGACGAATACACAAATAGGAAGGGAATAGAAGGATATGGATGCTGGAAATGAAGACAGTTTTAGCATGGAAGGGGAGAATGTATCAGCACAAGCTTGGAGGGCCGAAGGGCCTGTTCCTGTGCTCTATTGTTTTTTGTTCTTCTCTGTTCAGTGAGCTCTTCCTGAAATTAAAACACTGCAACAGGGATGCTATGAAAAGGCAGTAACCAGGTCACAGCTCCAGGTCACTGAGATACAGACCCACCTTGGAGGGTACAGTCCCAGATGTGGCTTTCCCAGACTCGTGCACACGGAAGTTTGATTATTGAGTTTTACTTTTAAAAAGACCTCTCCCCTGGATACTATTGAGAATAAAATGTCTATGCAATCACATCTTCAGAATTCCAGTTGTTTCCAGTCAGATTAATACTCCGAACCCCTTGATTAGATTCCAGTCTGTAACTCACTCCAGGATATTTACTATTCAATATAGAAACTTGTTGGAAAACACAAGAAAGAAATCACTGGAGAAACGCAGCAGGCCAGGCAGCATCTATGGAGGGATAAGAGAGTTAACGTTTCTAATCTAGTTTTGTAGGGTTTTTGAAACAAGGATCCCTTCCCTAGAGGAAGAGACAGTTTTCTGAACTGTTTCCAATACAAGTATATCCTTTTAATAAAGGAAACCAAAGCTGAATGCAATACTCAATGTGTGGTCTGAACAGTGACTTTGCGATTGTAAGACCTCCCTCCTTTTATACATTACTCCCTTACACTAAAGGTCAATATTCTATCTGACTACCGAATTCTTTCATGTACCTGAAAACTACTCTTCTAGATTCCTGTACAAGAACACGCAGATCCCCCTCCAACAGAATTCTGTCGTCTGTCTCCTTTTAAATAATGTTCTGCTCTCTGTTATTCCTGTCAATCAAATAATCTCATGCCACAGCCACATTATATTCCAGGTTCCTTTTCCTTCCCATTTCCTCAACCCAGTAGTTTAATGTGATTATAAATAGTTGAGGTCTCAGCATTGATCCCTGTGACACTCCATTAGTTACCAGTCTGAAACTGAAGCCTTTATACTGATTCTCTGTTTCCTGGTAATCAGGCTTTCATCTTCTACCCTGCTTATATATCATCAATGGCAAAATGCAACAATATCTTATGTGGCAGCTTCTTGTATAGAGCTTTATAAAATCATGAGGGGCCAGAGACAAGATGAATAGCCAAGTTCTTTTCCCCACGGCAGGGGAGTCCAAAACCAGATGGCACAGGTTGAAGGTGAGAGGGGAAAGATTTAAAAGGGACCTGAGGAGCAACATTTTCATGCAGAGGGGGTGTTTGTATGGAATGGGCTGCCAGAGAAAGTGGTCCAGGCAGGTACAATTACAATATTTCGGAGACATAAGGACTGGGACATGAATAGGAAAGATTTAAAAGGATAAATAAATATTGTACTGTTTCTAGAACACCAAAAGTAAATGTAATTTTCCACAACGCTATTACAATCCTTGTCCAGAATTGCATGTAAGACAATCTATTTTACTGAATTTGCCTGTGCCAAGGATGTGTTTATGGGTTGTTACTCTATTGGAGCAGTTGCTGTTTATGAGATAAATAACTCATTATCCTGCTAAGTTTTCCAAGAATTATTCCAACTCTTCTTTCTTTTGTCTGTAATTTGATTTTGATGTTATTGTCACAAGTACTCAGTACAAAGGTACAGGAATACAGTGAGAAGTGTATAATGTCACCACACAATGCACCATCTTAGGGACAAATACCTTGGCACAGAATCTTACGAAGAAGGTAGAAAGAAAAGAAAGAACAAACTTAAAAATTAAACTTTTTTTTACATTAATAATAGTGCTGCATAAAATATATGATGTCAGGAGTGTGATGGAATCCTTCCCACTTGCCTGGATGGGTGCAGCTCCAACAGGACTCAAGAAGCCTCACACCATCCAGGACCAAACAACCCGTTTGATTGGCACCACGTTTACAAACATTCAATCCCTTCAACACCGGTGCTCAGTAGCAGCAGTGTGTCTATCTACAAGATGCACTGCAGAAATTCACCAAATATCTTTAGGCAGCACCTTCCAAACCGACGACTGCTTCCATCTAGAAGGACAAGGGCAGCAAATACCTGGGATCATCACTGGCAAATTCCCTTCCAAGCCACTCACCAGCCTGACTTGGAAATATACCACCATTCCTTCAGAGTCGTTGGGTCAGAATCCTGGAATGCCCTCCCTATACCAGCATTGTGGGTCAACCCACAGCAAGTGGACTGCAGTGATTCAAGAAGACAGCTCACCACCAACTTCTCAAGGGGCAAAAAGGGATGAGCTATCAATGCTGGCAAGGCAGTGATGCTCAAGTCCCAGAAAATGAATTTTAATAAATGAAGTGAGGTTAAAAGCTACATGTTGCAGACCCTCTAATTTTTAATTGGAAACTAAATAAATAAAGTGCAAGTTCAAATATTGCAATCTTTCTTAAGTGCTTAGCTGCGGTGAGATCAGAGTCCCACGCTAAGGCCACAGCTGGCCAAGAGACTGCACATGCTGGGCTGAGAGATCATCACACCGGGACGAGAGATCACCACACCGGGCTGAGAGATCACCACACCGGACTGGGAGATCTCTGCACCGGGCTGAGATATCACCACACCGGGCTGAGAGATCACCACATCGGACCGAGAGATCACAATACCGGGCCGAGAGATCACCATACTGAACCGAGAGATCACCACACCGGACTGAGAGATCATCACACCGGGTCGAGAGATCAATACACCGATCTGAGTGATCACCACACTGGGCTGAGAGATCATCACACCAGGCTGAGAGATCTCCGCACCGGGCTGAGATATCACCACACCAGGCTGAGAGATCACCACATTGGACCGAGAGATCACAACACCGGGCCGAGAGATCACCACACTGGACAGAGAGATCACCACACCGGACTGAGTGATCCTCACACCGGGCCAAGAGATCACCTCACCGGGGTGAGAGATCATCACACCGGGCTGAGGGATCACCACACCGGGCCGAGAGATTACCACCCCGGACTGAGAGATCTCCACACTGGGCCGAGATATCACCACACCAGGCTGAGAGATCACCACACCGGGCTGAGAGATCACCACACTGGGCTGAGAGATCACCACACCGGGCCGATAGATTACCACACCGGACTGAGAGATCTCCGCACCGGGCTGAGATATCACCACACCAGCTTGAGAGATCACCACACCGGACCGAGAGATTACCACACCGGACTGAGAGATCTCCACACTGGGCTGAGAGATCACCATACCAGGCTGAGAGATCACCACACTGGACTGAGAGATCACCATACTGGGCCGAGAGATCATCACAACGGACCGAGAGATCACCATACCGGACCGGGAGATCACCACATCGGACCGAGAGATCACCACACCGGACTGAGATATCACCATACCAGGCCAAGTGATTACCACACCGGACTGAGAGATCACCACACTTGGCCGAGAGATCATCACGCCGGACTGAGAGATCACCACACAGGGCCGAAAGATCACCACACCGGGCTGAGAGATCATCACACTGGACCGAGTGATCACCACACCGGGCCGAGAGGTCACCACACCGGGCTGAGAGATCACCATACCGGACTGAGAGATCACTACACCGGACTGAGAGATCACCACACTGGGCTGAGAGATCATCACACCGGGCTGAGAGATCATGATACCAGGCCAAGTGATCACCACAATGGACCGAGTGATCACCACACTGGACTGAGAGATCATCACACCGGGCTGAGAGATCACCACACCGGGCTGAGAGATCACTACACCGGACTGAGAGATCACCACACTGGGCTGAGAGATCATCACACCGGGCTGAGAGATCACCACACCGGGCTGAGAGATCACCACACCGGGCTGAGAGATCATCACACCGGGCTGAGAGATCACCACACCGGGCTGAGAGATCACCACACCGGGCTGAGAGATCATCACACTGGGCTGAGAGATCACCACACCGAGCTGAGAGATCACTACACCGGACTAAGAGATCACCACACCGGGCTGAGAGATCACCACACCGGGCTGAGAGATCATCACACTGGGCTGAGAGATCACCACACCGAGCTGAGAGATCACTACACCGGGCCGAGAGATTACCACAATGGGCTGAGAGATGATCATACTTGGCCGAGAGATAACCACACCGGGCTGAGAGATCACCACACCGGGCCAAGAGATCACCACACCAGGCCGAGAGATCACCACACCGGGCTGAGAGATCACCACACCGGGCCAAGAGATCACCACACCAGGCCGAGAGATCACCACACCAGGCTGAGAGATCACCACACCGGGCTAAGAGTTCAAAAAAACAGGCCGAGAGATCATCACACGGGGCTGAGAGATCATCACACCGGACCGAGAGATCACCACACCGTGCTGAGAGATCATCACACTGGGCTGAGAGATATCCACACCGGTCTGAGAGAACACCACACCGGGCTGAGAGATCATCACACTGGGCTGAGAGATCATAACACTGGGCTGAGAGATCACCACACCGGGCTGGGAGATCACCACACCGGGCTGAGGTATCACCACACCAGGCCGAGAGATCACCACACCGGTCTGAGAGATCACCACACCGGGCTGAGGTATCACCACACCAGGCCGAGAGATCACCACACCGGACCGAGAGATTACCACACCGGACTGAGAGATCTCCGCACCGGGCTGAGAGATCACCACACCAGACCGAGAGATTACCACACCGGACTGAGAGATCTCCGCACTGGGCTGAGAGATCACCACACCGGGCTGAGAGATCACCACACCGGACCGAGAGATTACCACACCGGACTGAGAGATCTCCACACTGGGCTGAGAGATCACCACACCGGGCTGAGAGATCACCACACCGGACTGAGATATCGCCACACCGGGCCGAGAGATCACCACACCAGACTGAGATATCATCACACCGGACTGAGAGATCACCACACCAGGCTGAGAGATCACCACACTGGACTGAGAGATCACCATACTGGGCCGAGAGATCATCACAACGGACCGAGAGATCACCATACCGGGCCGAGAGATCACCACACCGGACCGAGAGATCACCACACCGTACCGAGAGATCACCACACCGGACTGAGAGATCACCATACCAGGCCAAGTGATTACCACACCGGACTGAGAGATCACCACACTTGGCCGAGAGATCATCACGCCGGACTGAGAGATCACCACACAGGGCCGAGAGATCACCACACCGGGCTGAGAGATCATCACACTGGACCGAGTGATCACCACACTGGGCCGAGAGGTCACCACACCGGGCTGAGAGATCATGACACCAGGCTAAGTGATCACCACAATGGACCGAGTGATCACTACACTGGACTGAGAGATCATCACACTGGGCTCAGAGATCACCAGACCGGGCCGAGAGTTCACAACACCGGGCCGAGAGATCACCACACCGGGCTGAGAGATCATCACACCGGGCTGAGAGATCACCACACCGGGATGAGAGATCATCACACCGGGCTGAGAGATCATCACACTGGGCTAAGAGATCACCACACCGAGCTGAGAGATCACTACACCGGACTGAGAGATCACCACACTGGGCTGAGAGATATCCACACCGGGCCGAGAGATCACCACACCAGACTGAGATATCATCACACCGGACTGAGAGATCACCACACCAGGCTGAGAGATCACCACACTGGACTGAGAGATCACCATACTGGGCCGAGAGATCATCACAACGGACCGAGAGATCACCATACCGGGCCGAGAGATCACCACACCGGACCGAGAGATCACCACACCGTACCGAGAGATCACCACACCGGACTGAGAGATCACCATACCAGGCCAAGTGATTACCACACCGGACTGAGAGATCACCACACTTGGCCGAGAGATCATCACGCCGGACTGAGAGATCACCACACAGGGCCGAGAGATCACCACACCGGGCTGAGAGATCATCACACTGGACCGAGTGATCACCACACCGGGCCGAGAGGTCACCACACCGGGCTGAGAGATCATGATACCAGGCTAAGTGATCACCACAATGGACCGAGTGATCACTACACTGGACTGAGAGATCATCACACTGGGCTCAGAGATCACCAGACCGGGCCGAGAGTTCACCACACCGGGCCGAGAGATCACCACACCGGGCTGAGAGATCATCACACCGGGCTGAGAGATCACCACACCGGGATGAGAGATCATCACACCGGGCTGAGAGATCATCACACTGGGCTAAGAGATCACCACACCGAGCTGAGAGATCACTACACCGGACTGAGAGATCACCACACTGGGCTGAGAGATATCCACACCGGGCCGAGAGATTACCACATCGGGCTGAGAGATCATCACACTGGGCTGAGAGATCACCACACCGAGCTGAGAGATCACTACACCGGGCCGAGAGAATACCACAATGGGCTGAGAGATGATCATACTGTGCCGAGAGATCACCACACCGGGCTGAGAGATCACCACACCGGGCCAAGAGATCACCACACCAGGCAGTGAGATCACCACACCGGGCTGAGAGATCACCACACCGGGCCAAGAGATCACCACACCAGGCAGTGAGATCACCACACCGGGCTGAGAGATCACCACACCGGGCTGAGAGTTCAAAAAACCAGGCCGAGAGATCATCACACGGGGCTGAGAGATCATCACACCGGACCGAGAGATCACCACACTGGGCTGAAAGATGATCACACTGGGCTGAGAGATCATAACACTGGGCTGAGAGATCACCACACCGGGCTGAGAGATCACCACACCGAGCTGAGAGATCACCACACCGAGCTGAGAGATCATAACACTGGGCTGAGAGATCACCACACCGGGCTGAGAGATCACCACACCGGGCTGAGGTATCACCACACCAGGCCGAGAGATCACCACACCGATCTGAAAAATCACCACACCGGGCTGAGTTATCACCACACCAGGCCGAGAGATCACCACACCGGACCGAGAGATTACCACACCGGACTGAGAGATCACCACACCGGGCTGAGAGATCATCACACTGGGCCGGCAGATCACCACACCGGGCTGAGATATCACCACACCGGGCCGAGAGATCACCACACCGGGCTGAGGTATCACCACACCAGGCCAAGAGATCACCACACCGGTCTGAGAGATCACCACACCGGGCTGAGAGATCATCACACTGGGCCGGCAGATCACCACACCGGGCTGAGATATCACCACACCGGGCCGAGAGATCACCACACCGGGCTGAGGTATCACCACACCAGGCCAAGAGATCACCACACCGGTCTGAGAGATCACCACACTGGGCTGAGAGATCACCACACCGGGCTGAGAGATCACCACACCAGGCCAAGAGATCACCACACCAGGCCGAGAGATCACCACACCGGGTTGAGAGATCACCACACCGGGCCAACAGATCACCACACCGGGCTGAAAGATCATCACACCGGGCCAAGAGATCACCACACCAGGCCAAGAAATCACCACACCGGACCGAGAGTTTACCACACAGAGCTGAGTGATCACCACACCGGGCTGAGAGATCAACACACCGGGCTGAGAGATCACCACACCGGACCAATAGAACACCACACCAGACCGAGAGATCACCGGGCTGAGAGATCATCTCACCACCCCGAGAAATCATCACACCGGGCTGAGAGATCACCATACCGGGCTGAGAGATCATGACACCGGACCAAGAAATCACCACACCGGGTTGAGAGATCACCACACCGGGCCAACAGATCACCACACCGGGCTGAAAGATCATCACACCGGGCCAAGAGATCACCACACCAGGCCAAGAGATCACCACACCGGACCGAGAGTTTACCACACAGAGCTGAGTGATCACCACACCGGGCTGAGAGATCAACACACCGGGCTGAGAGATCACCACACCGGACCAATAGAACACCACACCAGACCGAGAGATCACCGGGCTGAGAGATCATCTCACCACCCCGAGAAATCATCACACCGGGCTGAGAGATCACCATACCGGGCTGAGAGATCATCACACCGGACCAAGAAATCACCACACTGGGCCGAGGTATCATCGTGCTAGGCTGAGAGATCATTGTTCCAGCCTGAGGGACCATCATGCCAGACTGAGAGATCACTACTCTGGGCTGAGATATCGTCCCACCAGGTCGAGAGATCCGTAGGCCGGGTTGAGAGATCACCATACCACAGATTGATAGGTGTGCTGGGCTGAGATAACAACATGCTGGACTAAGAGATCCTCACGCTGTATTGAGAGATCTGTTCACTTTGCTGACAGATCAGGGCACTGGGATGAGAGATCACTGCTGTGCTGAGAGATCACAATGTCAGGCTGAGAGATCACCACACCAGGCTGAGGGATGGCTATGCCAGACTGAGAGATCACTGTGCCGATCTAAGTCATCCCAGGCTGGGCTAGCAGATCACCACACCAGACTGAGAGATCACTGTGCCGATCTAAGTGATCCCCAGGTTGGGCTAACAGATCACCACACCAGGCTGAGAGATCACTGCACTGGACTGAGAGATTTCAACGCCAGCCTGAAAGAGCACCATGCAGAGAGATCGCGATGCCAGGCCAATTGATGCCACACAGGAAGAGAGTTCACCATGTCAGGCTGAGAGGTCACCACACCAGGACGAGAGATCCCAATGTCAACCCGAGAATCGGCGCACCAGGACAAGAGATCGCCGTGCCAGACTGCGAGATCCCCATGCTGGGCTGATAGATTACCACACCAGGCTGAGAGATCACCGTTCTGGGCTGAGAGATCAACATGCCAGTCTGAGAGATGTCCATGCTGAGTTGAGAGATTACCACACCGGTTTGAGAGATCACTGTGCTGGGTTGAGAGATAGGTGGGCGGCCCGGTGGCACAGTGGTTAGTGCTGCTGCCTCACGGTGCCAGAGACCCGTGTTCAAATCCCATCTCAGGTGATTGTGTGGAGTTTCCACATTCTCCCCGTGTCTGCTTGGGTTTCCTCTGGGTGCTCCGGTTTCCTCCCATAGTCCACAAATGTGCAGGTTTGGTGACTTGGCCATGCTAAATTGCCCGTAGTGTTAGGTGTAGGGGAATAGGTCTGGGTGGGTTGCACTTCGACAAGTCGGTGTGGACTTGTTGGGCCGAACGGCCTGTTTCAACACTCTAAGTAATCTAAAAAAAAATGCTGGGCTGAGAGGTCGCCACACTTGAATACTTTTAAAAATGCAGCATGTTGCTGTGCATAGGGACCTGGGTGTCCTTGTGCATGAATCACAGAAGTTTGGTCTGCAGGTGGAACATGTTATTAATAAGACAAATGGAATTTTGTCCTTCATTGCTAAAGGGATTGAGTTTAAAAGCAGTGAGATTCTGTTCCAGCTGTATAGGATGCTGGTGAGGTCACAGTTGGAGTACTGTGTGTAGTTTGGTCTAGTTGTGAAAGGTTGGATTGGCACTGGAGGGGGTGCAGAGGAGATTCACTTGATTGATTTCAGAGTTGAGGGGTTTGGCTTCTGAGGAGAGACTGAGTAGACTGGGATTATATTCACTGGCCCTATAACGTCTTCTCTAACCTCTTGCAGTGCTCTTGGGTATATTGGTCAGGACCAGATTTATCCACCTTCAGACATTCTAACAACAAACACCCCCTCTACTGTGAAACAGACTATCTCCAAGATATCACACTAACGTCCCCAAGCTCCCAATTTTCATGTCTTTCTCCACGGTAAACACAGATGAGAAATATTCATTGAGAACCTCACCCATCTCCTGTGGTTTGCACATACATGTCTCCAGTTATTGAGCATCATATCCCGTTATTATGAGGACATCCTTGAGTTCAGGTTTGAACAAGACTTCTCTACATAGGACATCCAACCAACACTATACAGCAGATATATTACCGACATTTCCTTCCACTGCCCCCATGGTGAGGAGTCACTGAAACAACTACACAGTGATATCAATGATTTCATCCCATTATCAAACTCACCACAGACTACTCATTAGTAATTGTCTCATTCTTGGACACAAGAATCTCCATCAAGGATGGACACCTCAGCACCTCACTGTGCTGCAAACCCATGGATAACCTCCAAATGCTACATTTCTCTAGCTTCCACCCGAAACATATTAAAATAGCCATCCCCTCTGGACAAGCCCTACATGCACACACAGGATCTGTTCAGATGAGGAGGAAGGTGACAGACACTTGGGAGTACTCCAGGATGCCCTAATAAAAGGGAACACTGCTCAACTCATCGCCTGCCAGTTCCGACCTGCCACAGTGAAAAACCGTAATGATCGCCTCAGGAGAAAGATACAGGCTACAACTGACAGGGTACACTTCACTGTCCAGTACTTCCCAGGAGCTGAAAGACTACACCGAGTTCTTCGCAGCCTGCAACACATCATCACTGAGGGTGAGCACCTCATCAAGACATTCCCTTCACCTCTACTTCTCGCCTTTAAACAACCATCAATCCTCAAACAGATCAATGTTCGCAGCAAACTGCCCGACTTTCAGGTCAACACCATACAACCTTGTCACAGTGAACACTGTAAGATGAATCAGAGTGTTGAAACGGATACCACCATTACCTGTGGGATACCACTCACCAGGTACATGGCAGGTAATCATGTAACTCGGCCAATGTGGTCTATCTCCTCCGCTGCATGCAAAGGTGCCCCGAGACATGGCACATTCGCAAGACCGAGCAGAGGCTATGGCAATGGATGAATAGACACCACACAGCAATCAACAGACAGGAGTGTTCCCTCCCAGTCGGAGAAAACTTCGGCGGTCCAGGACATGCGACCCTCAGACCTTTGGATGACCATCTTCCAAGTTGGACTTCGGGACAGGCTACAACACAAAGTGGGCGAGCTGAGGCTGGTAGCCAAGTTTGGTATTCATGGGAGTGGCCTCAACTGAGATTTCGGGGTCATGTCACACTCCAGGTGACCCCAATGCACTACACACACGCTCTCTCACACACACACACTCCTATAGACCCATACACTCATGCAGACCCTCTTTCACACACAAGCTCCCTCTCATATGTTCATACATATACACCCATGCTCACACATACACACACCCTCTCATGGACTTATACAGCTTTAACACTCACACTCACACACATGCGCCCACCCTCTCATAGACACTCAAACATCCCCTCCCTCCAACCACACGCGCGCGCACACACACACACACACACACACACACACACACACACACACACACACACACGTTTGTGGGGGCAATTTGTACTTGCAGGATTATATTTTATTTTGTTCAAAAACCATGTGAGATTCTGAAAATCTTTTTTTCAGAAAAAGAATCGGTCTGAACATCTGGGCAGACAGCCTCCCACAGGGTACCTCACACCTTCAATGCATGACCTGAGCTGACATGGCATCTACTGGTAAAGTTCACTTGAGAATGTAACTTTTTAAAAAATTCTGGGATTTTCATATGAAACAACTGAAAACAACATGGTCATTGTAAAAGATGAGAGACATAACAAACAATCCAGGTCTTTTCAATATATAATTTCAGTTGTATCACACTGTAAACTTTTGCAATAAATTCTGTGTCTTATGATCTTATATTCCACAACCACCTGATGAAGGAGCAGCGCTCCCAAAAGCTAGTGCTTCCAAATAAACATGTTGGACTCTCACGTGCTATCACACCTGCTGTGTGATTTTTAACTTTGTTCACACCAGTCCAACACCGGCACCTCCAAATCAGGATTGATGAAGGCAGTGTGGTGAAAGTGATCGATAAGTACTTCAGTAAGGCATTCACCAAAGTTCTACATGATAGATTGGTGAGCAAGATGAGGTCACATGGAGCACAAGGAGAACGAGCCATAAGTACTTCAGTAAGGCATTCACCAAAGTTCTACATGATAGATTGGTGAGCAAGATGAGGTCACATGGAGCACAAGGAGAACGAGCCATTTGGAGATAGAAGGAAGGAGGCAGAGGGTGGTGATGGAGGTTGCTTTCCAGACTGGAGATGTGTAACGAACGGTGGGACACAGTGATCGATGCTGGGTCATCGCTTCTTGTCATTTATATAAATGATTTCAATGTGAACATTGGAGGTAGAGTCAGTAATTTTGCAGATGACACCAAAACTGGATATCTCGTGGACAGCAAAAATTCCCAGTGAACCATGGGACCTTGATCAGATCGGTTACTGGGCTGAGGAGTGGCCGATGGTGTATAATTTAGATAAACGTGAGGTGCTGCATTTTGGAAAGGCTACTCAGAGTGGGACATATGCAACAAATGGTAAGGTCCTGGGGAGTGTTACTAAACAAAGAGACCTTGGAGTGGTGGTTCATAGATGTTTGAAAATGGAGTTGCAGGTAGACAGGGGAGTGAAGAAGGTGTTTGGTATTTAGATTCAGATGTAAACTTTATTGTTACGTGCTCTGAAGTACAAGAGTACAGTGATATGTGTAGAATGTCATCAAACACTGTACACGTAGTAGCTCAAAATCCAAGTTAGAGGGAAAGCATGACTGTGTTTCTTATTATAAAGAGAAAAATCAAGAAATAAAGTTAAATGTTAATATTACAGACCTTCGTCATGTTAAGTGGAACAATAAAGTAATAACAGTAAAAGTTGCGCAGTGTTTCTGAAGTGCACTCCCTGTGAAGGCTCGATCCCCGTTGCTTGGGCCCGCTGTTTAGGAAACCTCCATCTCCCTGCTCTCGATGCTGCAGATGCTGAGGGTAGTGGTGGGGGTTATCTCCCTCATTGACACTTCCGGCTTGCTCTGACCATGTTAGGCTCTCAGCCACAGCCACATCCACACCCAAGATGGTCATCCGACAGCACTCAGGACCCACGGCCGCTGGCACACTTCCAACAATGCATCGCCACTGCTGCCTCTCGACAGAAGAGAAGGAAAATATATATGAGAAGGAGAGAGAGGGTCAGGAATATGGCCAGACTGGAGCAAATGGGCCGAATGTGCCTGTTCCACAATCTTGGAAAACTTGCTTACTCTCTCCCTCACACTGCCGGCCCCCACTCTCTCTCTCCCTCACATTTCCCGCTGCAACTCTCTCCCTCACACTGCCCGCTCCTATTCTCTCTCTCTCCCTCACTCTGCCGGTCCCACTCTCTCTCCCTCACATTGCCCGCTCCCACTCTCTATCGCCCTCTTACTGCTCGCTCCCATTCTCTCTCTCCCTCATACTGGCCGCTCCCACTCTCTCTCTCTCCCTCACACTGCCTGCTCCCACACTGTCTCCCTCACACTGCCCGCTCACACTCTGTCTCCCTCACATTGCCGGTCCCACTCTCTCTCCCTCACACTGCTGGCTCCCACTCTCTCCCTCACATGACTGGGTCCCACTCTCTCTCTCCCTGACACTCCCACTTCCTTTCTCTCTCTCCTCTGCACAACTGGGTCTCACTCTCTTGCTTTTCTTGGTCAGTGCATTGAGTATAGGAATTGGGAAGCCATGTTGTTTCTGAGAAGGACATTGATTAGCCCACTATTGGAAGACTGCATTCACTTTTTGTCTCCCCCCTATCGGAAGGATGTTGTGAAACCTGAAAGGATTCAGAAAATGTTTTCAAGAATGTTGCCAGGATTGAAGGGATTGAGCTATCGAGAGAGGCTGAATAGGCTGGGCCTATTTTCCCTGGAGTGTCGGAGGCTGAGGGGTGACCGGATAGAGATTTATAATATTATGAGGGGCAGGGATAAGGTAAGTAGCCAATGTCTATTCGCCGGCGAGAGGAGTCCAAAAGTAAAGGTCAGAGGTAAAATTTGGAAAGGAAAGATTTAAAATGGACCGAAAGGGCAGTTTTCTTCTTGCAGAGGGTGATGTGTGTATGCCATGAGCTGCCAGTGAGGGAACAATGGATGAATGAAGATGTTGAAGTTCAAGTCAAGAATAAAAAATAACCATCTATTAGAGAGACAATTGGGATCAACTGAATGTCTTGAAAAGTGTAAAGAGTGTAGGGGCATTCTTCAGAAGGAAATGAGGAAGGCAAAGAGGGGACAGGGGTTAGCCTTGGCAGATAGGGTAAAAATTATCCAAAGAGGTTCCATAAATACATTGAGTGAGGGAGCAACTGGAGAGAGAGTAGGACCCCTTAAAGACCAATTAGGTTGTCTTTGGGTTGAACCTCAAGAGATGGGACGGATATAAAAAATATGTTCCATCCATTTTTATTGTTGGGAAAGAAATGGAGGCTGGAGAAATCAGGGATATAAATGTTGATGTTTTGGAAACAGTTCACAGTACAGAAGAGGAAGTCCTGGAGATCTTAAAAAAACATACAGATAGATAAACCTGATCAAGTATGTCCCAGGACATTGTGGGAAGTTAGAGAGAAAATCATATTGCCCACAGCAGAATATTTGTATAATCTATAAACCATGAGGAAAGAACTGGAGGACTGGGATGTGGCTAATATGTCATTGGTTAAGAAGGGATTTGAGGAGAAGCCTGGGAACTATCGACCTGTAAGCCTGTCCTCGGTGGTGGGTAGGTTTTTAGAGATGATCCTGAAAGATAGGATTTACAGAGGTTGGAGAGGAAAGGATTGATTAGTGATGGTCAGTCTGATTTAGTGTGAGCAAAATCATATCTCACCTTTAATTGGGTTTGTTTTTGAAAGTAAACAAAATGATTGATGAGGACAGAGAGTTCGATATTGTTTGGTTGGCCTTTAGTAAAGTCTTTGATGGGGCTTTGCATGATCGACTACTTGGTAAAGTTAGATCACATAGGATTCAGAGTGTACTTGCCAACTGAATACATAATTGGCTTTATGGCAGAAGATGGTGGATCATTGTTTTTCAGACTGGAGGCCTGTGACCCCCGGTGTCCCACAGGGATCGGGATGGCTCCACTTCTGTTCGTCATTTATACAAAGGATTTGGATGACAATATAGGAGGCATGGTTAGTAAGTTTGTGGATGACACCAAAATGGTAAATAGACAGTGAAGAATGTGACCCAAAATTACAAAGAGATCTTGGGCTGAATTGGGCTGAGGAGTAGCAGATGGTGTTTAATTTGGATAAATGTGAGGTATTGCATTGTGGTAATACAAACAAGGACATAATGGTAGTGCTCTGAGTAGTGTGGACGAGCAGAGAGAGAGACCTCAGGGTTCAGGGACATGCTTCCTTGAAATTTGCATCCCAGTTAGACAGGGTAGTTAAGAAGGTGTTTAGCACACTCACCTTCATTGCTCAGACCTTTGAGGATCAGAGTTCTGGCATTATATTGAACTTTTACAGGACAGTGATGAGGCCTCTTCTGGATTAATGTGTGCAATTCTCATCGCCCTGTTATACGAAGGATATTATTAAACTGGAGAGGGTTCCGTAAAGATTTACCGAGATGTTGTCAGGAATGGAGGGTTTGAGATATGGACATGGGCTGTTGCATTGGAGTGTGAGGGGTGACCTTATTGATGTTTAAACTATCATGTGGGGCACAGATAAGATGAACGATAAGGGAGTTCAAACCTGGGGGGTATATTTTTAAGGTGAGAGGAGAAATTTTGAAAAAGGACATGAGAGGCAATGTTTTTAGAATTTTGGATGTGGAATGAACTATCAGAGGAAATGGTGGATGTAGGTACAGTAACAATGTTTAAAATACATTTGAAGAAGTTCATGAATAGGAAAGGTTTGGAGGGATATGGGCCCAGCGCAGGCAGATGGGAATAGATTAGTTTTGGAATATGGCCGGTGTGGTTGGTCCAAAGGGTCTGTCTCCGTGCTGTATGACTCGTTGACTCCATGATATTACTGTACGCAGCCAAAACACACGTTAGTCTCTGCACACGCTCACTTTGCCCTCCACCCCATGGTCTGGGATACAGCACGGGGAAGGATAATGTTGATGGATGGAGATACTGAGGGGCTTTTATATACAGTGGGTGTATAATGAAGGAACTACAGAGGGACAGATCAGGATTGATGAAGCTGCACAAGGGAGGGCAATTAGACAGAGGCCATGGAGGGGGACAGGGCCTAAATTTGCGGTGGGGGGCGGGATTGTCCAATATTGAAGGGGATTGCAGATTCCATCTCAGGATTGAACAACAGAGCCAGGGAAGGAAAGAAGGGAAGAGAGAGAGAAATGAGAGAAGAAGAAAGAAGAAGAGAATGGGAACGAACACAGATAAAGGTGGGAAGAAGAGACAGGAAAGGAAATACAAAAGAAGAGGCTGTCAGTAGGAGAGAGCGAGAGAAAGGTTTAGAGGGAGAGAGAGATGTAATGTGATTAAGAGAGAATGAGAGACAGAGGCAAAGAGATCTACAGAGAAAGAAAAGAGGAAAAATCAGACGGATATAAGCACGTGCTAAGGAAAGATATGGTGAGATTTAACAAATGATGTTCACCATTCCTGTTGATCTCAGCTCTCGCGATGGTCACTCACAGTCTTTCTCTTCCATTCAGGACAGACTCTGCTCCAGGGGCTCGCTCTTGAGATTAAACCATTTGCCACACTCTCACACACAGAGACAGGCAGAAACCCTGCTCACAGATACTCAACCCCTGCTCAGTGCACGCAGTGAAAGTTGAGTAGTTTAGGATAGTTTTCATTAGACAAAAGGAAATTGAGAGGAGACCTATGAGGTCGACACAATTATGAAGGCTATGGACAGGGGAGACAAAGATAAGCTTTTTTCCCAGAGTGAAGGATTCTATAACGAGAAGTCACACTTTCAACGTGAGAGGTGAAAAGTTAAATGGGGATACACGCGGCAAGGACTTCACACAGAGAGTGGTGGGTGTCTGGAACACGTTGCCAGCAAAGAGTGTAGAGGCAGGCACAGTAATTTCAGTGAAGATGCGTCTGGACAGATGCATGAGGAGGTGGGGAGCAGAGGAAGACAGATGCTTAGGAAATGGGTGACAGGTTTAGACAGAGGCTTTGGATTGGCTCAGGCTTGGAGGGCCGAAGGGCCTGTTCCTGGGCTGTAAATGTTTTTGTTCTTTGTTCTTTGAAGGGAAAATGGCTGCCAGAACCTGTTTGAAATATCCCCAAGTCTCTCACTGAAAGCACCCTCTCTGCCCAAGTCCCAGCTCATCCCCTCAGCTCCCAGCTCCCTCTACCCAGGGCATGCCTCCCTCAGGGATGGAGCATAGCAAGAGTTATCTTAGTTGGATTAGAGGGGGGAGAGAGTGAGGAAACGAGCAGATGTGAGAGAATGCAGCAGGTAAACAGTTTCATCCAGTCTGCCTTTGTCTACTACTGCTTCACGTTTTATTGTCTTGGAATAAAAAACAAATGTATTTTCAAACCGATCAAATTCCTTTTGTCTTTGTGGTTTCCTACTGATCAATATGACAAATTTCAACTTGCAATTGCCAGGAATCTAACCCAGGTCACCTGTTTGGAAGACAGCTACAATAACCACGATAGCACCATCACCGAGACCTTCACAACAGCACAGTCCCCAAACATAGTTAAAAAGACCTTTAACATAACAAATCGAACAGAGTTCATGTAGATTCACTGAAGGTGATATTGGGTCAGGTGACGACCGCTTATATGGAGAGGTAGATTTGAAGGAGCATCTAAAATCGGAGAGGGAGCTGGGTCATTGGGTGGGTTCAGAGACGGAGTCCAGAAATCCCTCTGGTTGTGCTTGGATTTCCCCGGCAATGCATCAGCTGGTTCATGGGAAGGAGCAAATAAAGAAACGGAATGACGTCAGAGAACTGGTTTAGTCAAGACTGCCTTCGCCTTCTCCTGCTTGGCATTTTATTGTTTTAGAATGCAAGCCACATGTATTCACAAACTGACCCAATTCCTTTGCTCTTTGTGTTTACTGTTGATCAATGAGAAAATCTAAAAGTGCAATTGCCAGGAACCAACACGAGGAATTGAATGGAAACAAAGTAAATTATTGTTCAAAATAAAGGTGCAAATAAAGACACAGAATCTTTAGAATATTTTATTTCATTTTTCAATAGGAAGCTTCTCGTTTTTTTAAAAACATTGTCTAGATGTGTGGGTCAGAGAATTCAGTGAGCAAGAGTGGATAGGAGCCTGTCGTTGCATTTCCCTCTCTGGCCTGCAGTGAATTATTACACCTTCCTCCACATCACTTATGTTTCTAACCACTTCACTCACTGAGAATGGTTTACTTGGGATGAATGTTGCTTTTGTGTATATTTGGTTTTGTTTTTGTCGTCCCACTTCCTACTAATTGTTGCTGATTACTAACAGCAACTTACACTGGCTTTACACCTCCAGTCTCTATCATTTTGCTCCTCAAATGGAGTCATTCCTTGCCCATTAGGAAAGGAGTGTTGTCATGTTCCTGCTCCTCCTTCTCCTTTCGGTCTATTCCTCACGTGGACTCCTCGTTCCATTATCTGCTGCACCTAATGTTGGCTCTCAGTTACTTGGATTGACTCACCAATTGAATTATTGTTCCAACTGGATATGTCATCGCGTACTTTAACTGGTATCTGAAATGTTTCTGTGTCACCACATAAAGCAGGGCATTTGTGCAGCAACTTCCGTTCCTCAGCATATATCCAATCTGATCAAAGAGACGATAAGAAACAGAATCCAAGGAATAACCAGCATTAAAGAAATATTAAATATGCAACAACCAGAGAAGTATGAAGCTGGCAGATATTGCAAAGAGTAAAATCACAGAATTCTTCCTGCTCTCTACCTGTGGATCATTCTCTGTTTTTCTCTCACCTCTCAGTTCTTTCCGCACCTTAATGGCCTCAAAGATATGTCTGACAGTCAGAATGTTGATAAAGAGAATAAAGGTGAATGTGAACATTGGTGTTAAAAAAGTCTGAAAATATTTAAAACCTATCCACCGACGGTCATTATAATAACCAGGCCTGATATTACAGTACCATGGAACATTGTTGATAATCTTTCCAGGGTAATACACAAAGGAGTTGGGAACGTTCTGGAAACAAAAGAAGATGCAGATTGTTGCCAGAACCCTGGTTGCAGTTTTCCCTGTGCAATACTTAGTTTTCATCTCATGAAAACAAATGGCAACAAATCGATCAAAGGAAAAAGCAATGGTGAACCATGCAGAACAATCAATGGTCAAGTGGTTTAGGGCATAGATCGCAACACAAACAGGAGTGATCTGCAGGAAACACTGTGGACAATAATATTTTCGAAATTGGTGAAGGTTGATTTAAAAAACAATGAACAGTAGATCTGACATTGTCATGGCCACCAGGTAGCGATTGCTGCACACAGAAAGACCACATTTGCCCCGAGCTAAGATTACAATCACCACGAGACTAACTGTAAGAGTAAGGAAAAAAATAGATTTAAAGTCACTAATGAAACATTCTCTGTGCGTGATCCCAGACTGTAAGTTATGTCACAAAGATAATTGTTGTTCCGTGTTAGATGAAGTTTAAAGTGTCTCTCTCAATGAATCATTTGCTCTTTTAAAGGACATAGGGAAGAACATGAGCGACAGATTACTCCCAGAAACACGGTCATATACTCAGGATGTTTTGGGGTCAGCAGCAGTCGATTTCGCCTGCTCCTCAGATGCAATCTTGCCTGCTGTGGCTTTCCCAGCACATCGCCCTATCAGCAGTCCCCATTATTTCCTAATTCCTAATGACCTGCTGATCCCACCCATTTGGGGCAGCATGGTGTCACAGTGGTTAGCACTGCTGCCTCACAGCACCAGAGACCTGGGTTCAATTCCCACCTCAGGTGACTGACTGTGTGGAGTTTGCACATTCTCCCTGTGTCTGCGTGGGTTTCCTCTGGGTGCTCTGGTTTCCTCCCAAAGTCCAAAGATGTGCAGGTTAGGTGAATTGGCCATGCTAAAATTGCCCGTAGTGTTAGGTAAGGGGTAGATGTAGGGGTATGGGTGGGTTGCGCTTCGGGGGGGGCGGTGTGGACTTGTTGCGCCGAAGGGCCTGTGTCCACACTGTAAGTAATCTAATCTAATCTAAGATGTCTGAACAAGATCCATCAACACAATCCCTTTCAATCAAGGAATGGGAAACACCAGGTGTGACTACGTGGTGGATTGTTACAAAACCCATCTGACCGATAGCAGGCTGTGAACTACCGCAGAGAGAGGGTGGTCTTCCGAAACCCTTTCTAGACCAGCCAGGGGCGGTGCTCAGCCAAAGTCCATCAATATGGCCTCAGTGTAAACCCATTCTTCACATTATAGGGAAACACACAATGCTCCACATTACTGAGGAGCCTTCGAACTGACAAACTATTTTCTTTAAACTCAGTCAGTGAGGACACTAATGTCTGAAATCAGGATTTGCCTTGCTAAATGGAAATATAATAATTTATCAGTTATCTGTAGAAATAAGGATGGTTCAATGCAGTGGTTTATGTAAGTTGTTCCATAGCTTACCAGGAACACCAACAGCAACAAGGATGGTCTCGTACACTCTCTCGATCCTTTCCCTGAGAAGATGCATTTCGTTTTTTTAAGACACAACCTTTCCCTTCCTGCTGCTGACAATCTGTTGGAATTAGAGTATTTTCTCAGAGATGGAGTTGACAGAATTTATTTTGTATTGTGTGGTATCTCCACTGGGAAACCGTGAATATATCTTCAATTTTTTTAACGCATTAGGACCAAAGAATAGCAGGTCTATTTTAATGATGATAGCATTGAGAATAACAGCTATATTTGAATACCCCAAAGGCTGGATTGATTTGATCCTGTTAAGTCTCAAACCTTCATGTTTTCAACTAACAATATTTGCAATATTTCACTCACTATCAATCCTATCAATATGTAAATATCTTTTCATATTCTTTTCTTTGATGACCTTCATTCTGCTGAGGTTATTCAATCGTTCAATGCCTCATGCTTTTGAAGTGTTTGAGAGCTGTTCTCCTGCACACTGTTATCCCACAGCTTTCCTTGTTAATACAACTGATTTGGGAAAATCTTTCTGTGAATGAGCACTCTAATACAGAACCTGAAGCTTATATTGACCACACCAACAGCTGGAACTTCCACTCGGTCACATTTTCTCAAAACAAAGACAAAATTAATCAGATCCTTCAGTACAAAACCATAGAATGATGACATCATACAGGATAGAGATGGCCCTTCGCTCCGTCGAGTTTTTATCTCTATACTCACACTCAAAGCTACTCAGGGCTCGACAATGGGAAGCCTTCAAACATGAGATAATGAGAGTCCAGAGACAGTATGTCCCTGTTCGGGTGAAGGAAGCATATGTCAGGTACAGGCAGCAGAAATCAAGTGAACCCTGAGAAGAGGATAAATGCAGTAGGAAATACTGCATATTTAAGAGGAGAATCAGGAAGGCAAAAACGGAACGCGAGATAGCACTGGCAAATCGGGGTAATGAGAATCCAAACAGATTCAATAAATACATTCACGTTAAAAGGTTAACTGGGGAGAGAACAGTGCCCCTCAAAGATCAGCAAGGCAGCCTATATGTGGAACCACAGGAGATGGGGAGATACTAAACAAATATTTTTCATCAGTGTTTACTTTGGAGAAGGTCATGTAAGATATAGAATGTGGGGAAAGAGATGGCGACATCTTAAAAAATGTTCATGTTACAGTGGACATCTCAAAATGCATAAAGATAGATAAATCCCAGGACCTGATCAGGTGTACCCTAGAAATCAGTGAGAAGCAAGTAAAGTGATTGCTGAGCCTCTTGCTGAGATATTTGTATCATCGATAGTCACAGGTGAGGCGCTGGAAGGCGGAATGTTGGCGAATAAGATGCCACTATATAAGAAAGTTGGCAAGGAATATCCAGGGATCTATGGACCAGTGAGCCTCACTGATGGTGGAAAAGTCGCTGGAGGTAATCCTAAAGGATTGGGTTTACATATATTTGGAAAGGCAAGGACTGTTTAGGGATAGTCAGCATGAGTCTGTGCGTGTGAAGAGGATTGATGAGGGCAGAGCAGTGGCTGCGATCTACATGAACTTCAGTAAGGCATTCAACAAGGGTCTTCACGGTGGACTGGTTAACAAGATTAGAGATCATGGAATGCAAGGAGAACTAGCTATTTGGATGTAGAACTGGCTCAAAGATAGAAGACAGAGATTGTTGATGGAGGGTTGCTTTACAGACTGGAGGCCTGTGATCCATGGTGTGCCACAAGGATCAGTGTTGGGTCCATTGTTTTTCATCATGTTACAGTGGACATCTCAAAATGCATAAAGAAAGATAAATCCCAGGACCTGATCAGGTGTACCTTAGAAATCAGTGAGAAGCAAGTAAAGTGAGAAGCAAGTTGTGGTGGCACGGTGGCACATTGGTTAGCACTGCTGTCTCACAGCACCAGAGACTCCGGTTCAATTCCTGCCTCAGGCAACTATCTGTGTGGAGTTTGCACATTCTCCCTGTGTCTACGTGGGTTTCCTCCGGGTGCTCCAGTTTCCTCCCACAGTCCAAAGATGTGTAGGTTAGGTGAATTGGCCACGCAAAATTGCCCGGAGTGTTGGGTGAAGGGGTAAATGTATGGGAATGCGTCTGGGTGGGTTGCTCCTCAGAGGGTCGGTGTCGACTTGTTGGGCCGAATGGCCTGTTTCCACACTGTAAGGAATCTAATCTAATCATTAATCAAATCACTTCCATAAAGGATTTGGATGTGAAAATAGCAGGTATTGTTCGTAAGTTTGCAGTTCACATCAAAATTGGAGGTTACCCCAGACTACACAGGATCTTGTTCAGATGTGTCAATAGGCCAAGGTGTGGAAGATGGAGGTGAATTTAGATAAATGTGAGGTGCTATACTTTGAAAAGGCAAATCAGAGCACAAGTTATATACTAATGGGTTTGTTGCTGAACCTCCTTCCAAGGCTCTAAAGAAACCTTCCACATCCACCAAAGTTTTACCTGCACATCCACCAATATCATTTATTGTATCCGTTGCTCCCGATGCGGACTCCACTACATTGGGGAGACTGGACGCCTCCTAGCAGAGCGCTTTAGGGAACATCTCCGGGACATCCGCATCAATCAACCACACCGCCCTGTCGCCCAACATTTCAACTCCCCCTCCCACTCTGCCGCGGACATGGAGGTCCTGGGCCTCCTTCACCGCCGCTCCGTCACCACCAGACGCCTGGAGGAAGAACACCTCATCTTCCGCCTCGGAACACTTCAACACCATGGCATCAATATGTACTTTAACAGTTTCCTCATTTCCCCTTCCCCCACCTCACCCCAGTTCCGAACTTTCAGCTCAGCACTTTCCCCATGACTTGTCCTACCTGCCTATCTTCTTTTCCACCTATCCACTCCAGCCTCCCCGCCCCCGAACTGTCACCTTCATCCCCTCCCCAACTCACCTATTTTACACGATGCTACTTTCTCCCCACCCCCACCCTCCTCTCCTTATCTCTCCATAAAACCCTTGTCAATTGTTGTTGAAACCGATCTGGTTCTCTAAAGCCCTTTAAGGATTAGGGCTGTCCTTGTCTTGTCTGGGCGACATGTGACTCCAGGCCCACAGCAATTGATGCGGTTGGTGGAGGTCAGCCATCTAAGCTCCAGGGCCTCACAACAGGAGATCCTCAAGATTGTATCCTAGCCCTAACTATCTTTAGTGGCTGTATAACTGACCTTCCCTCAGTCAGAATGTCATGAGTCCGAGGGTTCGCGAAGATCCACACAATGTTCAGCAGCATTCTTCACTCCTCAGATACTGAAGCACTCCATGTGGCTCTGCAGCAAGATCCTGGAAACTTCAGCTCCACGGAAAAAGGTGTTAGGGAACTGGAGCCAGAGCTGGATGAACTTCGGATCATTCCGGAGGCTGAGGGAGTAATTGAGAGGAGTTACAGGGTGGTAGTCACACCTCAGGGACAGGGGAAAGGTAGATTACAGTCAGGAGACAGAAAGGAACAGGCAAACAATGCAGAGTTCCCCTTTGGCCGTTAACCTCAATAACAAGCATACTGTTTTGGTTCCTGCTGGGGAGGGACAACTCACCAGGGGTAAGCAATGGGGCACAGGTCTCTGGCACAGAATCTGTCCATGTTGCTCAGAAAGGAAGGATTAGAAAAAAGAAAATTGAGGGGGGACCTGATTGAGGGTATGAAGGCTATAGACAGGGTAGATATCGATCAGCTTTTTCCCAGGGTGAAGGATTCAGTCTTGAGAGGTCACACTTTGAAGGTGAAAGGTGAAAGGTTTAATGGGGGGATACACACGGCGAGTACTTTACACGGAAGATCGTAGGTGCCTGGAATGCATTGCCAGCAGAGGTAGTAGAGGCAGGTATGTTAGATTCATTTAAGATGCGACTGGACAAATGCATGAGTAGGTGGGGAGCAGATTGATACAGATGCTTAGGAACTGGGCGACAGGTTTAGACAGTAGGTTTGAGTTGGCTCAGGCTTCGAGGGTCGAAGGGTCTGTTCTTGGGCTGTAAATTTTCTTGGTTCTTTGTTGTTTGAAGTGAAAGGGAAGCAGAGCATTAGTCATTGGGGACTTCACTGTGAGGGGACAGATAGGAGATTCTGTGGAAACGAGAGAGAATCATGGTTGATGTGCTGCCTCCCAAGTGCCAGGGTTCATGATGTCTCAGATCGTGTTTTCGTCATCCTTAAGGTGGAGGGGGATCAGCCCCAACTCATGGTCCACAGAGGCACCAATAACATGGGTAGGACAAGGGATGGTGTTTTAAAGCAGATATTCAGGGAGTTAGGGTGGAAGTTTAGAGCTGGATCAAACAGAGATGTCAACTCCAGTTTGTTACCTGTGCCACATGCTGGCAAGGAATAGGGAGAGAGAAGAGTTGAACATGTGGCTACAGGGATGGTGCAGGAGGGAAGGATTTAGATACCTGGATAATTGGGGCTTATTCTGCGGTAGGAGGGTCTGCTGCATAGAGGATTGTCTACACCTGAACCAGAGAGGTACTCTAACCTGGGGGCAGATTTGCTAATGCTATTTGGGAGGGTTTAAACTAATTCAGCAGGAGATGGGAACCTGAATTGTAGCAGCAGTGCACAGGAGGATTGAGAACAATGAGATCCTCACTCCGGTTTCAAGGTCAAAGAAGTGCAGCGGCAGACCGGAAGTTGGTTTCAAGTGTGTCTACCTCAACGCCAGGAGCATCCCGAATAAGGTGGGTGACTTGCAGCATGGACTGGGACTTCGATGTTGTGGCCATTTCAGAGACCTGGATCGAGCAGGGACAGGAATGGTTATTACAAGTTCCGGGGTTTAGATGTTTCAGTAAGAACAGAGAAGGTGGTAAAAGAGTGGGAGGTGTGGCTCTGTTAGTCAAGGACAGTGTTATGGTGGCAGAAAGGACATTTGATGTGGGCTGGTCCACTGAGGTAGAATGGGCTGGGGTTAGAAACAGGAAAGCAGAGGTCATGCTGTTGGGAGTTTTCTGTAGGCATCCAGAGATGTAGAGGAAAGGATTGCAAAGATGATTCTGGATAGGAGAGAAAGTAACAGGGTCGTTGTTCTAGGTGCCTTTAACTTTCCAAATATTGACTGGAAACATTGTAGTTCGAGTACTTTAGATGGGTCAGTTTTTGTCCAACATGTGCAGGAGCATTTCCTGACACAGTGTATAGACAGGCCAACAAGGGACGAGGCCACATTGGATTTGGTACTGGGTCATGAACCCAGGCAGATGTTTGATTTGCAGGTGGGTGAGCACTGTGGTGATCGTTAAATTTACTTTAGTGATGGAAAAGGAAAGGGATATATCGCAGGGAAAGTGATATAGTTGGGGGAAAGGCAATTATGCTGTGATTTGGCAAGATTTAGTATGCATAGAATGGAAAGGAAACTGCAGAGGATGGGCACAATTGAAATTTGGAGCTTTTTCAAGAATCAGCTACTACATGTCCTTGATAAGTATGTACCTGTCAGGCAGCGAGGAGGTGGTGGAACAAGGGAATCATTGTTTAGTAAAGAAGTTGTATCTGTTGTTAAGAGGAAGAAGGAAGCTTATGTGAAGATGAGACATGAAGATTCAGTTAGGTGCTTGAGAGTTACAAATTAGCCAGGAAGGACCAAAAGAGAAAGCAAAGTAGGGCCAGGAGGGGACATGCGAAATCTTTGCCAGGTTGCATCAATGAAAACCTTAAAGCATTCTATCAGTATATCAGGAATTAAAAAATGACGAAAATAAGATTAGGACCAGTCAAGGACAATAATGTGAAGTTGTGTGTGAAGTCTGAGGAGAGAGGAGAGGCGCTAAATGAATATTTGGCATTCGTCTTCACAATGGAAAAAGACAATGTTGTCGAGGAGTATACTGAGATCCAGATTATTAGACAAAACGGTGTTAAGGTTCGGAAGGAGGAAATGTTAGCAATTCTGGAAAGTGTGAAAATAGATAAGTCCCCTGGGTTGAAGGGGATTTATCCTCGTATTCTCTGGGAAGCCAGGGAGGAGATTCCAGAGACTTTGATCTTTATGTCATCATTGTCTACAGGAATGGTGCCAGAAGACTGGAGGACAGTAAAACTTGTCCCCTTGTTCAAGAAGGGGAGTAAGGACAACCCTGGTAATTCTCGACCAATGAGCATAACTTTGATTGTGGAAGAAGTGTTGGAAAAAGTTTTAAGAGTTCAGATTTATAATCATCCTTCAATCATCCAGAACGGATGAAATTGATTAAGGCTAGTCAAATGTTTTTGAGAAGTGTAGATCGTGCCTCACCAACCAAGCAGCAATTAGTTGGTCCATGTGGTGTATATAGATTTCAGTCAGGCTTTTGAGAAGGGTCTCCATGATCGGCTATTGCACAAACTATGAAGGCACGGAGACATGGGATTAGCTTTTTGCGTCAGAAATTGGCGCGCTGTAAGGGTGCTTGTTGATGGGAAATGTTTATCCTGGAGTTCAGTTACTAGTGGTGCACCGCAAGGATCTGTTTTTCGTTCACTGGTGTTTGTCATTTTTATAAATGACTTGGATGAGGATGTAGAAGGATGTGTTCATTAAATTTGCGGATGACACCCGGTCAGTGGAGTTGTGGACAGTGCAGAAAGATGCTGCAGGTTACAAAGGGACAAGGATAAGCTGCAGAGCTGGGCTGAGAAGTGGCAAATGGAGATTAATGCAGAAATGTGTGAGGTGATTCACTTTGGAAGGGGGATCAGGAATACGGAATACTGGGTTAAAGGCAAGATCCTTGGTGGTGTGGTGAGCATAGAGATCTTGGTGTCCATGTACATAGATCCCTGAAAGTTGCCACCCAGGTTGATAGGATTGTTAAGAAAGCGCACAGTGTGTTAGCTTTTATTAGTAGAGGGATTGAGTTTCAGAGCCATGAAGTCATGTTGCAGATGTACAAAACTCTGGTGTGGCCGCACTTGGCATATTTCGTACAGTTCTGGTTGTCATATTAAAATTAGGATGTGGAAACATTGGAAAGGATGCAGAGAAGATTTATCAGGATGTTGCCTGCTATGGACAGGTGGGCTTATGAGGGAAGGCTGAGGGACTTGAGGCTGTTTTTGTTAGAGAGAAGAAGGTTGAGAGGTGACTTCATAGAGACATACAAGATGATCAGAGGAGGAGATAGGGTGGATAGTGAAAGCCCATTTCCTTGAATGGCGATGGCTGGTACGAAGCGACAGAGTTTTACTGTCAAAGATAGTTCCCTTAGATTAGATTTGATTACTTATAGCGTGGAAACAGGCCTTTCGTCCCAACAAGTCCACAACGACCCGCCGAAGCGCAACCCACCCATTCCCCTACATTTACCCCTTTTACCTAACAATACGGGCAATTTATCATGGCCAATTCACCTGACCTGCACATCTTTGGACTGTGGGAGGAAACCGGAGCACCCGGAGGAAACCCACGCAGACACACAGGGAGAATGTGCAAACTCCACACAGTCAGAGGGGAGTCGGGGCATGGAACGCCTGCCCTGCAACAGTCGTAGGCTTGCCAACTTTAAAAACATTTAAATGGTCATTGGTTAAACATATGGACGATAATGGAATGGTATAGGTTAGATGGGCTTGAGATTAGTTTCACAGGTCGGCACAACATCGAGGGCGGAATGGCCTGTACTGTGCTGTAATGTTCAATGTTCTATGTTCCAGGCCTGGGCTGACAAATAGCAATTAATATCGGTGCCACACAAATGCAAAACAATTATCACCTCCAACAAGACATCACATTGATAACGCCTTTTGACATTCAAGGCTTTGCTGTTGCTGAATCCCCCACAATCAACAAGCTGGGAGTTCCCATTGAGCTGAAAATGAAATGGATTTTCAATGTATGTACTGTGGCTTTTAGAGCAGCTCAGGGGGCAGCAACACTGCTGTGAGGGATGTACTTCATGGCTCCAAAAGCCTCTCCACCATCTCCAAGGCACACGTCAGGAGTGTGATAGAATACTCCCCAAATGCCTGGATGGAAATATCTCCAAGATCCCTCAAGAAATGGGATCACAGCATCACCAAGCAGCCATGTTTTAGACACTCAAAATCCGAAATGAAATCAGAAAGTGTGGAGAAATTCAGCAAATCTGGCAACACCTTTGGAGAGATACATAAAGGTAAACATTTGAGTCCAATATCACCCTTCTTCAGAACAGGCTAATCAGGAATCATGTCAGACTAGAAACTTTCCCAGGATGTAATTCTGTGCTGTGTCAGCGATTTGAGGAAGGTCATCAAGCTGAAACGTAACCTATGTTTCTCTGTCCAGAGATGGATATTCACCTGGGGAATATTTTCAGATTTCCGTTTAATGCTTGGCATTTTCCTAAATACTAATTATTTCCCCACGTCAGAAACTGGAGTTTTCAAATAAATGCTACTTTACTCAACATTGTTTTCATCTGCGTTTCAGTGCAATACTCCAATAATCCCAGGTGAATGCCAGTAACAGCATCTTTAGATTAGCATTGAACTTGCAACCTTGGCATTTTACGCACCTTTAAGTATTTGGCGCTGACCAATTGCGCGACTGGAGCCGCAGACAGCGAATCGGTAACGTGACCTACACGTACCTGGAGAAATTTAACTCAACTGCTCTACTTCTGCTGTGACGAATGGATTCCCTATAGTATGGAAACAAGCTCGTCGGAACAACAATTCCACACCAACCCTCCGAACAGTAACCCAACCAGAACCATTTCCCCTCTGACAAATGCACTATGGGCAATTTAGAATGGCCAACTCACCTTATTTGCACAATCTTTGGATTGTGGGAGAAAACTGGAACACCCAGAGGAAACCCACGCAGTCACAGGGAGAATATGCAAACTCTACACAGATAGTCGACAGAGACTGGAATCGAACTTGGGACCCTGTTGAGGCAGCAATGTTAACCATTGAAACACAACACTATGGGATGGTAGGTGGTGATGTGCTGCCCCACTGATACCTCAGACACTCACCCTTCTTCATTTCCCTGAACCATTTGGTTCTGTAAGTAAAGCTATAGCCGACAAGGTGAAACTGACATGAAACTGTGATTACTGAAGCATCAGGTTCACGAAAACGATACAAAAGGGACACAAAAATGTGAAAAAATGGACGACGTTGAAAAATGGGTTTCTCTTGGTTCCTGCGTTGTTTACAGACAATGTTACATTGCCGCTGTCGCAGTGCATTTCCTTCGATCAGCGTCAATCGGCAAAGAATTCGAATCAATGAAACTTCACCAACTTAATTCTGAAGGTTCATACAGGTAACATGAAACTTTTGCATTCAGCAATAATCTTCACCATTCCTACATCCAAGAACACGTTGCACAGTTCCCTTGAATATTGAAGTTGTAAACATGTTAAGCAAGAATAAATTCAATTACAGTTTAAATTGTAAAGTAGGAAGAATGCACAGAAAAACTCAGCATGTCAAAAATTCATGTGACCAGACCTGGAGCCCAGCAGAGTGGAAACCTGTCCGTGAATCCAAATATCCACACCTTTGCTTGCTCCCTGTACTCAGTTGGAAATCTGTGTGAAGTAGCTTGAAGTCTGACAAAGCGCCTGAGAGAATCCTTCATTGTCTATTCTAAAGCTGCAATTGGAGCTGTCTCCTCTGGCTGTGAGCGCGGTGGTGTAAAGGGGAGGACTTTGATATTCCGTAGTGTCGATTCACATTGCCCTTATCAGGTTATTGTTGAAAACCCTCTCTAATAAACAGCACAGAAAGAGATGAACAGGAGGAGGCTATTCCAAACACGTGTCTTACCCGCCGTTTGATATAATCATGGCTTTCCAAACACGTCAATGTCTTTCACCTTTGCATCCACAACAATCTGTCACACAACGGGATAAAGACATTTAAACAATCGAACTTTTTTGTGCAACTTTGGGAGGGAAATGCTTTTCGAGAGAGTGTGTTTCTGAACGAAATTTGCAGGTTTTGCGGGTGAGCATCTGATTCTGGTCTGATCATGTTCAAAACGATATGATTCCGTAAAAACTTACAACCAAGAATGTAAGGAATTTCCTCTGGTCAGTAGCAGGGATGAAAACTCCAGACGACAGGATTTGGCGATAAATCAGTACAAAAATCAATGATTCGGGTGAAACTTGAACTAAGTTCAAATGGTGCGGTTCAAATTCACAAACATTGAACAGCAATGTTCCCAAAGTCGGAGAAATCGAACACGCTTTTCATTGCGCCACAGAGCTGCGCTCGCCACAATTTTACTGCACCCAAAGTTGAGGTTGTCGTGGACAAAATGTCAACAAACATCAGGAGATGTGGGGAGTTTTTCAATGAGTGGATCTTTTATTTGCAAACAAAAACCATGACATTCAGAAAGCAAATTGTTGAATGCCGCCGAACCTCAGGGTCCATGGCAGAGATTCATAGAGTCATTGAGATGCACAGCATGGAAACAGACCCTTCTGTCAACCCAATATAGTCCCACTTGCCAGCATCCAGACCATATACCTCCATAAACTTCCTATTCATATACCCATCCAAATGTCTCTTCAATTTTGCAATTGTACCACCCTCCACTATATCCTCTGGCAGCTCATTCCATACACATACCTTCCTCTGCGTGAAAACGGTGCCCCTTTGGTCACTTTTACATATTTCCCCCTCACCCTAAACCTACACCTTTTTGTTCTGGACTCCCGAACCCCAGGGAAAAGACTTTGTCTATTTACACTATCCATGCTCCTCATAATTTTGTAAACCTCTATTCGGTCACCCATCAGGCTTTGACGCTCCAGGGAAAATAGCCCCAGCCTGTTCAGCCTCTTCCTATAGCTCAAATCCTCCAACTCTGGCAACATTCTTGTCAATCTTTTCTGAAACCTGTCAAGTTTCACAACATCTTTTCGAGAGGAAGGAGACCAGAATTGCACGCAATATTCCAACAGTGGACTAACCAATGTCTTGTACAGCCGCAACATGACCTCCTAACTCCTGTACTCAATACTCTGACCAATAAAGGAAAGCATACCAAACGCCTTCTTCGCTATCCTATCTGCCTGCGACACCAATTTCAATGAGCTAAGAATCTGCACTCCAAGGTTTCTTTGTTCAGCAACACTCCCTAGGAAATTACCATTAAGTGTATAAGTCCTGCTACGATTTGCTTTGTCAAATTGCAGCAGCTGGCATTTATCTGAATTAAGCTCCATCACTTCATCCCTTTTCTTTAGTCATGTTTTTAAAGCTTATCAGAATGCCAAACTGTGTTAGTCAGAATTACACCACTGTAGCTATACAATAAACCAAGGGTGTTAGTTCCCATTGTTGTTCTACTTCTGTCACTAAGTCTTTTTTTCCTAATTGTACTTTATATTATTCTACTGTCACTATTTGGTATTGTACTGCCACCTGTGCTACAATGATCATCCAGCCCAGACTAACCTGTCATGATTAGATATTCAGCTACACCATCTACCACAATGTTCTCCTTTCCCAAGCTGAATCTACTAACCACTGATTGGATATATAATGTCATATCCTGCGACAAGCGTCTCAAGCAGGCTGTCTCTCCTCTCAATTAATTATTTAAAGTAATATCCTTTGTAGTTATTGTCACGACTTGTCCCAGTCTGCCATGATGATAGTTAGTAGGTGAGGCTGACTTTACTAATTGTTATTATCTCAGCCTGCCTTTCAGCCCAGTATCACTCTGCTAATTGGTGTAGGAGCATTGCACTATTCTTATCCCATCCTGCCACACTGGCCCCTTCCTGCCCCAATGAACTTTTGACGCATGGAGCATTCCGCAGACCCCTTGTAACAGATCGACAGTAAATTCCGTGCCTTTACCCTTCCCATGCTTTCATGCTCTGCATTTTCTATACAGTGTTTTGATATTTCATCAAACATCTGTTTATCTTCACCCACTTTTCAGTAGCTGGTCATTATCCAGGTGTACTCTCGCTTCTCAAGTATTCAGCTAAATACTCCTGAAACGCTTTCATGACTCATAGTTTTACCACATGTTCAAACAATGAATTCTAAATAAACGACACTCTCAGAGTGAAAATGTTCTTCCTATCTCTCCTCTGAACATCCTCTCCCTTGCGTTTAAAGGAGATCCCTGGTTGTTAACTCTTCCCATAAGAAGTTCATTCCTATCACACATACCGGTCCCCTTAATGTGCACCTTAATCACTTCCTCACTCAGCCTTCAACGCTCTCAGATAAAGACCCTGAGCAGAGCTCGTCTATCTTCACCATGGCGATAGCGTCGTGCTGGAAAAGTGTGGCAGCATCCGAGGAACGGGAGAATCGACGTTTCTGGCGTAAGTCTTTCATCAGAAATGAGTCTTGTGGGTGGGGACTGAGTGGTAAATGGGAGGGTGTTGGGGTTGGGTTAAGGTAGCTGGGAAAGTGAATGGTGAATGGAGGCACAGAGAAGGTGATAAGCCAGAGGTGGAGAGATGAATGTGTCCAGAGGGTGCTGCTGAGTTGGATGCTTCAGACTGTGATAATGTTGGGGGAGGGGAAATCAGGAAGCCGTTAAAATCCACATTTATCACGTGTGGTTGCAGGGTCCCAAGGCAGAATATGAGGCGTTCATCTTCCAGGCGTCAGGTGGGAATGGTTTGGTGGTGGCTTATTCCCGAAACGTCGATTGTCCGGCTCTGCAATTCACATGACAGGAGAGATGTGAAAACCAAGGACTGAAAAAATGGATAAAAACGTATAGATTCAGAGATAATGGAATTCGACACGGTGCTTACAGAAACCATGTGGCCAGTTGAATCTGCACTGTGCCGTGGAAGAGATTCACACTCTCCCACTCTATCTTTCTAAACCAGCATTTGTGATCCATCTACAAAAATAGAAATTTCTCCAAAAGCTCAGTGAGTCAGGCAGCATCAGTGGAGAGAAATCAGAGTTAAAATTGTGAATTAAAAACAGTTCCGAGGAAGCGTCTGTTGACCCGAAATGGTCATTCTGTTTTTCCCGAGCTGCAATTCTGACTTTTGTTACTGATTTACAACTCTTATAGTCCATTTAGATTTTGTTTGCCATTGACCTGAATTGCACACCTTTGCACTGTGGGAAGGAATCGGAGCAGCCAGAGGAAACTCACACGGGAGAGAAAGAGCGGGAGTGTGTAAAGTCCACAGTCAATCAAACAAGACTTGAATGGAGTCGGGTTTCTGACGCTGAATGGCGCAGTTCCACTCACCGAGCCCTCCCAATATGCAAGTGCACGTCCTGGAAGCAAATTGAACGGAACTCACACAGTGACAAGCAGTGGTACAACCCAGGAATTCTGTGCAAAAAGAAGTTTCTTTATTAATATTGGAAATTAACATTCGCTTAACTATCCAAACTCTTTTTTTTTTTCAAATTACTTGGTCTATACCCTTGCATGTCTTGGCATCACAAATCCACATCTGAATACTTCTGAAAGTTCTGAGGATTTCTGCCTCTGCAACCTTTGCATGCACTTAGTTCCAGATTTTATTCAACGGCTTTTTCAAAACATTTGTCTGCACATTGACTCAAATCTTTCCTCTTATATTTTTAAATCTATGGCACCCTACCCCTCCCCCGTGATCGATCTCACCACCAAAGAGAAACATTTATTTCAGTCTACACCATCCATATTCTTGATTATTTTGTACATCTCAATCATGTTTCCTCTCAATCTCTTCTGCTCTAAGACAAACGCCTCCAGTCTATCCAATTTTTCTTCATAATTGAAACTTTTCTACTCAGACAATATTCTGGTAAATCTCTGCTGCATCATTTCCAGTGCTATCATCATTGTGCTATCATGAGAATTGCAGAAATGCACACAATAGACAAGATAGAGCTAAATGCGCAAGTGAAATAAATAATGTAGAAGTCCACAGAAAGAGGAATTTTCGAATAAATTTTCTTTTCCTCAGTGCTGCGCTGTATCCTTTTCCAGATTCTGATGTTCCAATAATCTCTGATCTATGTGGTAAAAGCTGCTACATGTGAATTGATGTCACAACCATTGTATCGAAATGGATTGACTGGTTTGAAGGTGTGCACGTGTTTCTTCTATGACGGCACAGAGGCGCAAGAAATCCCGAAGCTGGGAGTGCTCCTGGTCAAAAGTGGGGACGAAGAGCATATTTGTCTCCGTTTATTAGATTATTAAAATACAACTGTAGCATTAACCGCACTGCAGGGGAGCACAGCTGAAGTGTGCTGCAGCCTTAAGCGAGAGGTAGATTAATTGAAAGCATTCTCTGAAATTTTCCTTAACAATGCGTTGTTTTGTTACTTTGACAGTAAGAGCTGTTTTTGACCACATCGTCTCCACATCAGCCGCTTTCTCCCAGTAAACACTCCAAACCAGCATACATCACTTTCATTCCATCACACCCACACGTTATGTTCTCATTCCCTCTGTGATAATTAGAATTGACAATGTCATTCTCTGAGATGCAGCAATGTAGCATGAAGTTTGCAGAGTAGTAACAAAGAAGAACAAAGAACAGAGAAAATTTGCAGCCCAGGAACAGACACTTTGGACGTCGAAACCTGAGCTGATCCAAATCCACTGTCTAAATCCATAACCAAGTTGCTAAACATCTGTACCATTCTGCACCCCACCTACTCATGCATCTGTCCAGGCGCTCCTGAAATGAATCTACTGTGATTGCCTCTACTACCTCTGCTGGCAACATGATCCAGGCACCTACCACCCTCGGTGTAAAATACTTCCAACGACTATCTCTCTAAACTTTTCACCTTTCACCTTGAATGTGTCACCTCTCATTATTGAATCCCTCACCTTGGGAAAAAGCTTATTCCTATCCACTATACCTTTCATGATTTTGTAGACGTCAATCTGGTCGCCCTCAATCTCCTTTTTTTCTCATGAAAACAAACGGAACCTACTCAACCTCTCTTCAGAGCTAGCATTTCCAAACCATGCATCATCCTCATAAACCTTCTCTGCACGCTCTCTTCAACGTTCACATCGTTTTGGTAATTTGGCGACCAGAACTGTACACAGCATTCTAAATAAAGTTGAACCAAAATCTTGCACAATTTTAGCATGATCTGCCACCTCTTATACTGAATGCCTGGTCCGGTGAAACTAAGCATGCCATATGACTTCTTTTCCACTCGATCCACCTGTGCAGCCACCTTCAGGGTACAAAGGACCTGAACTCACAGATCTCTCTGCTCATCAACATGACCCAAGGCTCTTCCATTTACAGTATACGTGGCCCTAGAATTGGATTTCCAAAAATCCCCTCACTTTTGCCTGGATTCAACTCCATTTGGCTCTTCTCCGCTCAGCTATCCTGCATATCTATATTCTCCTTCATTCTTTTACAGTCCCCAATGCTTTCTGCTACTCCACAAATCTTCGTGTCATCTGCAAATGTAATGGCAATATTTGGGCTAGCAACCCTTGGAGACTTGAGCACTGCAGCTGCTAGTAATTAGATTCGATGAATAAAATCGGGAATATAAACCCGCTCAGAGGAAGAGTGACAAAACGTTTTACTTTTCTGAAACCCCATTCATTCATGTCCCTTCGAAAAGGAAATCTGCCGTCCTTAACGAGATCTGCCAACATATAACTCCAGACCCATAAGAGTAAGGTTCACCCATAAATTCCCTCTGATTCAGTTCAAGGAAAGTTAATTATGATTAACAAATGTTGTTCAGGCTATGATGGCCACACTCCGGGGGAGAACAAGGAAGGATAAAAAAGATACATGGATGATGGGGAAAATTGGGAGTCGTCTCAGCATGGAGTCAAATTCAAATGATTATCCAAACTAAATAGGCAAATTGATACCCACGCCACCATGAAGTCAGGTCCATGGGGGCGGGGTCTGTAGGAAGGGATTCAATTACCAGCTGACATATAAACTCACTTGCTCAGTCACAATGTGGACAGGTTATTCACCACTCACATATGTGAGAAGGAATCAGTCAGGAGACCAACCTGCAGAGTTGCCATCAGGTTTACAAATGATAGCAAGGGTCCGATTCTGCTGTTTTGCAGGTGTTCATCCCATCCAGAAATGAACCATACTTAGACGCCTGTTTCCTGTGGAGTACCACTGTTAGCTGATGTAGATCAATAATTCAAACTTAATTGGAGGAGTCATGTTTAGAAGTTTACAGACGATGCAACAATTCATCAACTGTGATGAATAATATCAGGGACTGCAGGGATGTATCAATCAGGTGGAAGGGAAAAACGGGGAAGGGAATTGAATCCAGGCCAATAAGTGGTAATAAATTTAGGGAGTTGTAACAATAGCAGTGAGGATTCTGAGTGATGTACAAAAACAAAGAGATCTTGGAGTGAACATTCAGTGACCTCTGAAGATTGTTGAACAGGGAGATCAGTTGTTCGAGAGGCTTTTTGGATATTTTCTATTGTTGACCACAGACTGTGGATGATAATCGATCTTTAGCAACCACCAGTTTAGGAAACGAATAAAGGAATGAGCACAAGTCTGGTCCATGCAATAAACAACACTTTTAAAAATTGTGAAATAAAAGGTGGGGTGGCTGAGGTACTACACTTTGGCCATCAAGACCGCTTCACCACTCATGAATTTACCACTGATTCCTCTCCAAGTCATGCGGGTATGTGCCTTGGAGGCGAATTTGCAAATGATGACCTTTCAGTGAATCTTCAACCTTGTCGTAATAGTGGGTACAGTTTTTGAGATTTGACGGTTCTGTCAACAAAACCTGGATGACTTACTTCAGGGAATCTTCTAGGAGGTGCTCTCTGCTGAAATTGCGCCTTAGTAGTTCAGGGAATAAATATTCCGGTGTTGAACAATGTACACTTATGCGACTGTATTGTCGTGGAGTGTGTCCAGTTCCTTCAGTGGTGTTGAAGCGGCACCCAACTAGGCAAATGGAGAGGGTTCTGTTAAACATCTAATTTGTGCGTTGCAGACGATGTAGCCTTCACGGAGCCAAGAGTTGAGTTAATAACCAAACAAAGTCGACCGACGGACATTTTCCTGTAGTCAACTTCTTTATATGGGCGATCAGGTTCCATTTCTCCTAACTACTAGCTCCCAGGACGATTACACGGAGGAATTCAGTTCCAATGAAGCCATTGAATGTCAATCGAATATGATTAGATTCTCATTTGTCAGAGTTATCATTGCTGTATTTGGTCCTTCTGTGGATCTCTCCGATTCCAATCGCTTTCTGATTTCAAGTTCCAATTCCCGTCTGCACCTGAATGAGAGACATGCATAGGATAGACTGAAAGAAGCGTTTGTTATTGATGGAGGGATCGAACAATGGGGCCAAGAGAATTCGGGAAAAGGCAGAAAGGTTTGTGAAGATGTGTGGAAACGGTCAGAGAGGCGGAAACTCTTTTAACCTGAACAGAAATGCAGATGTGAATTTGTGATGCCAAAACATATAAGACTATGGGCTAAATAACGGAAAATTTGATTCAGGTCGTTTAGCATTTGTGTTGGACAAGTGCGGCCACAACAGGCTGAAGGGCTTCCTTCGAGGTTGTTGTTCCCCACAGTATCGTGGTTAGTGTCCCCGCCTGTCACAGAGTTCAATTCTCCGCTGGGACATCGTGAATGTTTTAAACCTGTCGCTCTGTTCCCCAGTGAAGGTTATTAATGCCTGGCCTTCCATTCTCGATTGCACATGTCACAGCAAGGACATGCTGTCTGAATAAGCGTGGAGACGGACTGAAGCTCCTGGGGAGAGAGTGTCAGTGAAAGTGCAAAGACGTAACTTCTGCAAACTACACATTGCGTTTGTGTTGCAATGAAAACCATGATATAGAGTTGTTCCAGAGTGATATGTTTTTTAAAGCTGGAATCTGATGACGAAAACACAGTAAACCCATTCAGATCTGAGTGCAGAAACATTTACAGCTGCACTAATGTGGTTGTACAGCGCAGAACCGCGTTTGGATGCATTGAATTCCGGTTGATGGGCAACTTGCTTTCACCAGGCTGAGTTTCCAGAGTGTAAAGCCATTATACATGATACAGATATTGTTCAATGTGATGGTTCATTTGCTCAGTGGTACGCACTGCTGTTAAGTCTGTAGGTTAGGTGGATTGGCCGTGTTAAATTGCGCTGATGTGATCAGGGAGTGAATTCAGTAAGTTAAGTGAATTAGCCATGGGTAACGCAGTGGTAAGGTCAGCAGTCACACGATGCCAGGTTTTATTCCAGCAGGTTTATTTGAAATCACAAGCCAGAAGCCTGCGGGGATAGAGAGGGGAGCTAGGTCTGGTTGAGATGCTGTTCAGAGTCTCCCTACAGACTCGATTGGCTGAACTATACTTTCTGCATTGCAAGGAATCTGTGATTCTATATGGGAGGACACTACCAGCGTTTACTGGGCTGCTAAGACATTAGAGACGATGCTGACGGCGTTTAGTGGGGATGGGATTTTATTTATTTGTGTTTTGGAAAATTTGACACTGAACCAAGCAAAACGGAATGGAAGTTTTCCAGAGTATTTGAGGTTTGGAGAGTGTAAATAGGTGGTAAATTTACTCTTTCAAGTTCTTAAATTTCTGAACGTCAGGCGTTCAAAACCATCGATGTCGGACAAAGAAATGATGGGAGCAGAATTTCTGTTACTCAGAGAATCTGTTTCCAAACTATTTGGAAAGACACATTTAGAGACACAAAAGCAGTGAGTTTAACCAGGTTAGAAACAGCCTGTGGCCAGTTAAAAGTGTAAAAGTGGGGTGTTGGGGTTGGAAGGTGCGAGGAAACAATGTTTAATTTGGACGACATTAAATGTAAAGAAATATCGGAAACGTATGCAGCTGTGTAAGATTCAGCAAAAACAACTCATAGTTTTTTTTTAAGATTTAAATTAATATTCTACATGAAGCATTATAAATGGAACTGATCAGGTTTAGTATATTGTCAAGGAAAGCTATTCCATAATTAATAGAAGTGACCCGTCTCTTGGAGATCGATTTCCTGCTTTAATACCATGCCTTAAAGATGGGAGGACAATCGCCATAATGTTCAGTTCATTTGATACCCACTGAAATCTGCCAACGTAACTGAGCATCAAAATTGCCATCTTGTTTTGTAGTTTAACCTTCTGTTTTTCTCATCAGTATTTTCTTGAAGCTGAAATAAATTCGGATCAAAATTGAATGCAACATTAAACATTCCAATCACATAAATCCAATTCACTTCAGATCATTGCAATGAACAGAGTAAAGTTGAAGCAAAATTAATAAAATGAAACGAACACTGCATTTCCGGTAATTTTACCCAGTTCAGGTTCAGCCATATTAGAAAGACCATCGAGCTAAAACATCACCTTCACTTCTCTCTCAATATATATTTCTTCACGTGAGAGAGAAACTGTCTGAACTAATTATGTGTCAAGACTAAATGTGCGTGTGAATGTGACGCGAATTTCATGTTTGCTGGTTCATTCTGAGACAGTACCGACACGGAATGAATCAAGACCAGGTATTCCTTCCAAGGACGAGGTAAAATTCTTGGATTTTGCTGGTATTTTTATTCCGCTGAAAGCAAAAACATAATGCTATGGATTCAATTCCGCTCAGGGAAATTTCTTATCGCCTAGGTACACCATTTGTGATCTTGGCAGGGTCACATGCGAGCCCCTTTGCAATGTGCTGTAGTGGCCACGGGGTTAAGGCGACGGGTTGCTCTTCCATTGTGCATGTGCGGATTTGAATCCGACTCTGGATGTAACGTCCATCAAACGCAGCTGTGATTTCCCTTTGTGCCTCGCATCTTTAGTGTCCACTGGATGGAGAATCTTGCTCTTGCCCTTCATTGCACCGGAGATTTATGACAAATCGATACGACATCAAGGTCGAAATAAAGCAATTTGATTCTGTTGAAAGTTAAAATGGATAATGAAAAGGAGTGCAAACGTTTCTTTCCTCCTTTCATTCCATCTTGACTTTCTATGAATTTTCATCAAATGAAAGTGAAACAAATAAGGAGAGATCGGGTGAAATAGTTTATCCAGTGGGATTCTGAATTTTAATGTAATATTCGACGCAGCGTCCTGATCAGTATTTTAAAAAAGGTAAAAACAATGACTGCAGATGCTGAAAACCAAATACTGGATTAGTGGTGCTGGAAGAGCACAGCAGTTCAGGCAGCATCCAACGAGCAGCGAAATCGCCGTTTCGGGCAAAAGCCCTTCATCAGGAATAAAGGCAGTGAGCCTGAAGCATGGAGAGATAAGCTAGAGGAGGGTGGGGGTGCGGAGAGAGTAGCATAGAGTACAATGGGTGAGTGGGGGAGGAGATGAACGTGATAGGTCAAGGAGGAGAGGGTGGAGTGGATAGGTGGAAAAGAAGATAGGCAGGTCGGTCAAGTCAAGGAGACAGTAACTGAGCTGGAAGTTTGAAACGAGGATGAGGTGGGGGAAGGGGAAATGAGGAAGCTGTTGAAGTCCACATTGATGCCCTGGGGTTGAAGTGTTCCGAGGCGGAAGATGAGGCGTTCTTCCTCCAGGCGTCTGGTGGTGAGGGAGCGGCGGTGAAGGAGGCCCAGGACCTCCATGTCCTCGGCCGAGTGGGAGGGGGAGTTGAAATGTTGGGCCACGGGGCGGTTTGGTTCATTGGTGCGGGTGTCTCGGAGATGTTCCCTAAAGCGCTCTACGAGGAGGCGCCCAGTCTCCCCAATGTAGAGGAGACCACATCGGGAGCAACGGATAAAATAAATGATATTGGTGCATGCGCAGGTGAAACTTTGATGGATGTGGAAGGCTCCTTTAGGGCCTTGGATAGAGGTGAGGGAGGAGGTGTGGGCACAGTTTTTACAGTTCCTGCGGTGGCAGGGGAAAGTGCCAGAATGGGAGGGTGGGTCGTAGGGGGGTGTTAACGTGACCAGGTAGTCACGGAGGGTACGGTCCTTGCGGAAGGTGGAAAGGGGTGGGGAGGGAAATATATCCCTGGTGGTGGGGTCTTTTTGGAGGTGGCGGAAATGTCGGTGGATGATTTGGTTGATGCGAAGATTTGTAGGGTGGAATGTGAGCACCAGGGGCGTTCTGTCCTTGTTACGGTTGGTGGGGTGGGGTCTGAGGGCGGAGGTGCGGGATGTGGACGAGATGCGTTGGAGGGCATCTTTAACCACGTGTGAAGGGAAATTGCGGTCTCTAAAGAAGGAGGCCATCTGGTGTGTCCTATGGTGGAACTGGTCCTCCTGGGAGCAGATACGGCGGAGGTGGAGAAATTGGGAATACGGGATGGCATTTTTGCAAGAGATAGGGTGGGAAGAGGTGTAATCCAGGTAGCCATGGGAGTCAGTGGGTTTGTAAAAAATGTCAGTATCAAGTCGGTCTTCACTAATGGAGATGGAGAGGTCCAGGAAGGGGAGCGAGGTGTCAGAGATAGTCCAGGTAAATTTAAGGTCAGGGTGGAATGTGTTGGTGAAGTAGATGACTTGCTCAACCTCCTCGCGGGAGCACGAGGTGGCGCCAATGCACTCATCAATGTAGCGGAGGAAGAGGTGGGGAGTGGTGCCGGTGTAATTACGGAAGATCAACTGTTCTACATAGCCAACAAAGAGACAGACATAGCTGGGGCCCATACGTGTGCCCATGGCTACGCCTTTGGTCTGGAGGAAGTGGAAGGATTCAAAGGAGAAATTGTTAAGGATGAGGACCAGTTCGGCCAAACGAATGAGAGTGTCAGTGGAAGGGTACTGTTGGGGACGTCTGGAGAGGAACAAACGGAGGGCTTGGAGGCCCTGGTCATGGCGAATGGAGCTGTAGAGGGATTGGATATCCATGGTGAAGATAAGGCGTTGGGGGCCAGGGAAACGGAAGTCTTGGAGGAGGTGGAGGGCGTGGGTGGTGTCTCGAAAGTATGTCGGGAGTTCCTGGACTAGGGGGATAGGACAGTGTCAAGGTAGTTCAAGATGAGTTCAGTAGGGCAGGAGCATGCTGAGACAATGGGTCGGCCAGGGTGGTCAGGCTTGGATGTGGAACCGGGCAGTGCAGAGTTCCCGGACTATGAGGTCGGAAGCTGTGGGTGGGAGATCTCCTGAGGTGATGAGGTTCTGTATGGTCTGGGAGATGATGGTTTGGTGATGGGCGGTGGGGTCATGGTCGAGGGAGCAGGAGGAAGAGGTGTCCTCGAGTTGGCGTTTGGCTTCAGCGGTGTAGAGGTCAGTGCGCCAGACTAACACTGCGCCCCCTTCATCCGCTGGCTTGACTAATTCAGTATTTTAAACAGTCAATCGGAATTGGAATTGCAGAAATGTTTGCAATGAAACGAATCTTTCATTCTTTCACAATCTTTTGTTGTGTGAATCATACCGTGATGCATCATCATGCGTGATCACCAAGTTGGCAACAATATAAGATCCACCAATTTTCTTTAGCAAACATGACTTCTGCACATACCCATCTGCTGTGTACCCATTGCCATTTGTTGTCTCCAGGCCACAGCACATTTCTTGTTCATGAGCTTATGAGCCTAGTTCCTGATCTGTCTGCACAGTATGAGAAACCTTTTCTATCACTTCATCCCATCCGCTCAGAATTCTAAAGGTATCAATAAAATAAAGCATTAGATGAAATGATGTAGGATTGGAAGTCGGCCATTCAGCCCATCGAGTCTGCTCCACCATTCAACGAACTCATGGGTGATCTGATAATCCTCAACTCCATTCTCCAGCATTGCCTTGACAAAGCTTTCTGTCGTATTTCTGTTTAAATATCTGTCTGGCACAGTTTGAAAATACACAACAGCTTAGCTTTAACAATAGTTTTGGTAAGGATATCCACCGATTCACTGGCCCCTGTGCAAAGAAATTACTACTCATTTCTGAATTAAATAGGTAATATCTAATTCTGAGTTCATGTCCTCCGGTACTCTCCTCATACCAGAGGGTAAACCACCTGCACGTAACTACCCTGTCAAGATCCCATGAATATTGAACGTTTACAAATGTTATTATGTGATTATAGAGCTCCCCTCCGTCTCCTTTGTTTCAAGGAGAATACTCCCAGCCTAACCATCATTCCACTTTCTCCATTTTCTCCAGTGTTGACAACATGTCCGTAAATCTCTGCCGTCCCCTGCAGCGTCCTTACATATTATTAAGGCAGGGGGAGACATTTATGCGAAGAAACGGTTGAAATTTCAAGCACAGACGGGAATTGGAACTTGAAATCAGACAGGGACTGGAATCAGATTGGTCCACACAAGGACGAAACAGAGTAATGATAACTCTGACAAATGAGAATCTCATCATATCCCACTGACATTCTTTACTGTAAACAAATTACCCCGTGAAATCTTCCACAGAACTAGTATTTCGGGAAAAAACGGATCGAAACAGATTACATAAACACTTGGACAACAACATGTTCTTGAGACATTCTTTGATTATAAACTAAACTCATTGCTCCGTGAATCTTACATCGTTTGCAAGACGTGGAACAGAATTCTCTCCATTTGCCTGGATGGGTGTAACTTCAATAATACTTAAGGAACTGGACACCGTCCACGACAATACAGTCACTTGAGTTTGCCCTCTTCAATACCTGCAATATTCATTCCCTTCACTGTTAAGGCACAATTGTAGCAGAGTGTATTAACGACAAGATGCATTGGAGTAAGTCATTCGTGCATTTTTGACAGAACCTTCAAAGCTCAACAGCTATCCTGACTATAAGGACAAGGTTGGAAGATGCAACCATTTTCGCCACCTTTTTCAAATTACCCTCCAAGGCCCATAGCACTCTGACTTGGAAAGGAATCAGTGATAAACTCATTGGTGAAACGGTCTTGATGGGCAAAGTTGCATACTTCAGCCTTCCATCTTTCATCTTACACCTTTAAAAAAATGTTGACTTATGCCGTGACCAGACTTGTGCTCAGTCCTTTAGCTGTTCCCTAAACTGGTAGTTGCTAAAGTTCTGCGATATCCACAGCCTGTGGTCAACAATAGAAAATATCTGAAAACCCTCTCAATCGAATGTTTCCCCTCAAGATTAGAGTGGTGTTGGAGAAGCACAGCAGGTCTAGCAACATCTGAGGAGCAGGAACAATGAACGTTTCAGTCAAAAGCACTTCATCAGGAATGAGACTGGGAGCATATGGGACAGAGAGATAAATGGGAAGAATTTGGGGCTGGGGAGAAGGTAGTGGAGAGTGCTGTAGGTGGATGCAGGTGGGGGGTGAACGTGATATGTCAGAGAAGAAGGTGGACTGGATAGGTGGGAAAGAAGATGCACAGGTGGGACAAGTCAGGCGGACGGTGTTGAGCTGGAAGGTGGGAACTGGGGCAAGGTGGGGGGGGGGGAATGAGGAAACGGATGAAGTCCAAATTGATGCCATGGGGTTGAAGAGTCTCGAGGCGGATGATGATGCTTTCTTCCTCCAGGCATCGAGTCGTGAGAATGTGATGATACAGGAAGCCCAGGACCTGCATGTCCTCGGGAGAGTGGGAGAGGGAGTTCAAATGTTTGGCCAGGGGGCACTGGGGTTGATTCTTGCGGGTACCCTGGAGACATTCTCTGACGTGCCCTGTGAGAACACACCTCCTCTCTCCAACTAAGAGGAAAATGCACCGGGAGGAACGTATACAAGAAATGACATGTGTGGAAGTGCAGGAGAAACTTTGATGGATGTGGAGGCCTCCATTAGAGACTTGGACAGAGATGAGGAGGGAGATGTGAGTGCAGGCTTTGCAATTCCTGCAGTGACAGGAGAAGGTGCCAGAAAGGAAGTGTTGGTCATTGGATGGCGTGGACTTGACAAGATAGTCACAGAGCGAATGGTCTTGGCAGAATGTGGATAGGGGTGGGGAGGGGAACATATCCCTGGTGGTGGGATCCGTTTAGAGGTGGCGAAACTGTCAGAGGATGATGTGATTTATGCGGAGGTTGATGGGATAGAAGATGAGGACCGGGGGTTCTGTCCTTGTTGTGGTTGGAGGTGTGGGGTTCGTGGGTGGATGTACGGGACATGGATGAGATGCGTTGGAGGGCATCTTCAAACACATAGGAGGGGAAGTTCCGGTCTTTAAACATGAAGGTTCTCTGTTGTGTTCTGTGGTGGAACTGAACCTTTAGAAGCAGAGGCGATTGAGGTGGAGGAATTGGGAATACAGGGTAACATTTGCGCAAGAGGTGGGGTGGGAAGAGGTATAATCCAGATAGCTGTGGGAATCAGTGGGTTTTTAAAGGGTGTCAGCAACACTGACCTCGAGGGATATATTTCCCTCCCCACCCCATCCACTTTTCACAAAGACTGTTTCCTCCACGACTAACTAGTCAAGTCCACGCCCTCCAATGACCCACCCTCCACTCGCGACACCTTCCCCTGCCACCACAGGAATTGCAAAACCTGCACACACATCCTCCCCTTCACATCCTTCCAAGGCTCCAATGAGCCTTCCACATCCATCAGATGTGCATGTGCACTTCCACGCGTGTGATCTATTGCATCTGTTGCTCCGATGCGATCTCCTCGACATTGGGGCCAACATACACCTTCTCGCAGAGCGCCTCAGCGAACATTTCCAGGGCACCTGCAACATTCAACCCCAATGCCCCAGGACCAAAAACATCAACTACCCCCCGCCCCACCCCCTGGCTCTCCCGAGGACATGCAGTTCCTGGGCCTTCTCCACTGCCATTCCCTCACCTCCAGACGCCTCATCTTCCACTTCGGAACCTTTCAATCTCAGGGCATCAACGTGGTCTACACCAGTTTCCTCATCTCCCCACGCCCACCTTATCCGAGTTTCAACTTTCTAGCGTGGGGCCATCCTGCTGACGTGTCCCACCTGTCTATATTCCTTACCACCTATCCGCTCCACCCTCTTCTCCGACCTATCACCTTTAACCCCAACTCCATCCACCTCTTGCACTCTCAGCTAAATTCTTCCCAGACCCAGTCCTCCCGTTTATCTCTCCACCCTCGAGGTTGCACAGTCCTTTGAGTACAGGGGTTGGTACGTTACATTGGTGTTGAATAGGACATTGTGTGAGGCCTCTTCTGCAGTACTGCGTCCAGTTCTTGTCGCCCAGTAATAGCAAGGAAATTATTCAGCTGGAGTAGGTATACAAGAGGTAAACCAGCGTATTGGTCGTGGGGAAGTTTCGACTTATAACGAAAGGCTGGATAGGCTGAGAATATTTTTACTTGAGCACTGGAGTTTGAAAGGCGACCTGACAGAAATTTATAAATTATTGAGAGTTTGGCTAGAGTTAACTGTAACTGTCTTTTCTCCAAGGAGCGGGACTTCAAGACGAGAGGGTAAATGTTTCAGGTGAAAAGAGAAAAATTTCAGATAAGACATGCAAGGCTTTTTTTTAACAAAGGATGTGTGCAATTCACTTCCTGAGGCAGTGATGAATGAAAGTTCATTTACAATAATCACAGGATATTTGGATCGATAAATGAATTGGAAAGTTTCCGTGGGATTAGAGAAAAAGCTATACATTTATGCCGAGTCCATTATTTATTGCCCAGAAGGCAGTTCAGAATAAACCACGATATTATGTATCTGGAGTCACATACCAGCCAGACCAGATAAGTATGGCAGTTTCCTTCCCTATCAGGCATTAGTGAATCAGATCTACAACAACTGATTCAACGTCATCATTGGACTCTTCAACTCTTGGTATTTATTGAAATAACATTCCAGCATCTGCCATGCCAGGATTTGAACTGTTGTCCATAGAATTATATCTGGACATACATATTAACAATGCAGTAATAATATTACAAGAGCATTCGTAACCCTCAGCAATTACAGGAGCCGTCAGAAGCGACTCGTTGAGTTTGGCATTATGTACAGTATGAGCTGGTAGGAGTGAAAGGCCTGTTTTCATGCTGTGTGAGTCTATGACTTTGACGCTATGAAACTGGAAGCTGGTTTGGATTAACAGCAGAATTTACAGTTTAATTGATCTCTTTCTGGGATATGTAATCTTGCTGGTTACTCTGCAGTTTTTATTGCTCATTGAGCCTTTCCCACACACGGGACTGTTTAACAGTCTGTCCATAGTTTGACTGAGTAAATGAGTTTCAACTGCAGCAGGTATTTGAATCCCGCATTGCCCTAGTTTCTCTGTGATATCGGTGTCCTTGTATCTACCCAGGGTGAACGATGGGTTCTAATCATGTCCACGCAGACGCAAGTCCTGTTGTCCATGTTGTGAATATGTTTTTATTCTTCCTAATATACCAACAGGGTAAGGATGTCGCTGGTGAGGACAGCATTTGTTGTTCATCCTGATTCGCTGCTGCCTCGCTGCATGAGAGGCATGGATTCGATCCCTGTCTTGTGTGATTATTTGCAGTTTGCACAGACTCTCTTTGCTTGTGTGAGTTTCCTCCCACAATCTGAAGGTGTGCGGGATACTGGGATCAGCCATGGGAAATGAAGAGGAACTGAATAGTTATGGAGTGTGGCCACGTCTGATAGGATGTGTTTCGGAGGGATGGTGTCGACTGGAATGGGCCGAATGGCCAGCCTACCAAAGTGTCGGCATTCTCGGATTAAGGGTCAGCTATGTTGTTCTGGACCTGGAGTCACAAGTAGGCAGGATTGGGTAAAGATGGTAGCATCCCCTGTATAAGTGACATGCATGAATGGGATTGCAGGAAATGAAAAGCATGTTCACTGTTCCTGAGGTCAGGCTTCCATTCCAGGTTTTATTCGTCGAACTTTAACATTACCAGTTCCGTGTATCAGTCCCCAAGGATGACTAGTTTATTATATAACTACAACACCACCTTGTCCAGGTTGCAGTATTTACTGGGAACAATAAACTGATCTTGAGCTGATGCAAGCGTGAGCAGCTGCTACTGCCAATGTCACGAACACTGATCCAAATAGGAAAATGAAATTTCTAACATTGATACTCCAAAATTAAAGATTCAACACGATTCAGATACGCCTGTTGGCTGTATCAGCAACATGTACTGCTTATGGCTATAATATTATAAATGGAGGCAAGTATTCCCTTTCGCCCCGCTTTTGACCAGGAGCAGTCCCAACCTCGAAAAACACACGCCGCTCTCCCGTAATTCCATCCCAACTTCCAATTGGATCTTCGTGGCTGCTTCACCCAGTTTCCCTGATATCGGGTCTGAAACTGGAATTAAGTGTGATTGCGTGCAGCAGTTGTTATTGCCTTGTGTGGGCAAAGTGATGAAGTGGCCGATGTTAAACTATAATGCTATTGAAGCATACGTTTCAACAATATCCTGCGCTGTCCCATGAGTTTGGAGAGTTTCATTAATCCCATTCTCCAATACTCTCATTTATGGAATCTCCACAGACTCTGGGGGCGTTAAATTTAAAAATTCAGCCCATTCTGAGTTCCCACATGCATGTTGCTAAGTCCTGATATTGTGTATTCTTCCTGACATTTCCTCTGCTACCATACTGGCTGCAGTTTGGAAGTGTGGTCTGTGGAGTACTGTAACCATTTAGTATTTCGTTTTCTGCGTTGTGATTGCTGCGACTTCGCATTCAATCCACATCATAGCGGTCAGTTCTCTCAAAGTTTTACTTTTGATGAAACATGGTAAGAAATAACTCGTTTTTACATGATAATGTTCTCCGAGGTGATAATTTGTTTTCCATCGAATGTCGTTCTCTGATATTTCAGCGTTTCATGTATCAGGATTTAAACCCAATAGTTCTCGAAGATGTCCCTCCCTCCCACTCGCCCTCACTCTCTCTTCCATCCCTCGTCCCATTTGACTGAGGCATTGCACAATCTAACATACACTTTGACGTTGATACCATCCAGTCTGTGCCGTTGCACTCACTGTTGCTGGGCGACCATGCCCCAATCTCTTCATTGGCACCTTCAAATCACTCGATCCGTTTGGATATCGTGGCTGTGAGATCAAATCTCTTTTAGCAGCTTTTACTGACATGGACCAGGGATTATTGGAGCGTGAGGCTCAATAGATGGACGCAGAGAATAATTGGGGAAAAGAGACTCTATTGGAAAAGATCAGCCATGACGGCTTTCTGCGAGAGCCAACTGGTATTATAGCTGGATTGTTAACACAAAAGGCCAGGTCACATTCTGGCGAGACGGGTTCAATTCTCTCCACACCACGATGGTGGTAGAATATAAATGCAAGAAATACCTCCAATTAAGAATACGCTAAACCCGTTGTCTGAAAAGCCCATCTGTTTCACTCAAGGCCTTGAGGGAAAAAATCAGCCACCCTTAACTTAGCTGGCCTCCATGTGACTCCAGTAATTTTTGCTGCAGAGCCACGCCGCATGCTGGTGCAGTATGTTAAAAAAATGGTTCATTTGACTCTACCTCGCCAATTGTCTGCAGTTCATGTAAGTCCAGGTATGTGATCACACTGGGAAAGCTGCAGAAGAGATTCACTCGGTTAGTGTCTAAGCTGAAGAGATTTGGTCATGAAGAGAGACAGGACAGACTGGGGTTGTTTGTCACGGGGCAGAGGCATTTGTGAGAAGGCATGGTTCAGATGTACAAAATAATGATGGCTGTCGATAAGGTAGACTGAAAGTAACGTTTCCCATCAACGGAGAGATCGATCACAGAGGGGCAAAAAATTTAATAAGAAAGACAGAAAGGTTTAAGTAGATGTGTGGAAAAGCGTTATAGGCCGGCGGGTGTTGGAATTTGAAACACTGTGTCTGTAAGGGTCAGGGAGGCAGGAACCCTTAGAACCTGAAGAAATATTCAGATGTGAATATGTTCTGCCAATAATTATAAGGCTATGGGCTAAACGATTCGAATCATTAAGCAGTTGTTTTTGACAAATGGAGTCACAACGGGCTGAGGGGTCTCCTTTGAAACTGTTGTCCTCCGTAGCAGAGTGGTTAGTGTCGCCGCATATTATGCGGGAGATAGGAACTCAATTCCTCGCTGGGGCAGAGCAAATGTTTTAAAACTGTCGCTAATTTCTACAGTGCGGGTTATTAATGCCTGTCCTTCCATTTTCAATGGGGCATGTCACAGGAAGGACAGTGCTGTCTGAATCAGCGTGGGGAAGGGCTGCAGCTCCCGGCGAGACAGTGTCAGTGAAAGTACAAACACGTGACTTCTGCAACCTGCACCGTGTGTCTGTATTTGGAATCAAAACCATTTAATAGAAAGAAGAAGGAAGCTGAAGAAGAAACAGGGTAAACCAATTCCGATGTAAGTACAGAAAGATTTTCCACAGCATCTTGAGGAAAACTGACAAACGGCTCTGAGAAAGAGTTTCAGTCTCAGAACTGTTAGTTCACAGAGGTGTTTTTGTTCCACTTAAGCACTTAAGAAATCGAATAACAATTTAACTGAAGACTTGAAATGTTAGAACACACCAGGCGATAAGTCACGTGCTGGAAACTGTGTTTACAAGCTAGATGTTTGATAAGCTCTCTCACTGCTATTTCCCAACGTTGATTTCCAGTCCAGTAAATTGAACATGAATTCCTGACATTACAAAATAGCAAAGATATCAGTGCTGTCAGAGCCACTGAGAATTTCATATCGGAGATGAATTCAAATGGAAATAAACGTTAAAAGCAGTTGCCTTTGCCTGCTCAGACTCAGTACGACAAAAATAATGCTTACTGAAACATTCAGGTTTTTTCAAGGACTTAATAAGTTGAATGAACAAAGGTTGGTTCTGTGAACAGAATGCCTTGGATTGAATGACTTGGACATGCAGGTTTTGGACTAGGGTATGCAAATTTGAAAATCACAGAACACGAGGTTATAGTCCAGCAGGTTAAATTGGAAATACTAGCTTTCGAACTACTGCTCATTCATCAGGTGGTTGTGGAGTACACAGTTGTAAGACACAGAATTTACAGCGCAAGTTTACAGTGTGATGGAACTGAAAGTGCACGTTGAAAAATGCCTTCATTTTTGCTAAGTTTCCCATCTGTTAGAATAACCATGTCAGCTTCACTTCTTTCATTTGTAAACCGCAAAACTTTTTATTTTAAAGTTACATTCTCAGGTTAGCTTGAAGAATTGGTGTCAGCCCCCGTGTGCTGTTGTCTGTTCCATAATGTTTAGACTGAGACTAATGTTATAAAATGAGTTAACAGAGACTGACATGGATTCATGCAGTTTTTGAGCAAAGTACAATGTAACTCTGCAAGTACAAATTCACCCCACAAACGTTTTTATGCCTGCTTGTGTGTGTGTGTATGTGTAGGAGGGTCGCTGTGTGTCGATAGGGCAATGGGATCACCTGGACTGTGACATGAACACAAGGTCGCAGTTGAGGCCATCCCCATTGGTACCGAAATTTGCTCACAGCCTCTGCTCGGGCCCATTTAGCTGCTGCCTGTGTCGAAGTCCGCCTTGGAGGATTGTCACCTGAAGGTCCGAGGTCGAATGTCCTGGACCACGGAAGTGCTCTCCGGCTGGGAAGGGGCACAACTGTCTGTGATTGATGTGCAGTTCCATTCATCTGTTGCTGTACCCTTTGCTCGGTTTCACCAATGTACCATGCCTCAAAACATCCTTGCCTGCAGCGTGTTTTTTTTAGATTAGATTACTTACAGTTTGGAAACAGGCCCTTCGGTTCAACAGGCCACACCAACCCTCCAAAGCACAACCCACGCAGATCCATTTCCATACACCTAACACTACGGGCAATTTAATATGGCCACTTCACCTAACCTGCACATTTTTGGACTGTGGGGGCAAACCGGAGCACACCCACACAGACACTGAGAGAATGCGCAAACTCCACACAGTCAGTCGCCTTTGGCGGGAATTAAACCTTGGTCCCTGGCGCTGTGAGGCAGCTGTGCTCACCATTGTGCCGAAATTAGCGTCAGCCTAAACATTATGGCACGGACACAGCACACAGGGACTAACACCTTCAAAATATTATCGGGGCTAACACTAATTGTTAAAGTTCACCTGAGAATGTAACTTTCAAAGAAAGTTTTGCAAATTACATAAGAAAGAAGTGAAACTAACATGGTCATTCTAACAGATAGAAGACTTAACAATCAATCAAGATATTTTTCAATGCATAATTTCAATTACATCACACTGTAAACTTTTGTTATAAGTTCTGTATCTTGTAATTGTGTACTCCACGAACACCTGATAGAGGAACAGCTCTTCACAAGCTAATGCTTCCAAATAAATCTGTTAGACTATGACCTGGTGTTGTATGATTCATAACTTCGTATTAGAATGCGGATCTCACAATTAAAACAGAGGTGAGGAAGCTTTTCATCTCTCAGACAGTTCTGGATCAGTGGACTTTCTTGTAGTAGAAGGCTATTGAGGAAGGGTCATTAGGTGTAATGAGGCTGAGATCGCCAGATCTTCAAACTGCAAAGACATCAAGCGTTTTGGGGAAAGGAAAGAAAGTGCAATTCATGGTTATCCGATCAGATATGAAACCACTCAATAGCGGAGCAGACTTGATGGTCTGAATGGTGTCCTTCTGTTCCTAAAATTGTTGGCATTAATATGGAGCTGCAAAACAGACCTGAGTAAAATGTGCCAAATTTAAAAATGCGTGGTCCCCCCGGAACACTGAACCGAGGTGAAATGAACAAAGAACATCACAAATGGCAGATAATATGGATAATTGATCCGGAGTGATCAGTATACCAAGGTAAACAGGAAAACCGATATTCAGTATCGACATTGAACCTGGCTCCACGAGGCATGTAGTTAACTCTCACAAACCACCATTCCCCTTCCATTTTAGTGATGCCCCCTCCGTTCTTGATTTAAACTGATTGAACGTCAGGCAATTGCAGCTGACGTTGCTGATGCGGAACTGTAACATACAGGGAAGCGGTTCTGACTGCTGCACAACATCATTCTGCTTCGAAAGATCAGGCAGCATTTCATATCGATTACTGTAAACGTTAACATTTCACAAGCCATGACAGTGAAAGCATTGAATCCTCATCACTATACTACCAGGGAAGATTTCTGTTAACACCATCCTGGACACCATGAGATTCATCATTCTATTCTCTCATCCTTCTGTGCATGATGCCCTCGGCTCCATTCCAGTCTTGTTGTTTGGCTTATAACACTGAGGCTAACCAATCATCTGTTGCATTGAAGTTTCTAATGTATGAGACCTTACCTCTGAGCTGGCAATGTGCTGGCTCAGTGGTGATAACACTGGCCTTGTTAACGAGAAAAGTGTTTGAAATAACTCATTCCTGTTTTTTAGTCCAAGAACTTGGGGAAAACCGTTCAGCAGGACAGGAAATAGCGGGCATGAGCACCGATCTAGTTTTGCTGCAAGAACGAGGTGAGGCAGTATAAACTACAGAGTAATGGGGAAACAATGGGAAAGGAACACTCGGACGGGAGAGGCTGAATTGTTCCTTTCTTGGCTGTAACCAGACACTGGTGTTGAAGTCTGAAATTGGACAATATCAGCCAAGCTGGCGAAATCTTACTTTCTATTTGATTTCTCCCGAGGCCTGTTTCACTCTTGGGGAAATGTGTCTGCGTGCCTCATTCTGTGCGTAAAAACGGGCTTCAGTTCCCCGACTGGGTGTGAACATATTATTCCCATCTCAAACTTCAATCCCATTTATTGCATTTTACAAGATTAAAACGTTCCAGGGTAATTAGCATTGAGATGAACACGTGAAACATCAGAGTTTACAAGGTTACAGACCAGGTGCTGGGAAGGGAGACGATGGGACCCATTTCTGTGCTGGAAACATTTGATAATTTATTCACTTTTGAGGGGAAACATATCTGCAGTGACATAATTTTAAAAAACTGTGTTATGAAGAAACGGTGCAACAGTTTCTGCCCTCATCCCTAGTGATCTAGTGGTTAGTATTCGGCGCCTTAACTGAGTGGCCTGGGTTTCATTACCGTTCAGGAAATCAGGACTTCTTGTTCCTGACACCGAGAGATCAGCTGTATCAGGAATCTGTTTAATGCCTTAGATCAGTCAATACCCTAGCCCTTTAAAAAAGGGAAAAGTGCCTTCCTCCTCTCTGCGCAGTCGGACAGTTCATCCTTCATTCTCCTCTGAGTCCACTTCCCAAAGAGTTTCAAAATACTGTCAAAACTGAGTCTCAGCTATTTCTTTTCTGTGCTTTTCAAACACAGGAGCTGCAGCGATTGAATGGGTTGGTTTCTGCAAATGAAACGTACCTATGAACAATGTGCGTTGCTCTTTCAGGATTGTCTTCTCTGACAGCGCTGGGACATGACTGTTTTTCTCCATGATGTGGAAGTGCTAGTGTTTGAGTTGGGTAGAGAAAGTTAAAAATTACACAACATCAGGGCAGAGTCCAGCAGGTTTATTTGGAAGCACGAGCTTTCAGAGAGCCGCTCCTTCATCAGGTGGGTGTTTTTCTGCCGAAACTTGATGTATGTGTCAACATGCGCAATCTTGGAAGATCATCTGGACTTTAACCGATCGTTCGTGGTGTCGAGGGTAGCCCTGACTTGGATGTGTTGGTGTTGGACTGGGGTGGACAAATTTGAAAATTACGCAAAGCCAGATTAGAGTCCAACAATTGTCAACCACCTGATGAAGAAGCTGTTGCTTCCAAATACGCCTGTTCGAAGCAACTTCGTGCTGTGGGATTTTTAACTCTGATTGTCCTTGGTAATGTTTATATAATCGAAGAGAGTGAAATAATTTTCGTTCGTAGAGATGCAAATTCCAAATATTATCCACCTCAGTGTAACAAATAAAATTAGCTTGGATGTGCTGTGAATCTCCACAACGCTCTTGCGCCAAGTAAATATCGAACCGATAACCATCTGATCCGTAGCCAGGTATATGAATGGTTGAAACACTGGCCAGATGCATAGCTGAGATTTTACACTCTGCAGAGCTGTGGTGTTAACAAGGACATGAGCAATAACAGTAACATTCCCAAGGTGAACAAAATACAAAGATAATCACCATCAGTTATTCACTTCAAGTTGTCCTCAAATAAAACTACCATTCACAATCTGATCAGCCAATCAACGAGGTCACTGCTGATCGAGGAAATTACAACTTATTTTGCTGCGTTTCCACTATAATTCGAGGTAAACTCCAGCCTAATGACAATATCGCATTTCCCATAATTTTCAGATTTAGATTGCGTCAATGACCTCTTATATTTGCAGGAAATAAGTAACATGAAATGAGTGAAGAAGTCCTTTTGGTCATGTAATCCAGTGTAGAGTCGGTCAGAAAAGAAAAGTCAAAGACCTGAAACATCACTCGCATTTCTATGTATTAGTGCGTGTTTCTGAGTTGAATATTTGCAGGACTTGTCTTCAATATCTAAAGAATTTTTTTTTTCCCGCGACAGATTCTTCATAAATCAATTAACATCTGGTGTGTTGAAACTTATTTTACTTTAGATTAAATTGGTTTCATATCCTTTCCCCCAGCCTAATATCCCAATACTTCCTCCTCTTCCATGTATATACAAGCTGCACCAGGTGAGGTTGCAGATCCCAACCTGACGTTCCATTGCTCCTTGCTGCTCCATGTCAATAGAGTTCAACCCTGCCAAGTGTGCGGTTGTCCATTTTGGAAGAACAAATAAGAATGCGGAATACAGGGTTAATGGTAGGGTTCTTGGTCAGGTGGAGGAACAGAGGGATCTTGGGGTCTATGTACATAGATCTTTGAAGGTTGCCACTCAGGTGGATAGAGTTTGTAAGAAGGCCTATGGAGTATTATCGTTCATTAGCAGAGGGATTGAATTCAAGAGTCGTGAGGTGATGTTGCAGCTGTACAGGACTTTGGTTAGGCCACATTTGGAGTACTGTGTGCAGTTCTGGTCGCCTCACTTTAGGAAAGATGTGGAAGCTTTGGAGAGGGTGCAGAGAAGATTTACCAGGATGTTGCCTGGAATGGAGAGTAGGTCGTACGAGGATAGGTTGAGAGTTCTCGGCCTTTTCTCGTTGGAACGGCGAAGGATGAGGGGTGACTTGATAGAGGTTTATAAGATGATCAGTGGAATAGATAGAGTAGACAGTCAGAAACTTTTTCCCCGGGTACAACAGAGTGTTACAAGGGGACATAAATTTAAGGTGAAGGGTGGAAGGTATAGGGGAGATATCAGGGGTGGGTTCTTTACCCAGAGAGTGGTGGGGGCATGGAATGCGCTGCCCGAGGGAGTGGTAGAGTCAGATTCATTGGCGACCTTTAAGCGGCATTTGGATAGGTACATGGATGGGTGCTTAATCTAGGATAGAAGTTCGGCACAACATCGTGGGCCGAAGGGCCTGTTCTGTGCTGTATTGTTCTATGTTCTATGTTCTATGTTCTAAGCTGCTGCAAGTAAGATTGGAGCTCCCACTCTGATGTCCCAATGCCCCCTGGTGCTCCATGTCATTAAATGCTGCTCCAGGTGAGAGTGGAGCTCCCAGACTGATCTCGCAAAGCTCCCTGCTCCATGTCAAGTGAAGCTGCTCCAAATGAGATTGGAACTCGCAGTCTGATGTCCCAATGCTCCCTGTTGCTCCATGTCATGAAAAGCTGCTCCAGATGAGGGTGGAGCACTCAGACTGATCTCGCAAAGCTCCCTGGTCCATGTCAAAAGTTGCTGCTCCAAATGAGGTTGGATCTCGCAGTCTGATGTCCCGATGCTCCCTGACTCTCCATGGTCAGGAAAAACAGCTCCAGGTGTGATTGGACCTCCCAGTCTGATGTCACAATGCTCCCTGGGCCATGTCTACAGACGCTGCTCCAGATGAGGTGGGAGTTCCCATCCCTGGCAGCTCCCTCACCTCTATACCATCATAGAAATAATGCCAACTGACCATTTCCACCACTGGAGCCATTGGTGGAATATCCACACCATGAAAACCTAATCTCATTCTCATTACCACCGAATCATACTGAAATACTTCCTTTCTTAAACATTATTTACCATGTGCATATTGCAGTCAATCCGAAGTAAGATAATGGTGTTAATTGACGTATGTTCAATAAAAATTACATATTATTTTTTAACTTAATTAACTGCTACTTACAAAGGACAATATTTGGAATGAAATCACAGTTTTATTCCGTATGAGTGAACGTGATTTGTATTATTTAAATTTAACTTGTTCGCTTTGTAAAATGATGAAGGAGATCTCAATTTCAAAACAAAATTGGTATTGTTGTCATCCACCTTGAAATGTTGTCATAGAGATGTACAGCATTGAAACAGATCATTCAGTCCAACCTGTCCACGCCGACCAGATATCCAAACCCAATCTAGTCCCACCCGCCAGCACCCGGCCCATATCCCTCCATACCCTTCCTCTTCATATTCCCATTCAAAAGCCTCTTAAATGTTGCAATTGTACCAGCCACCACATCCTGTGGTAGCTCATTCCATACACCTACCACCGTCTGTGTGAAAACGTTGTCCCTTAGGTCTCTTTTATTTCTTTCCCCTCTCACACTAAACCTATGCCCTCTAAGTCTGGACTCCCCGATTCCAGGGAAAATACTTTGTCCATTTATCGTATCCATGCCCCTCTTAATTTTGTAAACATCTATAAGGACAGCCCTCAGCCTCCAATGCCCCAGTGGAAACAGGTCCAGCCTGTTCAGACTCTCCCGAACGCTTAAATCCTCCAACCCTGGCAACATTCTTGGAAATCCTTTCTGGACCCTTTCAAGTTTCACAATATCTTTCCAACAGACAGGAGACCAGAATTACACGCAATATTCCAACAGTGGCTTAATCAATGCCCTGTACAGCCACAGCATGTCCTCCCAACTCCTGCGCTCAATATTTTGAACAATAAAGGAAAGCATACCAAACGCCTTCCTCACTATCCTATCTACCTGCGACTCCACTTTCAAGGAGCTATGAACCTGCACTCCAAGGTCTCTTTCTTCAGCCAAATTCCCAAGCCCTTATCAATATTTTTATAAGGCCTGCTAACATTTGCTTTCCCAAAATGCAGCACCTCGCATTTATCCAAATTAAATTCCATCTGCCATTTCTTAGCCCATTGGCCCATCTGGCCAGATCCTGTTGTAATCTGAGGTAACCCTCTTCGTTATGCACTACACCTACAATTTTGGTGTCATCTCTAAACTTACTAACTGTACCTCTTATGCTGATATCCAAATCATTTATGTAAATTATAAGAAGTCGAGGTCCCAGCACCGATCCTTGTGGCACTCCACTGGTCACAGGCCTCCAGTCTGAAAAACAACGCTCCACTGGCACCCTCAGTCGTCTACCTTTGAGCTTGTTCTGTATCTAAATGGCTGGTTCTCCCTTTATTCCATGAGGTCTAACCTTCCTAATGAGTCCTTCATGAAGTCCATATAGATCACATCTTCTACTCTGCCCTCATCAATCTTCTTTGTTACATCTTCAAAAAACTCAATCAAGTTTGTGAGACTTGATTTCCCACGAAAGCAATGTTAGGTATTAGAACGAAACGTCTGTTAATGACATTCGTTTAAACACACTTTAGATGTTTATGCTGCATTAATCTGTGGTTATTGATCCACAATTTACGTTCACTTCCTGCAGTTAACATGCTGATTTCTCCAGTTGTTCATAGTTCAGTGTGATGCATCCAGTGTGTGCATAACGAGAGGGAGCTTGCTTCCCACTTCTTGTGTTTATCGGTGTTTTATGTCCTGCATTCATCAATGGCAAGACCAAGGGGGAAAGGGCGAGATCAATGTGTAAGTCTGTCCAGTCCAATCACGGAACCCACATCGGCAATTCTCTGCTGTGCATTCACAGCCAGTTTTCTGTGCCACTACACCCACCCCCTGCACCTTTTCAAATATCTCTATTATTTTGTGGTCTCGCTCTGTCCTCTTATCACCAAGATGAATCACTTCTACCCAACCTGCTCCAGATTTCATGAGACAAAACACTCATTACGAATCCCATAGCATTAAATATGCACATCACATCTCTCGTTATTTGGCTTCCCTGGATCTCTTTCATAAGATTAACGTTCACAGTAACTTGACTTGGAAAAGACAATCGCGTTCCTTTTTATTATCCCAATTCAGTCTACATGTCGTTAAATTCAGGCATCAGTCTCAAATTATTCTTTGAGGTTTTATAATCTGGTCGATGCAGATAAACTAACGATTGGAGTTCCAATTTCAATAAGACAGTGTGATAATCCAAAGATAGCGACGAGAGTGGGATTCGAACCCACGCGTGCAGAACACAATGGATTAGCAGTCCATCGCCCTAACCTCTCAGCCACCTCGTCGCATACCCACGAAACGCTATAGCATAATCTCCCAGACCATCACAATCTCATCATCTCTGGGGAATCTCCCATTCACAGCCTCCAACCTCATTGTCCATGAACCCTGCACTGCCCGATTCTACCTCCTTCCGAAGACCTGCTGTCTATGCCTGCGCTTGTTTGACCCGACTCATCTCTTCCTACCTCAACACCTTCCTGTCTCCCCAGTCCAGGAAATTCTCAACTACGGTTGTGACACCACCTATGTACTTCATCTCACTAAAGACTTTTATTTCCCTGGTCAACAACGCGTCATCTTCACCTTGGAGATCCAGCCCCTCTGCACATCCATCTGCCATGACGGAAGTCTCCATACCCTCTGTTTCTTCATCTCGCCCCATCCCAACCAGTACCCTTCAACCAACACCCTCATCCAGCTGGCTGAACTGGTCCTCACCCTCAACAACTTTTCTGTTCAATCCTCCCACTTCTTCCAAACCAAATGTGTAGCCATGGGCACCCACGTGTGACCGAGCTATGCCTGCCTGCCTGTTTGTCAGATATGTGGAATTGTCCGTCTTTCGCAGTTACTCTGGCACCTCTCTCCACTTCTTCCTCCGCGACATTGATGAATTCATTGGCCCCACATCCTGCTCCCACGAGGAGGTTGAACAATCCACCAACCAAGATCTTTCACCCCGACCTCAAATTCACCTGGATCTTCTTGGCAACTCCCTTCCACTTCTTGGACCTGTCCATCACCGTCTCCAGCGAATGACCAATGAAAGACATATATTAAAACCCCACCGACTCCCACAGCTAACAATACGACACCTCTTCCCATCCCAACGCGTGTAAAAACACCATCCCTTATTCCTAATTCCTCCGCCTCTAGTGCATTTTTTCGAAGGATGACCAATTCCACCTCAGAAAGTCCCAGTTGGTCTCCTTCCCACGTGGTTTACGATGCCCCAGGGAATCTCCTCCACTTCACTCACCACCGCCCTTAAATCCCACCCCTCCCGCAACAAGGACAGAATCCCATGGTCCTCAACTTTCACCCCACCAAACTCAGCATGAAACACATCAGACTCCACCACTTCTGCAATCACCATACAGAACCCACTATCAGGTATATATTTCCCTCCACACCCCTATCAGCATTCAGCAAAGACCATTCCCTCCACGAGCCCCTCGCCAGGTCTACAACCCCCAATAAACACACACCCCACTACTGGCATCTTTCCCTGCCACTGCAGGAAGGGTAAAAACGGCTCCCACACCACTCCACTCATCTCCGTCTCAGGCCCCAAGGGATCCTTCCACATTCGTTAGGAATTCACCTGTACAACTTACAATGTCATCTGCTGCATCTGTTGAACCCAGTGTGGTCTCCTCTACATCAGGGAGACAGGACACCTTCTTGCAGATCATTTCAGAGAACATCTTTGGGACACCCGCACCCACCAACTTCACCATCCCGTGACTGAACACTTCAACTCCCCCTCCCACTCCGTCAAAGAGTGCAGGTCCTGGGCCTCCTTCAGCGCCAAACCATAACCACCCAATACCTGGAGGATGAACGCCGTATATTCCGCTTTGGAACTCTGTCACCTCACGGGATAAGTGTGGATTTGATCAGTTTCCTCATTTCCCTTGCCCCAAGTCCCAAGCCTCAAACTTGGCACCGCCCTCTGGACCCATTCCATCACTGCTCCTTCGGAACTATCATCTTCTCCCTCACCTTCATCCAACTATGGCTTTCCCAACGATCTCCCCCAAACCCCAAATCCCTACCATTTATCTCTCAGTCCCGACTCACAAGCCTTATTCCTGTTGAAGTGCTTATGCCTGAAACGTTGATTCTCCTGCTCCTCGGATGCTGACTGACCTGCTGTGCTTTTCCAGCACCACACTCCCGACTCTGATCTCCAACATCTGCAGTCCGAACTTTCTCCTAGGAATAATCAATGACTTCGGAGTGCAGATGTCCCTTGATTGCACTCATCACAGTGTGTCTGAATTTTGTGTTTATTTTGGGTGAGGGCAGGCTGGATCTGGGACCAGCGCTTAACACCCAGACAACGGGAATGGTGTCAGATAGCGAAGTTAGGCCGGGCTGAAGTGAAGTGGAAAATTATGTCAGAAGGTGGATCAGTACAAATGCATCATATCACTCAGACTGTAAAAGACATGCAGAAGGAGCAAATCAACTTCAGTTCAGGCACAATAACAGGTAACGTGGGAAGAAGACAATACAATGAGATGGAATGGGATTGTTTCTGAGAAAGGATTAAATATTTAAGCTATTTTACACACAGACTGTCGTCACATTGGAAAAAGGAATTTACAGCAGTGTAACGGTGATATTTGCCTATGGCATTTCAATTCCAAGAGACATTGACATATTATCTTCTGCATCAGCGTGGCCAAGTGAAAGCATGATCGGCCCATCAACCAGAATTCAATCCTTCAAAGCTCTCCTCTGCGCTGTACAATCTATATGCTGCTCCTGTATTCAGATCCCAATCGCTTCACAGTCTATTTTTTCTGCTTCCTGCCTCACGTAAACACTTGAAACTAATCAAATCTCCAGTGCTTCCGCTTTAACCCATATTTTGTAACTCTCGAGCAGACAGAGGTAGGAGTGTCCAATTGGCCTTTTCGAGCGCTCTCACTCTGCATGATCTGAATGATAAAGTACACTGTATCTGATCCGCAGGACATACTACAGAAATTATCCCATTCCAGCGGACTGAGCTGCCTCCATTGATGGAGCTGTTTCCATTGGTAGAGTATCACACAGTCACAGCGAACATCTTTTGATATCATCCTCGAAGGTACTTGCTACAAAAACTGAAGACGGCTGGAAACTGCTGGATACAGAGGCCCAGAGGGAGCCTAGTGGGCCCATAAACCAGAAATCAATGGATAAAAATATTCTTCTTTTTAGAAGAATCCAATTCAGACCATCAAGTTAACACTTCCTGGGGAGAAAATAGATGTGGGAGAGCGGACAGTCTCAACTGGTTCCAGCATTTACAATCTTGGTCCGTGTGACAACAAAAGCAGAAACCTGGAACTGTTTATCTTGCTTCTGAAAAACAGGTTAGTAAATTTTGAAGAGCATCGATATTTCTCCCTGGTGTTCATGAAATGATCAAGAGCAGATTATGGTTCCCTGAGTATGGTCTGACTTCTGGGTTATGGACTGTGATATTCTGCTCACCTGATCTGAACACATACAAAGAAATGACTCAGTGACAAGATCTGCTGAATCGGATTCTGTGAAAAACAGAGGCTGATGTAATGAAAAGAGCCATAAGAGCGGGAATGCAGCAAATTATTTTCCAGACTCGAGGAGAGTGCACAATGCTGTTTACAGGGGTCAATATCTGTGCAAGCAGCGTTGGGTGTTATTGCACTGCATCTTTTGTGTAATGGTGCAAAAGCACGGAACTTTTGTACAGAGGGGATAACTTCAAAATCCCCAAAGAGGCAAAACACACAAATGAGGTAAACAATAAAGTAACCACACGATTTGGTGTGACATCATGCGGTAAACCTCCCTGCTCAAATTTCGTTCTAAATCGCTCTCTGCCTAATTCCTAAGACTGATATTCGAACAGTGAATGGTTTGGCAATAAAAACTGCTCTGATCTCACAATTTCAGCATTTCATACCCACCCCCTTATGTATGTCTGGCAATAGTAATTGATCCCTCACTGTGTTACTTCAGCACACGGAAAGAACAAATAACTATAAGAACAACAGTCAAGTATGTGAGTAGGATTTGACCCGATTCTGTTGCAACCAATCCATTCAGCTGTAATTGAAAATGCTTCCACCTTTCCTGTTTCGGGACTAAGATTGCACGGCTTCGTGGTGAGTTTTCATTCATTGAATTGGACCCAGCATTCTTTCTCAGGTTGAAATATCCAGGGATATAAAGACATGATGAAAGACATGGGCAGTGTTTACTGGACGACAAAGACGTAAGGAATGACACAGTCATGATACCATGTCGTTAGAAATTATGGAAATGAGGTTTACTGGGAGATAAAGCCACTAAAACGAAAAGAGGGGGTTTAATGGGATGATGGCATAGATAAGGAATAATGCGGGAGAAATCAGGAAAGACTTAGTTGTGTCCGAAAAGAAGTTATCTAGCTGATGTGAAGTTGTTAAGAGTAAGTACGAGGGAAATTTCCTTGTTTAGGTGAGCGGAAACTAGAGGTTAGAACTTCAAACCCATCGGGGCACGATAAAGAAGTTTGGAGTAGGCATTTTTTATTCTGACAGTTATTGAATTCGGCGGTGAATTTTCAGAAATACAATCATTTTAGGATCTGATTTGAAAAGCGAGTGCACATAGACAAGGAGTTAATTAGGTTGGATTATATTAGATTAGATAGAGAGAGAGATAGAGAGACAGTGCGAGAGAGAGATAGAGAGATAGAGAGAGATAGAGAGATACAGAAAGAGAGAGATACAGAGAGAGATAGAGAGAGAGATAGAGAGAGAGATAGAGAGAGACAGAAAGAAAGATATTAGATTAGATTAGATTACTTGCAGTTTGGAAACAGGTCCTTCAGCCCAACAAGTCCACACCGACCCGCCGAAGCGCAATCCACTCAGACCCATTCCGCTACATTTACCTCTGCCCCTAACACTACGGGCAAGTTAACACAGCAAATTCACCTAAACTGCACACGTTTGGACTGTGGGAGGAAACCGGAGCACCCGGAGGAATCCCACGCCGACACTGGGAGAATTAAACAGCGACAGTAATTATGGGCTGCCTGAATGGGAATGCAAAATGGAAAAATTCCTGAATTGGTTAACAGTCATAGGAAAAAAATTGCATACCATCTGCAACTGGAAATGTTAAGTATAAGAAGAGCTAGTGGATTTCGAATGTGCAGCCACTTATTCAACATGAAATATTGTATACTGTGAATGAACTGAGCTGTTTGACTTAGCTCTGCATTGAATGGAAGTCTGTCAGCTCAGTCCGCTGACTAACTGGTTTATGAGAAAAGTGAGACCAACAGCGTGGGATTAATTCTGTCACTGTCTCAGGTTTCCACAAGGATCATCATCTCCACCGCTTATCTGATCTATAATTCTGTGGTGCCTCCAGTGAGCAAGACTTGGCCTGTCGATGTAAAACATCATTATCATTGCCATCTGTTGTCTTGAACATTTGGTCATGATCAACCGAAAGGGGAGGGAGTCCATTTAATACTCTTTTATTTCCGCTTGAAAAATCCTGCGTCAAGACTCAAACTTATTCCAGTTTGACCCTTTATTCCTCACAAAAGTAAAACTACTTGCCCAGATCCTTTACTAGGTTTACTGACTACAGTCAAACTCGACAAAGAGTTAAATCTAATACTTTCGATTGGTTTAATGAGCTGTGCAGCTTACATGAAATTGAATGATATGAAACTATTTATACAGACTTTCCCAGGATGTAATCCAGTGCTGGGTCAGCGATTTGAGGAAGGTCATCAAGCTAAAACTTCACCTCTGTTTCTCTATCCACAGATGTATATTCACGTGGGGAATATTTGCAGATTTTCTGTTAATAATTGGCATGTTTAAGAAAGGCAAATCTTTTCCCCATGTCAGAAACTGGAGTTTTCAAATAAATGCTATTTTACTCAACATTGTTTTCAACTGCGCTTCAGTCTGATGCTCCAATAATCCCCGGTCAATGTCAGTAACAGCACCTTTAGATAAGCATTGAACTTACAGCCTTGGCATGTTATGCACTTTTAACTCTTCAGTGCTGACCAACTGCACGACTCGAGCCGCAGACAGCGAACCTGTCACGTGACCGACACGTACCTTGGGAACTTTAGCTCAACTGCTCTACTTTTGCTGTGATTATTAGATTCCCCAAAAATTGAAACAGACCCTTCGGACCAAAACGTCTACACCAACCCTCCGAAGAGTAACCCAACCAGAACCATTTCTCCTCTGACAAATGCAATATGGGCAATTTAGAATGACCAACTCACCTGACCTGCACAATCTTTGGACTGTGGGAGGAAACTGGAACACCCGGAGAAAACCCACGCAGACACGGGGAGAATGTGCAAACTCCACACAGTCAGTCCACCGAGACTGGAATCGAACTTTTGACCCTGTTGATGCAGCCTGAAAGAATCCATCACTATCTGATTTACATCAGCAATAGGAGCTGTCTGTTCTGGCTGTGAGAGCGGTGGGGTAAACGGGAGGACTTTGATATTCCGTACTGTAGAATCACATTGCCCTCATCATGTTAATTTTGAAAACACTCTGCAAGAAACAGCTCAGAAAGAGAGGAACAGAAGGAAGCTATTCCAAATACCTGTACTACCCGCCGTTTGATACCATCATGGCTGACCAAACACGTCAATGCCTCTCTACAGCTCATCCACAACAACCTGTCACAGAACGGGATAAAGAAATTTAACCAATCGAACATTTCTGTGCAACTTTGGGAGGGAAATGTGTTTAGAGACAGTGGGTTTCTGCACGAAATTTGCAGGTTTTGCGGGTGAGTATCTGATTCTGGTCTGATCATGATTCCGTAAAAACGCACAACCAAGAAGGTAAGGAATTTCCTCTGGTCAGTAGCAGGGATGGGAACTCCAGACGACAGGAATTGGTGATGAATCAGCACAACAGTCAATGATTCAGCTGAAAACTGAACTAAACTCCAATTCTGAAGCGGTTCAAACTCACAAACTTTGAATAGCAAAGTTACCAAATTTGTAGAAATCTAACACACTTTTCATTGCGCTACAGACCTGCACTCGCCACAATTTTACTGCACCCAAAGTTGCGGTTGTCGTGAAGAAAATGTCAACAATGACCAGGAGATGCGGCGAGTTTTTCAAGGAGTAGATCTTTTAGTTGCAAACAAAAACAGTGACATTCAGAAAATAAATTCTTGAATCCCCCGAAACTTGAGGTTCTTGGCATAGAGTCACAGAGTCATTAAGATATGCAGCATGGAAACAGAACCTGCTGTCCAACTTGTCCATGCCGACCAGATATCCCAACTCAATCTAGTACCACCTGCCAGCAACTGGCCCATATTCCTCCAATCCCTTCCTATTCACATGCCTCTTAAATGTTGCAATTGTACCAACCTCCACCACATCATCTGGCAACTTATTCCATTTACGTACCACCCATTGTGTGAAAAAGTTGCCCCTTCGGTTCTTTTCTTAACTTTCCCCTCTCCAACTAAACCTATGCCCTCTAGTTCTGAACTCCCCTACACAGGGAAAATACTTTGTCTATTTATAATGTCAATGCTCCTCATAATTTTGTAAAACTCACCTTCGACGCTCCAGGGAAAACAGCCCCAGCCTGTTCAGCCTCTTCCTATAGCTCAAATCCTCCAACCCTGGAAACATTCTTGTAAATCTTTATGAGCCCTTTCAAGTTTCACAACATCTTTCCGGTAGGAAGGAGACCATAATTGCATGCAATATCCCAATAGTGGCATAACCAATGTCCTGTACAGCCACAACATGACCACCCAACGCCTGTACTCAACACTCTTACCAAAAAAGAAAAGCATACAAAACGCCTTTTTCGCTATCTTATCTATCTGCGGCTCCACTTTCAAGGTGTTATGAACCTGCACTCCAAGGTCTCTTTGTTCAGCGACACTCCCTCGTACTTTACCATTAAGTGTAGAAGTCCTGCTAAGATTTGCTTTCCCAAAGTGCCGCACATCGCATGTATCTTAATTAAACTCCATAACTTCTTACCTTTTCTTTAATCATGTTTTTTAGCTTATCAGAATGCCCAACTGTGTTCGTCAGAATTACCTCACTCCAGCTGTACAATAAAACAATAGTGTTAGTTCCCATGATCGTTCTACTTCTGCCACTATGGTTTTTCATAAATCTACTTAATATTATTCGACTCTCATCATGAGGTATTCTACTGCCACCTATGCGACAATGAACTTCAATCCCAGATTAACCTGTCATGATTAGATATTTAACTACCCCATCTACCACAATGTTTTCCTGTCCCAAGCTGACTCTACTAACTACTGATTAGATATTTAATGTCATATCTTTCCATCTACAAGCGTCTTAAGCAGGCTGACTGAACTATCAATTAATTATTTAAAGTCATGTCCTTAGTATGTACTATCACGACTTGTCCCAAACTGCCATGATGCCATTAGATAGGCAGGGCTGACTTTACTGATTGTTATTATCTCAGCCTGCCATTTTACCATTTCAGCCCAGTCTGACTCTGCTAGTTGGTGTAGGAGCATTCCACAATTCTTCTCCTATCCTGCCACACTGCCCCAGGGACCTTTTGACGAGTGTAACTTTCCGCAGACCCCTTGTAACAGATCGCCAGTAGTTTCCATGTCTTTACCTTCCCATGCTTTCATGCTCTGTATTTTCTTTACAGTGTTCGGTTCTTTCATCAGACATCTGTTTAACTTCACCCCACTTTCCAGTACCTCATCCTTATCCATGTGTGCTCTAACTTCTCAAGTATTCGGCTAAATACTCCTGGCGCTTAGCTTTACCACACGTTCAGACAGTGAATTCCAAGTAAACAACACTCTCAGAGTTAAAACGTACTTCCTATATCTCCTCTGAACATCCTCTCCCTTGCGTTTGATGGAGATCCCTGGTTGTTAACTCTTCCCATAAGAAGTTTATTCCTATCACACATACCGATCCCTTTAATGTGCACCATAATCACTTCCTCACTCAGCCTTCTTCGCTCTTAGATAACAATCCTGAGCTGAGATCGTCTATCTTCGACATGGTGATAGTGTCGTGCTGGAAAAGAACAGCAGGTCAGGCAGCATCCAAGGACCGGGAGAATCGACGTTTCTGGCATAAGTCTTTCATCAGGAATGAGTCTTATTGGAGGGGGCTGGGAGATAAATGGGAGGGGGTTGGAGTTGAGTGCAAGGTAGCTGGGAAAGCGAATGGTGGTTCGAGGCAGGAGAGGAGGTGATATGTTAGAGGGGGAGGGATGTATGGGTCCGGACGGCGGTGCTGAGTTGGATTCTTCAGACTCTAATAATGTGGGGGTGGGGGAGGAGAAAAGAGAAAACTTTTGAAATCCACATTTATCACGTGTGGTTGCACGGTCCCAAGGTAGAATATGAGGCGTTCATCTTCCAGGTGTCCGGTGGTAACGGTTTAGTGGTGGCTTATGCCCGAAACGTCGATTGTCCTGTTCTGCAATTCACATGACAGGAGAGATGTGAAAACCAAAGACTAAAAAAAACGACAAATACTTATAGATACAGAGTTAATGAAATTAGACACATTGCATACAGAAACCATTTGGCCAGTTGAGTCTGTACTGTGCCGTGCAAGAGATTCACACTGCCCCACTCTATCTTTCTAAATCCGCATTTATGATCCACTTATAAAAATAGAAATTGTTCCAAAAGCTCAGCGAGTCAGGCAGCATCAGTGGAGAGAAGTAAGAATTAACATTGCGAATTAAAAACAGTTCCGAGTAAGAGTCTGTTGACCCGAAATGGTCATTCTGTTTTCCCCGAGCTGCAATTCTGATTTTTGTCTCTGATTTACAACACTTACAGTCCATTCAGATTTTGTTTGTCATTGACCTGAATTGCACACTTTTGCATTGTGGGAAGGAATCAGAGCAGCCAGAGGAGACTCACAAGGGACAGAGACAGCATGAGAGTGCACATTCCACACAGTCAGTCACACAAGTCTCGAATCGCAAGCGGGTTTCTGGAGCGGAAAGGTTCAGTTCTACCCTCTGAGTCCTCCCAATATGCAAGCATTCATCCTGGAAGCGAATTGAACAGGATCTCACGCAGCAACAGGCGATGGTACTATCCAGGAAGTTTATGCAAAAAGAAGTCTATTTGGTATTACTGGAAATGAACATTCGCTTAAAAGCTGTTTTTGATCACATCTCGTCAAATCAGCCTCTTGCTCACAGTAAACATTCCAATCCAGTGTACATCACTTTCTTTCCGACACAGCCACATGTCATATTCGAATTCCCTCTATCCGAAGACTTTTTAAAACCACTTGGCCTATAGCCTCGTCTGTCTTGGCATCACAAAATTCACATCTGAGAACTTCTGAAAGTTATGAGGATTTCTGCCTCTACAAACTTTGCATGCACTGAGTTCCAGATTTCAACCAACCGCTGTTTCATAACATTTTTCTGCGCATTCACTCAAATCTTTCCTCTTCTATGCTTAACTCTATGTCACCCTACCCCTCCCCCTATGATCGATCTCATCATCAAAGACAAACGTTTATTTCAGTCCAAGCCATTCATATTCCTGATTATTTTGTACATCTCAATGATGTCTCCTCTCACTTTCTCCTGCTGTAAGAAAAAACCTCCAGACTATCCAATTTCTCTTCATCATTGAAACTCTTCTACCCAGACAATATCCTGGTAAATTTCTCCTGCATCATTTCCAGTGCTATCATATCCGTGGTATCATGTGAATTGCAGAACTGCACACAATGGACAAGATAGAATCAAATTAGCAAGTGAAATAAATGATGTAGACGTCCACAGAAAGAGGTACTTCCAAATAAATCTTATTTTCCTCACTGCTACACTGTGTCATTTCCTGAGCCTGATGTTCCAATAATCTATGGTCCATGTTGTAAAAGCTGCTCCATGAGAAATGATCTCACAACCACGGTATCAAAATGGAATGATTGGTTTGAAAGTGAGGACATGGTTCTTATATGATGGTACAGAGGTGCATGAAATGTCAAAGCTGGGAGTGCTCCTGGTCAAAGCCGGGGAGGAAGGGCATAACTGTCTCCGTACATTAGATTATTAAAATGCAACAGCAGCATTAACCTGCACTGCAAATTGGCTCAGCTGAAGCGTGCTGGAGTCTTAAGCGAGAGGTCAATTAATTGAAAACATTCTCTGAAATGTTCCTTAAGAATGCGCTGTTTTGTTACTTTGACAGTAAAAGCTGTTTTTGATCAAATCTCGTCAAATCAGCCTCTTGCTCACAGTAAACATTCCAATCCAGTGTACATCACTTTCTTTCCGACACAGCCACATGTCATATTCGAATTCCCTCTGTGATAATTGGAATTGACAATGTAATTCTCTGAGATATAGCAATGTAGCATGAAGTTGATGGTGTGGTGAACACAGAAGAACAGAGAACACAGAAAATTTACAGCCCAAGAACAGACCCTTTGGATGTCGAAGCCTGAGCTGATCCACTATCTAAACCTATCACCAAATTCCAACCAACTGTATCCTTCTGCACACCATCTACTCATGCATCTCTCCAGACACACCTGAAATGAATCTACCGTGCTTGCCTCTACCACCTCTGCAGACAACATTATCCAAGTACCTACCACCCTCTGTGTAAAATGATTCCAATATCGAACTCTCACCTTGAACGCGTGACATCTCATTATTGAATCTATCACCTTCGGAAAAAGCTTTTCTCGATCCACACTGGCTATAATCTTCATGATTTTGTAGACGTCAATCAAGTCCCCTTCAATCTCGTTTTCTTTAATGAAAACAAACAGTACCTACTCAACCTCTCTTCAGAGCTAGCACCTTCCAGACCAGGCAACATCCTCATAGACGTTCTCTGCACTCTTTCATAAACGTGCACATCGTTTTGGTAAGTTGGAGACCAGAACAGTACACAGCATTCTAAATGCGGTTGAACCAAAATCCTGTATAATTTTAGTATGCCAGCTCTTATACTCAATGCCCCGTCCGTTGAAGGCAAGCACGCCAGATGCCTTCTTGTCCACTAGATCTACCTGTGCAGCTACATTCAGGGTACAAAGGATCTGAACTCCCAGATCGCTCTGCTCATCAACTTTACCCAAGGCTGTTGCGTTCACAGTATACTTGGCTCGAGAATTAGACTTCCCAAAATACATTACCTCACATTTGCCTGAATTCAACTCCATCTGCCAATTCTCCACTCAACTCTCCAGTCTATCTATATTCACCTTCATTCTTTGACAATCCCCTTTGCTTTCTGCTACTCCATCAATCTTCGTGTCATCTACAAATGTAATGGCGATATTTGGAAAATGGAGCATGGCAGCTGGTAGTAATTAGATTTGATGAATAAAATCTGGAATATAAACCCGCTCAGAGGAAGAGTGACAAAAAGTTTTAATTTGCTGAAAACCCATTCTTTCATTTCCCTTCAAAAGGGAAATCTGCCGTCCTTAACGAGACCTGCCAATATATGACTCCAGCCGGACAATCGTGCGGTTCACCCATAAATTCCCTCTGACTCAGGTCAAGGAGAGTTAAGGATGAACAACAAGTGCTGTTCAGATTATGATGGTCACACTCCGTGGGAGAATAAGGAAGGATAAAAAAGATACATGGATGACGGGGATAAATGGGAGTCGTCTCAGCGTAAACTCAAATTCAAATGCTTATCCAAACTAAACAGACACAAGGATACCCACTCCGCAATGAAGTCAGGTCCATGCGGGCGGGGTCTGTAAGAAGGGATTCAATTACCCGCTGAAGTGTAAACTCACTTGCTCAGTCACAACTTGGACAGGTCATTCACCCTCCCACAAGTGAGAAGGAATCAGTCAGCAGACCAACCTGTAGAGTCACCATCAGGTTTACAAATGACAACAAGGGTCCGATTCTGCTGTTATTTCAGGTGTTCATCCCATCCAAAAATGAACCATGTTTGGATGCCTATTTCCATTGGAGTACACTGTTTCCTGACGTAGATCGATAATTCAAACTTAGTTGTAGGAGTCATGGTTTAAAAGTTGACAGAAGATAAAACAGTTGTTTGTATAGTTGACTATGATGAATAATTTCAGGGACCTCAGGGATGTAACAATCAGGTAGAAAGGAAAAATGCCGAATGTAACTGAATCCAGACCAATAAGTGGTAATGAATTTGGGGAGTTGAAACTATAACAGTGGGGATTCTGAGTGGTGTACAGGAACAAAGAGATCTTGGAGTGGACAGTCACAGATCTCTGAAGATTGTTGGACAGGGAGATCAGTTATTAGAGAGGGTTTTTGGATATTTTCTGTTGTTGACCTCAGTCTGAGGATGATATTCGATCTTTAGCAAGCGCCAATTTAGGAAACAACCAAAGGAATGTGCACAAGTCTGGTCAATGCAATAGTCAATTTTTTTAAAAATGTATGATAAGAGGTGGAGGGCTGAAGTATAACACTTTGACCATCAAGACCGCTTCATCACTCAATGAATTTGCCACTGATTCCTCTCCAAGTCATGCTGGTATGTTTCTTGGAGGGTAATTTGCAAACGGTGACGTTTCAGTTCATCTTCAATCTTGTATTATAGTTGGTAAAGCTTTTGAACATTGAAGGTTCTGTCAACAAAACCTGGATGACGTACTCCAGTGAATCTTCTAGGTGGTGCACTATGCTGCAATTGTGCCTTAGAAATTAAGGGAATAAATATTCTGTTGAAGAGTGTGCAATTCAGTGACTGCATTGTCATGGAGGGTGTCCAGTTCCTTCAGTGGTATTTCAGCGGCACCCACCAAGGGAAATGAGAGAGTTCTGTTAAAAATCTAATTTGTGCATCGCAGACGATGTAGGCTTCACGGAGACGAGAATTGAGTTGATAATCAAACAAAGTCAACCAACGGGCATGTTATTGTAGTCAACTTCTTTGTATGGGCGGTCAGATTCCATTTATCCTAAATACTAGCTCCCAGGACGACTACACGGAGGAATTCAGTTACAATGAAGCAATTGAATGTCAATCGAATATGAATAAATTCTCACTTGTCAGAGTTATCATTGCTGCATTTGGTCCTTCTGTGGATCAATCCAATTCCAATCGCTTTCTGATTTCAAGTTTCAATTCCCATCTGCGCCTGAAATTTCAACCCGTTTCCTCGCCGAAATTTCTCCACCTGTCTCATAACTTCGTAAGTTCGCTGTAAGGGCCAGCAGAGATTTACAAAAATGTTGCTAACTCTATAAAATGGAGCTTTGTGGAATGATTGGTAAGGCTGGGATTATTCTCCTTGAAACAAAGGAGGTGGAGGGGAACTCTATAATCACATGATAACAATTGTAAACGCTCAATATTCACTGGATCTTGACAGGATAGTTACAGGCAGATGGCTTGCCCTATGCTGTGAGGAGAGCGCCAATGGACATGAACACAGAATTAGATATTGCCTATTTAATTCAGAAATGATGAGTAATTTCTTTGCTCAGGGGTCAGAGAGTCTGTGGCATTTTTGTGGCATCCACTGTTGAGACTGCATTGTTGATTAATTTCAAACTGTGCCAGATAGTTAATCAGAAAGATGATGGAACTTTGTCGAGGTACGTGAGAAGAATAGAGTTGAAGATTATCAGATCAACCATGAGTTCGTTGAATGGTGGGGCAGACTCGATGGGCTGAGTGGCATACTTCCACATTGTTTAACATTTGGTCTAATGCCTTATTTTATTCATAAGTTCAGAATTGTGAGGGGATGGGCTGAAGTGCTAGGAAACGTTTGTTAAACCGATCAGACAGATCGGGAACAAGCCTCATAAACTCAAAAGAAGAAATGTGCTGTGGCCCGGGTGCCACAAATGACATGGGGCACAGCACAGGTGTCTGTGTCCAGTAGCTGTGATTGCTGAAGAAAGTTGGTGGACCTTACACAGTTGGCAAGTCAGTGATCATGCTGGATGATGGATCCTTGTATCCTTCACACACAGCAGAAATTTGTGGTAGAATGAAAGGTTCGTTTCATTGGAGAAGTTTTCTGCGGTTCCAATTCCGAGTGAGTCTTTGAAATACTGATCAGATCATTGTGTGAAGTGTTTGGTTAAAATACTCATGGACAACCCATTGGATAAAGTTGTGCTCCCAATCTCTTATGATCTGTACCTCTTTCTTTCGACGTAACTTCATAGAAAGACAAGATGGAACATGGGGTGGAAAGAAAAATGCGTTCTTTCTGATTACAACAAGTTCATGTACAATTGAATAGAATGACTGCTCTCGCTCTTCATTTCGACTGTAATGTGGTGTCTGTTGCTCGTCAATCTCCCGTGCAGTAAAGCACAAGAACAAGATTCACGATCCAGTCTATACCAGAGTTTGAGGTGCAAATGAAAACTGCTGGAGCGGTTTGTGAAGTTAGCAACCAGAGTGTGACTCGAATCCGTGAATGTGGAGAACAACAGTATAATAACCTACCACCATAATCGCTCGGTCTCCTCAGCACATTTTGTAGAGCGGTGGCATGTGACCTCATCAGGTTACATGCAGTGAAAGCCATGGATGAGAAATTTACAGAGCGGAATCGAATCCACTCCAAAGTGTTTCTGCTTTCACCAGAATTATAATGACAGCAAATTCCAATAAATAGCCATGCTCGTCAGAATGAATAGCTGTCAGTGATACGTTCTGAGTCAGAACTGTGTCAGAATCAAACAGAGAACAAGACTTTTACGTCATATTCTCACCTTCATTCGACTCATAATTTCTTCAGTGACTTCCTCTCTCACGTGGAGAAGCTGCCACGGAGAGGGAAATAAAGGCGATGTTGTGGCTCAATGGCCTTTCTGATATGGCTGAACCTGAATTGGATTAAACCGCAGGAAACGCTGTTTGTTCGTTTCATTTTAGTTTTGCTGCAAACTGACAATGTTCATTATAATCTCGCAAGTGAATTAGATTTATCTCATTGGAACGATTAATGTTGTATTCAAATTTACTCCGACTTTATTTCAGCTTAAGGAGAAGACTTCTTAGAAAAGCAGAGGGTTAAAGTACAGTTTTGTTGCTCGTTACTTTGGCAGATTTCACCGAGTATTAAATGGACCAAACATCATGGTGTTTTTCTTACATCTTTAACGCATATGATTAAAGCACGAAGTCGATCTCCAAGCAACTGGTAACTTCCCATTCATTGTGTAATATCTTCTCATCGTAATAATAAAAATCCGCTCAGTTCCATTTACAATGCTTTAAGTGGAATATTATGCCAAATCTTTCAAAATTTAGAGTTTTAGAATCGAATCTTATTCAGCTGCACATCTTCACGAAATGTCTTTACATTTAAAGTCAACCAAATTAGACATTGTTTCCCCGCAACTTCCGACCGACTGCACCCCAACCCTACTCCTTTCCCTAGCCACACGCTGTCGCTCTCCTTGTGAAATTTATTCCTTGTATGTCACCAAATTTGACTTTTCAAAAATTTTGAAAGACAGATTCTCGGAGTGACAGCGATTCTGTTCTCATCATTTCTTTGTCCTTCAAAGGTTCTATTCGAAAGATTGGAATGCCTGACATCTAGATGTTTACTTACTTGAAAGAGGGAACTTTCCACCCATTTACTCTGCCCAAACATTTCTTAACTAGAAAAACCCCCACTATGTCTTCCTTGGTTCAGGGATAACTGTTCTCAATTTTCCAAGAAGACAAGTGAATAAAATCTCATCCTCAGTATACCTCGCCAGCATCGTCTCTAATGGTTTTACACACCAGTAAACACCATCATTATCCTCTCCGATAGAATCACAGAATCCTACAGTGTAGAAAGAACATTTCAGTCAATCGAGCCGGTGTCGACTCTCTGAAGAGCATCTCACCCAGACCTCGCTCCCCTCCCTATTCCCGTATACTTCACCTGAGGAAGAGTGAGCTCTCCCCCTTATGAATTCAAATAAACCTGTTGGACTATAACCTGTCGTCCTGTGATTTCTGACCTCATCCCCGCGTTACCCATGGCTAATTCACCTAACTGAGTTAATTCACTTCCTGGACACGAGAGCGCAATTTAACTTTGGCAATCAACCTAACCCTCCGACCAAACAGCAGTGTGAATTACTGAGTCAATGTTCCATCATAGTGAGCAATTGCTGTATCATTTTTAATGGCTTTATAGCCTGGTAACTCAGCCTCATCAAAGTAAATGAACCCAAATTCAATGTATCGAAACACTACTCTGTACATTACAATTTCATTCGTGCTGAGGGAAATGTTTCTGCAATCATATTTGAATGTTTTTACGCTGTTTCTTCCTCACCGTCCTGCTTCCAGTAAACACTACAATCCAGTGGAGTCTGTCAAATGCTTTTCATTCCAACACAGATACAATGTACAGATTGCTGATGTTACGTGATTGCACTTTCACTGACACTCTGCCTCCCTGAGAGCTGTAGCCCTTCCCCACACTGATTCAGGCAGCACTACCCTTCCTGTGACATGCACCATCGAGAATGGAAGGACAGGATTCAATGCCCGAACTTGGGAATGGAGTGACAGTTTTAAAACATTTACACTGTTCCCAGCGGAGAATTGAGCCCTGTGACAGGCGGGTCACGAACCAGTATACTACCGATGACAGAATGTCAAAGGAGGGCCTTCAGCCAATTGTGACCACACTTGTGAAAAACAACTTCCTAATGAACTGAATCGGTTTTTTCAATGCTTATCCCACGTCCTTATGTGTCTTGGCATCACAAGTTCACATCTGAATATTTCTTCAGGTTATAAAGGTTTTTGCCGCTCTGAACAATGCAGGCAGTATATTCCAAATTCCAACCCCCCACTGGCTGATAAAGTTTTTTGCACATCTTCTCAAACCTTTCTGTCTTTCTCCTTAAATCTCTGGACCCTGCTGATCGATCCTTCAGTCAATGGGAAACTCGTTCAGTCAAATCTGTCCATACCCTAACTCATTCATGACTTCTCTACATCCCCTTTGCAATGCGACAAACAGTCCACTCTGTCCTGTCTTTCTTCACAACTCAAACGCTTCATCCCAAACAACATCCTGGTAAATATCTCCTGCAATGTTCTCAGTGTGATGACATCCTTACTATAATGCGAATTTCAAAACTGCACACAACACACTTGCTAGAGCCTAATGAGAATTTGTTTTAATATATCTGGATTATATGAGGGCGATTCTGGCTAAGCAGAATTTATTACCCATTCGGAATTGCCCAGAGGGCAGTTGAGACTCAACCATATTGCTATGTGTCTGAAGTCACATGCAGGCCGCACCAAGTAAGGATAGCAGATTCCATCCTGAAATGACACCAGTAAACCAGATGTTTACTTTTCAACAATAATCAATGGATCTGTAGTAGTCATTAGATTCTTCATTGCAGATATTTGCTGAATCCAAATTTTACAATCTGGAATGGAGGGACTCAAGCCCGAGAACCCAGACTATTACCTCGGTTTCAAGATTATCAGTCCTATGAAGTTACAGCGAGACCAACGCAGAAAGCCACAAAAGATGGCCTTTTCAATTTTTTTCCCCCGAAAACTGCCCTGGGTCTTCTCCATGGGCCTGATGCTCCAATTGTCTCTGGCCTATGTCAGTAAAAACTGTTACATGGGGATTGATTTCACAACTGCGGTATCCAAATGGATCGACTTGTTTGGAGGTCCCAATGGTGAGATTGGGACACGTTCACCCAACAACAGTGACCGCAGAAGCAGCACAGACAGAACAGTATGAATGTGAAAGGGAGTGATAGATTGTGCATTGCCTCAGAGAAATGGGAGGAGGGACAGAAAGGAGGTTTAATGATCGTGGGAAGGAGAGGAATCTCCGACAACGGGTGTGTTTGAATTCTGATATATGAAACGCAGAGATGCGAGAGAGCGGAATTTGAAGTTAAAACAATTAATTCCTTACCGTGTGTCTCAAAAAGGACAACGGAGAGAACATTTAGTGCTGTGATTTGGATTCGAACAGACGTTGCTGTGGTCACAATGCAAAATACAGACAACCACGAACACAGAACAGGATACTTGCAAGCAGCAATAAGCAGAGGATATGTTCGGAAGAACACTAAATGTACAATATAAGTACTCCGCGAACAGTGACAGACATGTGGGAACTGAGAATGAGCTGAATCTTTAACTTCGGTGTCCTCAGAGGCTGTGGAGATCCCTTGAATGAGAATGTTGAAAACTGAGATTGATAGATTTCGAGAAGCATCAAAGACTCGGGGGACAGTACGGGATATTGTTGAAATGTATGCTTCAATAGCATCTTAGCTTAACATCGACGACTTCATCAGTTTCCTCAAGGCCATAATCAGTGTTGCAGATAATTACACATAAACCCAGTTCCCAGCCTCGGAATCAGAGAAACTGCAGCACAGTCGCCCAAATCCGGAAATGGGGATGGGAATGAGTGTTCGGAGTTACTCTTTGGCTCCAGTGATGAAATAGGTGAGCGTGCTGTCCTTCTATGATGGTATAGAGCCGCAAGAAATTCCTCGGTTGAGTGTGCTCCTGCTCAAGGGAGTGGTTGTCCCGGTTTATACTATCATAGCGATTTACAGTGTATTTTGCTAAGACAGCTGAGTGGCACAACTGGAGCGCGTTGAGCCCTAAAGTTTGCAGTGGTGGGTTTAAAAGATAATTTTGCTATTTGGATCTGTTTCTCACACAGGCGGTGGCAGCTGCATTTGCTTGCATCAGTTCAGTATCAGTTTCTTCCACACAGTGAAGACTTCAACCTGGAGAAGGCGGTGTTGGGGTGATATTTTAAAATAGTCATCCTTGGGGTTGGGACACGGAAACGGTGATGTTTACTTTCGACGAATAAAACCTGGAATACGAGCCTGACCTCAGGAACAGAGATCATGACTTTAATTTCTTGAAATCCCATTCATTCTTGTCCTTTTTTCAGGATATTCTAACATCTTTAGCCAGTCCTACGTATGAGAGTCTCCACGACCAGAACAACATTAGCTGACCCTTAATTCAAGAATCCCCATTGTGTGGGGAAGCAGGCGAGTCGACTTCCAGTCCACACTGTCCCACTGAAGCGCATTCCAACAGACCCCACGATATTTCCTATCCCATAAGCCTGAATTTCCCATTGCTGGTGCCTGTAACCGACACATCTTTGCTCATAGGGAGGAATAAATACTCAAACACAGAGAGAATATGCAGACTGCCCACAGACAGACACCCGAGGCTGGGATCGTAACCGGCTGTGTGGTGCAGCCAGGCAGCAATGAACAAGGGGCAATGAATAATTGTTGTTCTGATCAGTGATACACCCTGTGGGAGAATGAGAAACAAGGAAAACACATTCATAACATGGCCAACAGGATTTGCATATGTGTGGACAGAATAAGAAAGGATTGTTCACCCTGTGAAGAAAATATTACGCCGATACCACAGAGAAAGCAGGGAAATGTGGGAACTGTTGGAAGGGAGTCAATTAACCCCAGAAATGGAAACTCATTTAATCAGTAACACTGGCGGGAGACCGTTCTCCAGTCCCGTGATGGGAAAGGATCACTGAGCAAAACAACCTCTGGAGACTCCAGCAGGATTACATATCCCATCAGGTGATCGATTATGCTGTTAATGCTGCTGTTAATCCCAACCAACAGCCTGCTCCATAGCGTCAGTCAGAAAGTCATACAGCATGAAAACAGGCCCAACCAATCCATGCTGAACATTCTGCCAAACTAATCCGTTCCAGTCTCCCTCCTTCTGTACCCACGGAGTGGAAATAATGTCCTTGTAGTTTTATTACTGCATCGTTAATCTAAACTCCCAGGTAATATTTTGGGGACAAATGTTTCAGGTCCTGGCATGACAGATGGTGGAGTTTGAATTCAATAAATACCTTGGATTAAAGTGTCTCGTGATGACCTGAATCAGTTGTGTGGAAAATCCCATCAGATTCACTAATGCCAGTTCGGGAGTCAAACTGCCACAGTCATGTGTTCTGTCCCACATGAGATTCAAGATGCGTTGACTTTTAACTGTCCTCTGGGAAATAACTGATGTACGAGGCTTGAATGAATAGATTTTATTTTAAGAATTTCACTTTGCCATTCATGTATGGAGACATTTGTGCTTTAAATGTTGCAAATGTACCCTCATCCATCACTTCCTCAGGAAGTTAATTCTACACGTAAAACACTCTCTCAAGAAAACTGCCTCACATGTCTTTTATTAAAAGAAAAATTCTCTCTTTTCCTCTGAAACATAGGCCGTTTCGTCTTGAAATCCCCCTCCTTGGAAAAGTCAACTCTCGTTAACTCGAACTTACCTCTCCATAAGTCATAAACTTCGATCAGATCGCCGCTCAAACCACTATTGTCGAGCGAAAACAGTCTCCACTAGGAGAAAGTGAGAACTGCAGATGAGAGATCAGAGTCGGCAGTGTTGTGCTGGGAAAGAACAACAGGTCAGGCAGCATCTGAGGAGCAGGAGAATTGACGTTTCGGGGAAGACCCTGATGAACGACACTTGAGTGAAAAGTTGATTCTCCTGCTCCTCGCATGCTGCCTTTCCTGTTGTGTGTTTCCAGCACCTCAATCTCGAATCTGAAAATAGTCTCAGCCTATCCAGCCTTTCATTATAACTCAAACCTTCCTCACGTGGCAACATGCATGCATACCTTTTCCGACCCTGCTCCAGCTGAGTAATATCATTCGTACAATTGGACGACCAGAACTGGACATAATATTCCAGAAGAGGCCTTGTCAATGTCCAGCAAAACTTCAGCATAACGTCCCAACTCCGACACACAAAGGAGAAGTATGCCAAATGCCTTTTAACCATCTGGTCTGTATGTGATACAAACTGCAAGGAATTATGTACCTGCTACCCGAGCTTCCGTGTTGTCCAACACTACGTAAAAGCCCTTATCACTAACTATATCAGCCCTACTCTTGTTGTTGTACCAAAATGCAATACCTTCCGTTTATCCAGATTGAACTCCATGTTACATTTTTCAGTCCAACGACTCATTGGATGAAAATCCTTTTGAATCTTAGTTAATTTTCCTCGCTGTCTACAATTCTGATGTCGCCTGCAAACCTACGAAGGATGCCTGCAGTGAGTTCCACTGTTTTCTCACGTAGATCAATGATTCATATTTACTTATTTAATTGGAGTGGCCGTGATTCAGCAGTGTGCAGATCATAAAACAATTAGTCATGCAATTAACCATGAGGAAGAAGGCCGCAGACTGCAGGACGATACCAAACAATTGGAAAAAAATGGTGAAAGGAATTCATTCCAGGGAAGTGGGTAATAGTGAAGCAAATTCAAACTTCAAACCAGCCGCCCACGTTCCAGTTGTGGCACTCAGCTGTCTCAGCAAGATGCACTGTAGATTGCTATGTCATTAAAAACGGGAACAAATTTTCCCTTCTGCCCTGCCTTTGACCAGGAGCACTCCCAATCTCGGAATTGCATGCGCCTCTAAACCGTCATCGAAGTACCGTGCATTCAACGTTTGTGTCACTGGAGACATCGAGTATCTCTGCGACCTCATTCCCATCTCGATTTCCGGTTGGATCTTCGCGACTGCGCCAGTCAGGTCCTCTGATTCTGGGGCTGGGAATTGGGACTCTGTGGCAGCAGTGGTTACTGCCTTGTGGGGAGAAACTGGTGAAGTAACCGATGTTAAACTGCATTACTATTGAAGCATACATTTCAACAAAACCTGCACTGTCCTCGGAGTCTTTGATTTTTTGGAGAAATCTATTTATCCCAGCCTTCAGTATATTAATGACAGAAGCAACATAGCCTCCGGGGGCATCAGCCCATTAAACGGTCAGCCCATTCTTAGTTCCCACATATCTGCCACTGTTCGCTTAGCACTGATATTGTGCATTTGGTGATCTGCCGAACATTTCCTCTGCTACTGTACATATTGCGGGCTGTTAGCGTACTTGCGTGTGGGATGCCGTGATCGTATAGTGGTTAGTACTGTGCATTGTGGCCGCAGCAACCTCAGCTCGAGTCTGATTCACGGCAGTAATTGTTCCATCTGCCCCTGCTTTTGTGAAACACAAAGGAATCAATTGTTTTAACATGGTATTTTTTCCAAGGTGATGATTTTCTTTCCTTCAAATTCTGCTCACTCACATCTCTGTGTTTCAGCATTCAAATCCAGCCGTTCGCAGAGATTTCTTCACTCCTAAGATCACTAACCGAATCTTCCGTCCCATACCCCCATTTCATTAATTTGGAGATGCCAGTGTTGGACTATGGTGTACAAAGTTAAAAATCACACAAAATCAGGTTATAGTCTTACAGGTTTAATTGAAGCACGAGCTTTCGGAGCGCTGCTCTTTCATCATGTAGTTGTGGAGTCATTTCCTATTTCATTAAGGCACTGCAGAATCTAACACTGACTCTCACATTGATACCATTCAGTCTGTGATGCTGCGGTCACTGTTGCTGGGTGAACGTGCCCCAACCCCACCATCGGGACCTGCAGACCAGTTGATCCATTTGGCTACCGCTATTGTGAGGCCAATCCTCTGGTAGCAGCTTTTACTGACATGGACACGCGATTATTGGCAGTTAAGCTCAGGAAGATGACAGAGGACAATATTGAGGAAAAGGGACTTCATTGGGAAAGATTAGTTTCACGGGTTTTCTGCAATGGCCGAGCTCTAGTACTACTGGACTGTTAACTCAGACACCAAGCAAATGAACCAGGGACCCGGGTTTGACTCCAACCATGCCAGGTGTTAGAATTGGGATTCAATAAACATCTGAAATTACGAATCTAATAACTCCTATAAATCAATAGTCAATTGTTCAAAAAGCAAGACCATCGGGTTCAGTGACGTCCTTTGAGGAAGAAAATTGCCATTCTTAACTGGTCGGGCCTCCATATGGCTCCAGACACACTGCAATATGGTTGAGTCTCAACTGCCTGCTGTTCAATTGGGATAGCAATAAATACTGCCGAGCCAGTGACGCCCTCAGACTGCAACAGAACAGGGGGAAAAAAAAAGTGCATTCAGCTCTAGCTAGAATACTGTGTGCAGTTCTGCAATTCACAGAATAGCATGGATGTGATCGCACTTGGAACGGTGCAGGAGAGATTCACTGGGATATTGTCTGGGCTGAAGAGTTTCAGTGATGACGAGAGATTGTACAGACTGGGGTTGTTTATCGCAGAGCAGAGAAGGTTGGAGAAGACACGACTGAGATGTACAAAATAATGAGGGATATGGATAGGATAGACTGAAAGAAGCGTTTCTTATTGATGGAGGGATCGAACACCGGGGCCAATAGATTTCGGGAAAAGGCAGAAAGGTTTGAGTAGATATGCGGAAAGGGACAGAGAGGCGGAAACGGTTAGAGAGGCGGAAACCCTTCGCACCTGAAAAAATTCAGATGTGAATTTGTGATGCCAAGACATCTCAGACTATGGGCTAAACGATGGAAAACTTGATTCAGGTCGTTAAGCAGTTGTGTTGGACAAGTGCGGCCACAACAGGCTGAAGGGCCTCCTTTGATGTTGTTGTCCTCCACAGTATCGTGACTAGTGTCCCCGCCAGTCACAGGGCTCAATTCTCCGCTGAGGGCATAGTAAATGTTTTAAATTTGTCACTCTGTTCCCCAGTGAAGGTTATTAATGCCTGGTCTTCCATTCTCGATGGGACATGTCACAGGAAGGACACTGCTGTCTGAATCAGCGTGGGGAAGGACTGCAGCTCCCGGTGAGACAGTGTCAGTGAAAGTGCAAACACGTAACTTCTGAAAACTGCACATTGCGTTTCTGTTGCAATGAAAACCATTACATAGAGTTATTCCTGACTGATATGTTTATTTAAAGCAGGAATCTGAGGAAGTAAACAGAGCAACCCCATTCAGATCTGAGTGCAGAAACATTTCCTGCAGCACTAATGAGGTTGTACAGCTTAGAACCGCATTTTAATGCATTGAATTCGGGTTTATGGGCGCAGATTGTTTTCACTAGGCAGAGTTACCAGTGTATAAAGCCATTAAACATGATGCAGACGGTGGTCAATGTGATGGTACATTTGCTCAATAGTTTGCACTGCTTTTACGTCTGTAGGTTAGGATGATTGGCCATGTTAAGTTGCGCTGATGTGTCCAGGGAGTGAATTCAGTAAGTTAAGTGAATGAGCCATGGGTAACGCAGTGATAAGTTTAGCAGTCACACAATGCCAGGATTTATTCCAGCAGGTTTATTTGAAATAAGAAGCCAGAGGCCTGCGGTGATAGAGACAGGAGCTAGGCCTGGTTGAAATGCTGTTAGAGTGTGCCTACAGACTCCAATGGCTGAATTGTACTTTCTGCATTATAGCGAATCTGTGATTCTATCAGAGAGGACACTGCCAGCGTTTACTGGGCTGCTAAGGCATTAGAGACGATGCTGACGGCGTTCAGTGGGAATGGAATTTTATTTATTTGTGTTTTGGAAAATTTGAAACTGAACGAAAGAAAACCAATGTAAGTTTCCAGAGTATGTGCGGTTTGGAGAGAGGATATAGGTGGTAAATTCACTCTTTCAAGTTCGCAAATTTCTGAAAGTTCACGCTTTCAACACTAATGATGTAGGACAAAAAATGATGGGAACAGAATTTCTGTCACTCAGAGAATCCGTTTCCAAAATATTTGGATAGGTACATTTAAAGACACACAAGCAGTGAGTTTCACCAGGAGAGAGACAGCCTGTGGCAAGGTAAAAGTGTAAAAGTGGGATGTGGGGGATGGAAGGTGCGAGGAAACAAGGTCTAATTTAGATGACGTTAGATCTAAAGAAATATCGGAAACGTATGCAGCTGAATAAGATTCAGCAAAAAGAAGCCTCGGAGTTTTGAAAGATTTCAATTAATATTCCACATGAAGCATGATAAATAGAACAAGCAGATTTGGTATATTGTCAAGGAAAGATCTTCCATAATGAACAGGAAGTGACCCGTATCTTGTAGAAAGATTACCTGCTTTAATCACATGCCGTAAAGATAGGCGGACGATCGCCATGATGCTGGGTTCATTTGATACCCACTGAACTCTGCCAAAGTAACTGAGCATCAAAACTGATATCTTGTTTTGTAGTTCAACCTTCTGTTTCTCTCTTCAGTATTTCCTTTAAGCTGGAACAAATTCGGAGCAAAATTGAATACAACACTAAACGTTACAATGATAGAAATCCAATTCACTTCCTATCATTGGAATGAACAGAATGAGGTTGCAGCAAAATTAATAAAATGAAACGAACAAAATTGCATTTCCGGGAATTTTACCAAGTTCAGGTTTAGCCATATGAGAAAGACCATCGAGATAATACATCACCTTCATTTCTCTCTCCATATATAATTCTTCACATGAGAGAGAAACTGTCTGATGAAATTATGAGTCAAGATTAAATGAGCATGTGAATGTGACGAGAATTTCGTGTTCGCTGGTTCATTATGAGACTGTTCCGACTCGTAATGAATCAAGGACAAGGTATTCCTTCCAAGGCCGAGGTCAATTCCTTGGATTTTGCTGGTACTATTATTCGGTTGAAAGCAGAAACAAAATGATGTGGATTCTTTTCCACTCAGGGAATTTCTTATCCCCTCGGTACACCATATGTAATTTGATGTGGTCACAGGTGAACCCCTTTGCCATGGGCTGAAGTGGCCCAGTGGTTAAGTCGACGAGTTGCTCTTTCATTGTGCATGTGTGGGTTTGAATCCTACTCTGGCTGTTACTTCCATCATAAGCAGCTGTGGTTTTCCTTTGTGCCTCGCATCTTTAGTATACATTGGATGGAGAATCTTGCTCGTGCCCTTCATTGCACCGGAGATTTGTGATAAATCGATACCACATCAAGGTTGAAATAAAGCAATTTGATTCTGTTGTAAGTTAAACTGGGATAATAAAATTGAGTGTAACATTTCTTTCATCCTTTCATTCCATCTTGACTTTCACTGAATTTACATCGAATGAAAAAGAAACAAATAAGGAGAGATCGAGAGCAATAGTTTATCCAGTGGGATTGTGAACGAATATTTAAATGTAATACTCGCCACAAAGGTCTGATCAGTATTTCAAACAGTCAATTGGAATTGGAACTGCAGAAAACTTCTCCATTGAAACAAACTTTTCATTCTTTCACAAACTATTGCTCTGTGAATCATACCGCAGTCCATCATCCAGCATGATCACCAACTTGCCAACAACATTAGATCCGCCAATTTTATTAGCAATCACACCTTCTGCACTTACCCACCTATGGTATGCCCAGTGCCATTTGTTGTCTCCAGGCCACAGCACATTTCTTGTTCATGAGCTTATGAGCCTAGTTCCTGATCTGTCTGATCAGATGGAGAAACCTGTTTGATCACTTCATCCCATCCCCTCAAAATTCTAAACTTATCAATAAAGTACTGCGTTAGGCCAAATGTTGTAGGATTGGAAGTCGGCCATTTAGCCCATCGAGTCTGCTCCACTATTCATCGAACTCATGGCTGATCTGATAATACTCAACTCCAGTCTCCTGCCGTACCTCGACAGTGCTTTGTCGTCTTTCTGATTAAATATCTGTCTGATACAGTTTGAAAATACACAACAACTCAGCCTCAACAACAGTTTCGGTAAAGAGTTCCACTGATTCACTTGCCGCTGAGCAAAGCAATTGCTCCTCATTTCTGAACTAAATAGGCAATAACTAATTCTTAGTTCATGTCCTCTGGTGCTCTTCATACGAGAGGGTAAACCACCTGCCCGTATCTACCCTGTCAAGGTCCCACGAATATTGAACGTTTACAAATGTAATTATGTGATTATAGAACTCCCCTCCGCCTCTTTTGTTTCAAGAAGAATAATCCCATCCTAAAACATCATTCCACAAAGCTCCATTTTCTCCAGTGTTGGCAACATCGTTGGAAAGCTCTGCTGTCCCCTGGAGCGTTCTTACGCATTATTAAGGCAGGTGGAGACATTTATGTGATGCAACGTTTGAAATGTCAAGCACAGAAGAGAACTGGAAATTGAAATCAGTTAGCGATTGGAATCAGATTGGTGCACACAAGGACAAAATACAGTAATGATAACTCTGACAAATGAGAACCTAATCACATTCAATGGTTTTACTTCAGGACCTGGACCAGATGGGCCAATGGGCTGAAAAGTGGCAGATGGATTTTAATTCGGATAAATGCGAGGTGCTGCATTTTGGGAAAGCAAATCTTAGCAGGACTGATACACTTTATGTTAAGGTCCAAGGGAGTGTTGCTGAACAAAGAGACCTTGGAGTGCAGGTTCATAGCTCCTTGAAAGTGGAGTCGCAGTTAGATAGGATCGTAAAGAAGGCGTTTTGTATGTTTTCCTTTATTCGTCAGACTACCGAGTACAGGAGTTGGGAGGTCATGTTGAGGTTGTACAGGAGATTGGTGAGGCCCTGTTGGAATATTGCGTGCAATTCTGGTCTCCTTCATGTCGGAAAAATGTTGTGAAACTTGAAAGGGTTCAGAAAAGATTTACAAGGACATTGCCAGATTTGGAGGATTTGAGCTACAGGGAGAGGCTGAACAGGCTGGGGTAGTTTTACCTGGAGCATCAGAGCCTGGGGGTGTGTGTGGGGGGGGGTTCACCTTATAGAGATATACAAAATTATGTTGGGCTTGGATAGGATAAATAGACAATGTCTTTTGCCTGGGGCTGGGAAATCCAGAAATGGAGGGCATAGATTTAGGGTGAGAGGGGAAAGACATAAAAGAGACCTAAGGGGCAACTCTTTCACGCAGAGGGTGGGACATGTATGGAATGAGCTGCCAGAGGATGTGGTGGAGGCTGGCACAATTGCAACTTTTAAGAGGCATTTGGATGGGTATGTGAATAGGAAGGGTTTGGAGGGATATGGGCCGGGTGCTGGCAGGTGGGATTAGATTGTTCAGGTGTATCTGTTAGGCATGGACGGGTTGGACCAAAGGGTCTGTTTCCATGCTGTACATCTCTATGACTCTATGACTCCACATAAACACTTTGACAACAAAAACATGTCCGTTGGTAGACAGTTTTTGATTATAAACTTAACTCATTCCTCCGTGAATCCTACACCGTTTGCAAGGCACCGATGTAATGTCGAACTGAGCTCTTTCCATTTGCCGAGATGGCTGTAACTTCAATTGCACTTAAAGAACTAGTCACCATTCACGACATTGCAGTCACTTGATTGTACCCTATTCAATACCTGAATATTTATTCCTTTCACCGCTAAGGTTCAATTACAGAGAGTGCACCAACAACACGATGCACAGGAGTAAGTCATCCGGGCATTTTTGACAGAACATTCAAAGCTCAACGGCAGTACTGACTATAAGGACAAGGTTGGAAGATGCAACGAAACGCCACTATTTGCAATTTTCCCTCCAAGGCACATAGCACCCTGACTTGGAAATTGAATCAGTGATAAACTCATTGAATAGTGAAGCAGTATTGATGGGCAAAGTTGCATCTTTTATCTTAAAATGTAATAAATGTTGATTAAAGCGGTGACCAGACTTGTGCTCAGTCCTTCAGCTGTTCACTAAACTGGTGTTTGCTAAAATGTTACTACCATCCACAGCCTGTGGTCAACAATAGAAAATATCCGAAAAACATCTCAATCAAATGATTCCCATCAAGATGAAAGTGGTGCTGGAATTGCACAGCAGGTCCGGCAGCATCTGAGGAAAAATCAATGTTTCAGTCAAAAGCCCTTCATCAGGAATGAGACTGGGGGTGTATGGGGTGGAGACATAAATGGGAGGGTGTGGGTCTGGAGAAAAGTTAGCTGAGAGTGCAGTAGGTGGATGGAGGAGGGAGTGAAGGTGATATCTCAGAGAGGATTGTGGAGCGGATAGGTTGGAGTAAAGATACACAGGTGGGATAGGTCAGGAGGACGGTGCTGAGCTGGAATAAGATGGGGAGAGCGAATGAGGAAACTGATGAAGTCCACATTGATGCCATGGGGCTGAAGGGTCCCAAGGAAGAAGATGAGGCGTTCTTCCTCCACGTGTCGGGTGGTGAGGGAATGGCGATGGAGGTGGTCCAGGACCTGCATGTCCGCGGGAGAGAGTGAGGGGGAGTTCAAATCTTTGACCATGGGGCAGTGGAGTTGATTCTTGCAGGTGTCCTGCAGATGTTCTCTTAGGTGGTCTGTCAGAAGACATCTGGTATCCCTAATTTAGAGCAGACCACATCTGGAGCAGCAGATACAACAAATGACATGTGTGGAAGTGCAGACGAACCTTTTATGGATGTGGAAGGCTCCTTTGGATCCTTGGACAGAGGTGAGGGGGAACATGTGGGTGCAGGTTTTACAATTCCTGCAGTGACAGGGGAAGGTGCCAGGAGGAAATGGTCGTCCATTGGAAGGTGTGGACATGAACAAGTATTCACAGAGGGTAAGGTCTTTGGGGAAAGCGGATAGGTTTGGGGAAGGAAAATATATTCCTGGTGGTGGGGTCAATTATGAGGTAGCGTAAATGTCGGCGAATGATATAATTTATGTGGAGGTGGGTGGAATGGAAGGTAAGGACTTTCCTCTGTCCTTGTTCTGTTCTTGCTGTGTTTGTAGGTGTGGGGTTCATGGACGAGATGCGTTAGAGAGCATCTTCAACACGTGGGAAGGGAACTTCCGGTCTTTAAAGAAAGAGGCCATCTGGTGTGTTCTGTGGTGGAACTGGTCCTCTGGGAGCAGATGCAGTAGAGGCGGAGGAGTTGTGAACACCGGATAGCATTTGTGCAGGAGGTGGGTTGGGAGGAGGTGTAATCCAGATAGCTGTGGGAGTCAGTGGGTTTGTAAAGAAATATCTGTAACACTGACCTCCAAAGGTATTTTTGCCTCCTCACCCCATCAACTTTCCGCCAAGACCGTTCCTTTCACGACAACCTAGTCAAGTCCACGCCCTCCAATGACCCACCCTCCCCTCCCAGCACCTTCCTCTGCCACCACAGGAATTGCAAAATCTTAGCAACACACCCGCTACCTCCACCCAATGCCCCCAATGAAGCCTTCCAGATCCATCAACATTTCACCTGCACTTCCACATATGTCATTTATTGCATTCGTTGCTCCCGATGCAGTTTCCTCGACAGAGGGTCCACCAGACACCTTGTCACAGAGCGCTTCAGAAAACATCTCCAGGACACCAGCAACAATCAACCCCAACACCCCGACCGAACACTTCAACTCCCCCACCACTCTCCCGAGGACATGCAGGTCCTGGGCCTCCTCCACCGCCACTCCCTCATCACCCGACGCCTTGTAGAAGAACGTCTCATCTTCTGCCTCGTGACACTTCAATCCCGTTGCATCAATGTGGATTTCTCCAGTTTCCTCATTTCCACTTCCCCACCTTACCTTAGTTCCAACCTTCCACCTTGGCACCGTCCGACTGACCTGTCCCAGATGTGTATCTTCCTTCCCACCTATCCGCTTCACCCTCTTCTCCGACCTAGCACTCTTATCCCCACCTCCATCCACCTATTGTACTCTCAGCTAAATTCTCCCAAGCTCCACCCCTCCCATTTATCTCTCCAACCTCGCGGCTATCAGCCTTAATCCTGATGAAGGGATTTTGCCCAAAACGTCATTGTATTCTGCAACTCGGATGCTGCCTGACCTGCTGTGCTTCTTCAACACTATCCAATCTTGACTATGATCTCCAGCATCTACAGTACACACTTCCGTCCAACTGATTCCCCTGTGCATTGATCTTCAGCGATCATGAATGTCCACTCCAAGATCTCTTTGTCTGTCTACACCACACAGAATACTCACTGTTATTGTTTCTTCTCCCCAATTTCGTGAACACTCATTGGTCTGGATTTAATTCCATTCGCCCTTTTTCCCCTTCTACCTGATTGATGCACCCCTCCAGTCTCTGACATTCTAAGTCATAGTCATCTACACGATCAATTGTTGCATCATCAGTAAACGTCTAAATCATGTCTCCTATAACTAAGTCCAAATCATTGGTCGACATCAGAAAACAGTGGAACTCCACTGGAAACACGCATCCAAACATGATTGGGATTAACAGCTGCAATAACAGCAGAATCGAACTCCTGCTGTCATTCGTAAACTCGCTGGTGACTCTGTCAGTTGGTCTGCAGAGTGATCACTTCTCACATATGGGAGTGGTGAATGACATGTGCACACTGTGACTGAGTAAGTGAGTTTACACCTCAGCGGGTAATTGAATCCCTTCCTGCAGTCACCCCATGGCCCTGACTTCTACGTGCTGCGGGTATCCTTGTGTCTATATAGTTTGATAATCAATTGAATTAGAGTCCACACAGACAGGATTCCCATTTTCCCGTTGCCCATGTATTTTTTTTCTTCCTTATTCTCACACGGAATGTGGCTATCATTGGTCTGAAGAGCATTTGTTGTACATTCTTAATTCTCTTTGAACTGAGTCAGAGGGCATTCATGGATGAACCGCATTGTTGTGGGTCTGGAGTCACATGTTGACAGGACTCGTTATGGTCGGCAGATTTCCCTTTCGAAGGGACTTGAATGAATGAGTTTTCAGCATAGTAAAGTTATTGTTTCTGTTTTTGAGATTGGGTTTATTTTCCAGATTTTATTCATCGAATTTAAATAAGAGCAGCTGCCATGCTCCAGTCTCTAAAGATTACTCGCCCAATAGATCGCCGCTGCACTAACAACTCCCTGTTATATTTCTCCATTCAAAGAATGACATTGTTAATCCAGATTATCCCAGGTGGAGAGAGAGTAGGACGCGTTTCTTTGTTGGAATGGAAACAATGTACGCTGGATTGGAGTGTTCACTGGAGCAAGAGACTGATGTGGAGATGATGTGAGCAAAAGCAGTTCTTACTGTCAAAGTAACAAAATACCGTTTTTTTCAGGAAAATCTCTGAGAATGCTTTCAAGACATCGACCTCTAACTTAAGGCTCCAGCACGCCTCCTCTGAGCCAATCCTCAGTGCGAGTTACTACTGCTTCTGAATCTTAACAATACAATTAATTGAGACCAATATGCCCTTCCTTTGACCAGAAGTACTCCCAGCCTCAGTATTTCACGAGCTTGCATAAATATTCTGCATTGTGGTCGCAGGAAGCTCGTTTGAATTCGAGTCACTGCATTTTATTCCTTGTGACTCATGCCGAAGAAACACTGAAATAAATTAACTGATTTTACATGAAATCAATCTCAAAGAGTATGATATTTTTTTTCCATCAAACCCCTATGTCTCTCACATCTCTGCGAGTCATATATCAGGATTCAGACTCACCCATTCTCGGAGAATTCCCTCCCTCCCGCAATCACTAACCTCCTTTAAGATCCCCCTCCCATTCCCTTACAATCACTTTCACATTGACCTCGTTTAGTCTTTGACCATGCTCAAATCTCACCATCGGGACCTTCAAAACGGTTGATTCATTTTGATACCGCGGTTGTGAGATCAATCCTCATGTCGCAGCTTTTACTGACATGGACCAGCGATTATTGAAACATCAGGCTCAGGAAAAAGGTACAGGGCAGCATTGAGGAAAATAAACTTTAATCAAAAAACGCCAATACTTGTCGACTTCCGCATCATTTATTTCATTTGTTCATTCGGCTCTGGCGAGACTATTGTGTGGAGTTATGCAATTCACATTTTAGCAGGGATGTGATAGCACTGGTAACGATGCTGGGGAGATTTGCCAAGATATTGTCTGGGCTGAAGAAGAGAGATTGGACAAACTGGAGTTGTTTTTCTGAGAGCAGAGAAGATTGAGGGGGGCATGTTTAAGATGTAAAATGTACTGAGGGAGATGGATAGCATTGACTGAAATATATGCTTCACTTTGATGGAGATTTCGATCACGGAAGGCCATCGATTTAAGGTCAGAGACAGAAAGATTAGAGTGAATGCGTGGAAAAACGTTTTCAAACAGTGGGTGAATGAAATCTGGAACACAGTGTATGCAAGAATCGAAGAGGCAGAAATCTACATAACTTTCCGAAGTATTTAGATATAAATTTGTGATGCCAGAACATATAAGGCTATGGGTCAAGTGATTTAAAAAGGAGTTAGGATGGTTAAGTGATTGTTGTTGAGCAATACAGATACTCCGTTCGAAGTACGGGTTATTAATTCCTGCTCTTGCATTCTCGAAGGGACATGTCACAGTAAGAGCTGTGCTGTCTGAATCAGCGTGGGGGAGTACTACTGCTCCCGGAGGACAGAGTGATAGTGACAGTGCAAATACGTGACTTCTGCAAACTACCTAGTGTCGGTGTTGGAATGAAAATCATTACATACTTTTTCTCCGTAGTGAGTGTTTATTTATAGACGGTAGATCACGAAGATATACATTCTACTGCCCTTTCCCCACGAACCCATACCGCTGAATACCGACACTATGCACGACAATTTCTCTCTGTACACCTCATCCAATCCTCTTTGACCCCATCACTTCCCCATATGGCACCATTCCATGAAATCCCAGAAGGTGTAATGTTTCTCGTTTACGATCTCTCTCTCACTGTGTGAGGTTCCAGTGATTTATCTGTCCATCACTCAATTCAGCAGACTGCATTTCCAGCTCACAATGTGATATTTTCTGGACAGGGGAGGGAAAAACAGAGCGGGTGACAAACGTGTGTACACCTTCGTTCTGTCTGTGAGCAAAAAAGACCTTGAGCCTCCAGGTTCCTGTCACTGCAACTTCCAATGTGTTCCCACGCCACCATTTCAGTTTGATCTGCTGCAGAGCTCCCGCATAGCACAGCACGAGTTGGAAGAGCGGCACATCATTTCCTGCTTGGACACCGTGCAATCTTCAATACCCAGCATCGAGTTCAATCATTTTAGACCCTGTCCACCTTCTTTCATCTTCATGCCCCACCGACACATACCATTCGTTTCAAAGGCGGAACGTTTGGCTCGAAAATCTCACCCCAGATGCACTAGAACTGCTGGTTTTGTTCCGATATTTCCGCTTTTCCTTTGATAACTTTATTCAGTTCTGATCGCCTGCCTTCAGGTAACGTGTATTTGCACTGGAGGGTGGTCAGAGGAGATTTACCAACGTGGTGCCTGAGCTCGACCATTCCCCTGCGAAGATAAGCAAAAGTGAGGGCTGCAGGTGCCGGAGCTCAGAGTCGAGAGTGTAGAGCTGGAAAAACACAGCACGTCAGACAGTATCTGAGGAGCAGGAGAATCGATGCTTCGGGCACAAGCCACCACCATTGAATTACCAGCCGATTCCTGGAGAAAGAACGTCTCATATTCCACCTTAGGACCCTGAAACTACATGGGATAAATGTGTATTTTAATAGCTTCCTCATTTCACCTCCCCCCACATTATCACAGTCTAAAGCCTCCAACTAGGCACTGCTCTCTGGACCCGGCCAACAATCCCCCCTCTGAACGATCACATTCTCCCTCACCTTCATCCACCTATCACTTTCCCAGCTACGTGCTCGCCAATCCCATTCCCCTCCCTCAAACCCGACTCAAAAGCCTCATTCCTGATGAAGGGCTTATGCCCGATACATCGATTCTCCTGCTCCTCGGATGCTGCCTGACCTGCTGTGCTCTTAAAGCACGACACTCACGCCACTGCAAAGATAGATGAGCTGGACTGGGGTTCTTTATCTGAGAGCGGAGAAAGCTGAGCGAGGAATTGATTAACGTGCACAGAAAGGGGATAGATATGTGTGACAGGAATAAATTTCTTATGGGAAGGGTCAATAACCAGGGAGAGAGATAAAACGCGAGAGATAGGATGTTCAGGGAAAATTTTGGAAGAATGTTTACATGCTGAAAGTGTTTGTTGTCTAGAACTCACTATTTGAACGTGTGGTAAAGCTAAGTGTCATCAAAACACTTCAGGAGTATTTAGCTGAACACTTGAGGAGCTAGAGCATGCACGGATAAGGACAAAATACTGTAAACTGGGGCGAGGAAAAACAGATGTTTAATGAAAGACTTGAACACCGTAACGTTGGGTGCAGTAAAATGGAGCCTAGTACAGCTCTGTGGCACAATGAAAGACGTGTTGGACTCTTACTGCACTATTAAGGTTGCGTTTCAATGTTTTTGGGTTTCAGTTACACCAGAATCGGAGTTTAGTTCAGATTTCAGCTGAATGAATTATTGTTCTGCTGATTCATCATTTGTTCCCGTCGTCTGGAGTTCTCGTCCCTGCTACTGACCAGAGAAGATTCCTCACTTTCTGGGAAGTGAGTTTTATGGGACTCATATCATTTGAAACATGATCAGCCCAGAATCAGCTTCTCACTCTCCAAACCTAGTGCAGAAGCCCACTGACACTAAACACATTTCCGTCGCACAGTTGCACAGCGTTTTTACGGTTTATTCAGTGTATTTTTCCCTTTGGGCGACAGGTTGTTGGGAATGCTGGGAAAAGACATTGACATGTTCGGTCAGCCATGGTGACAACAAATGGCGAGGTAGCGATGGGGGCAAAATGCCCCCCTCCTATTCCTCACTCTCTGTGCTGTTCCTGACAGAGGTTTTTAAACGAGAACACGATGAGGACCCTGTGAATCTACACCACGGAACACCAAGGACCTCCCTTTTAACCCACTGCTCTCACAGCTGGAATACACAGCTCCTGTTGCAGCTTTAGATCAGACAGTGGAGGATTCTCCCAGGCACTCTATCAGACTGCATGCTTCTTCACACAGGTTTCCAACTGGGCACATGGAGCAAACGGCCGTGTGGATATTGGGGATTCAGGGAAAACTTTCCCCGTTGCCTGGCTACAGTTCTGGCCACGGTAATAAACATTAATTTGGGATATTCAGTATCTCACTCTGGATTCTTATCACTTTACAATTTAAACAGAAATTCAATTTGCTCTTACATGACATTCTTATATCTTCAGTATTCATGAAAACTGTGTAACATGTCCTTGGATGTAACCCTGGTGAAATTGATGATGAGTGCAGTATGTTTAATATTGTCTGTAGGAACTTGCAGAATGAAGTTAGTGAAGAGTCATTGAATCGTATTCTGCACCAAATTGAAGCCGACCGAATGAGAAGCCCTGAGACAGCGATAATATAACATTGTCTGGAAACAACGCAGCGACCCATGGAAACCCAGTTTTCAATCAAGTCTATTTTGCGCAAGATTTTTCTGTGTCCCTTTTCCTGAACCTGATGCTCGAATAGTCACAGATCCATATCAGTTCCTCCTCCACTTCCTTAGCTTTAATTTCAGAACCACTGCAAATGTAGATCAGGCGGGTCGAAGGTCCCAGAGGTACCAGTAGGGCACTTTGTGGGCTTGCTGCCGGTGGCTCCAGTGGAGCAACTGATCAGTGCTTGGTACTTAACAGCGTGTAAAAATGCCGCAGTTGTAAATTCAATCCTTATCTAAAGCTGCTTTTACTGACGTTAATCAGGAATTATTGGAGCATCAGACTGAAGCGCAGTTGAAGAATAATGTCGAATAAAGCAATATCTATTCTAAAACTCCAACTTCCCATTTGTGGGATTGTTCTGTCTTTGGGAAAGGTATCAATTATTAACCATAAAACTGCACATATTCCCCGGATGATTATCCATCTGTGGAGATAGAAACAGAGATGATATTTTAGCTTGATGACCTTTTTCAAATATCTGACACTCTTGATTACATTCTTGGAAAGGCTGTTCAACTCGTTTCATATAATCTTGTTTGCTGCAAACTCACACAGCTCATTATACCGTTCGAAAAGAATTAGATTCATAAATTTGGGTAGACTGAATGTTGTCAGTAAATCTGGTAAAGTCATGACAAATAGTTTTGCTGCTGTGCAGAACAGAGGGTTCCAACAGGAATAAAGACGAGTCTTGTCGCTGGAGTTTTCGGGAGGAGATCAGTGAGTATTAAATGGATTCAGTCCCGTTCCTGGTCATTGTGACCAAATGTTCAAGGCAACAGATGGCAATGATAATGATGCTTGACATCGACAGGTCCATTCCTACTCACTAGAGTCACCATTGTATACCAGATCACGTGAGCGGTGGAAATGATGATACTTATGGCAACCTGACAAAGTGCGACAATTAATCCCATGTTGTTAGTCTCACTCTATACCATAAACCAGTTAGCCAGCGGACTGAGCAAACCGGCCTCCATTCAATGCAAAGCTAAAACAAACAGCTCAGTACATTGTGGGCGGCACGGTGACACAGTGGTTAGCACTGCTGCCTCGCAGCGCCGGAGACCCGGGTTCAATTCCCGCCTCAGGCGACTGACTGTGTGGAGTTTGCACGTTCTCCCCGTGTCTGCGTGGGTTTCCTCCGGGTGCTCCGGTTTCCTCCCACAGTCCAAAGATGTGCAGGTCAGGTGAATTGGCCATGCTAAATTGCCCGTAGTGTTAGGTAAGGGGTAGATGTAGATGTAGGGGTATGGGTGGGTTACGCTTCGGCGGGGCGGTGTGGACTTGTTGGGCCGAAGGGCCTGTTTCCACACTGTAAGTAATCTAAATCTAAATCTAAATCTAAATTAACAATTTTTGTAGTTCACGCAGAACCAGCGGCAACACCTTTCAAACGCCACCAGTTCTTCTTACATTTAATATGTTCATTTGCCGGTGTTATGCAATATCTTTCCAATGCATGTTAAGCAATTCTTGAGTGTGTCACTTTTGCCTCCCCATCCAGGCAGCCCAGAATCCCTGTCCCTGTTCAATTTGCTCCTTGTGTGTCTGCACCTGGCCTTTCAAATATGCTGGAATCATCTTCTAAAATATATTTTTTTTCTTTCTGAAAAACCATCCCCGATTTCAATAACTCTCAGAAAGAAAAGTACCTGATGTAAACATCTTTGTCGTTCCTTGCTGGATTTAAAGCTCCAACCTCTATTTATACACTCACCTGAACGAGGGAATTTCCCTCCTATTTACCCTTACCAACCTCAAATCACCTGGGAAACCTCCATTAGGATACGACTCAGTCATTCTTGATTTGTGTTGTGTGATTCTACATCTATTCTACCATCCCATTGAATCCCTTCTTTTCTTTTCTCGTGGTTTTATCTCCCAGTAAATCTCATTTTCGTCTTCTCTAACGATTTTGTATCAAGGGAACTCTGACCATATCCTTCCTAACCATATTCCACCCCGCCCCCCCCCCCCCCCAAACCCCCGTGTGTTTCATCATGTCTTTATATCCCAGTAAATTTCGTCCTGAGATATGATGTTGGGTCTAATTCATCTCATGAAAACTTACCACATTATAGGTACAGGAAAGGTGTGGGTTATTTCACTTACAGTTGAATCGGTTGGCTGCAGCAACATTGGGTCAAATTGCTGTCACACAGGTGACTATTGTTCTCCATTTTATTTCTTCTCAACGTCTGCTGAAGTAACACAGTGAGGAATCAATTAATATTGTAAGGCATACATAAGGAGGCGTGTTAAATCTGAGGTTATGTGCATACAGCAGTTTTGTTTAACATAGACCAGAGATGGTTCAAATCTCGGCACATGAGATTGACAGAGACCGATGTCGAGCAAAATCGACTGTCTTGGCCAATGCCAGTGTTATGAAGTTGTGGGTGTAATGTACTTTTAATGGTGCTGAAATGTCTGGCTAGCACAAGGAGTCCAGAACAAGGTAACAATGTAACATTTGGTCGAAACAACTAAGGGCTGTGTTACATGGATACAAAAATCAAATTTGAATTCAGCCAATCAGTTTAAATTATGCCACAATCCAGTTTGAATTTGGTATTTTTACAATGTTTAAACCATTGAAACGATCCGACGTTTTGTGGGACAAATAGCAGACATTTTGAACAGTTACCCAGGGCGGCAAAGAACAGCAAAAAGAGCAGCTAAAAGACCAACAGATGGAGGATATTAGTAAAATCTCCAAGAGGTGACTATCTGGTGAAATAGATTGCATAGAAAAAAAGCATCAACACCGACCTGGAGAAAAAATCTACAGAGGAAGATACAAAGAGAAGATTCGATGACGAGTTGGTTTATAAATTTCATTTTTTTGGTAAATGTTAATGGGTTCGTAGGTGGGGAAGGTATTGTAGAGCAGAAGGTTAAGGACCGGATCAGAGAAAGGAGTTGTAAGTAGTTTTAAGTTGATTTTCTCTGTCAAATGTTAAAAAACCAATAAAGTTGTTACTTTTAACTTTAAATACTGGTTTTTGGGATAGTTCTTTGCCTCTTGAATTTTAACAGAGTACAGCACGGGGTGAATCCTTCCTGTTTTGCTGTTTTACTTTAGCAGAGGGGGTTTACCCCGTCACGTAACATCAGTTCCTGTGGGTACTTTGTTATTTCGCTCATTCATGCATTTAGCCTCAGACCGATTTTCAAGTTGTCCCGTCTACACAAAAGGTCGTGCTTTTGCACCATTGGACAAAAGGTGCAGTGTGTCTAAGCGACAGGCCTCCCTACAATAAAATTCAAAGCTGATTCAATCTATCTAACCTGATATTGACCCATGGAAACAGCACTGCGCACTATCCCCCAGTCTGGAAAACAATCCCTTCACAGTTAATGTTACATCCCGCTCTCAAGGGGCTTTTCATTCCATCGCTTTCAATTCCTCACGGAATCCGTTTCAACAGATTTTGTCACTCAGTCATTTCTTTGTTTGTGTTCAAATCCTGTGAGCAGAGGGTCACAGTTGGAGCGTGCTGAGCCCATAACCCAGAGGGCTGACCAGACTCTGTGCACTGTACTCTGCTGTTCATCCTTTCAGTAACAGCAGGTAGACGTATTTATGCTCGGCAAATTTTCACTCTTGTTTTAAGAAGTAAGATAAACAGTTCCTGGTTCCTCCTTTTGCTGTTACACAAACCAAGATTGTAAATGCTGGGAACATGCACTGATCAAGAGTGTTTGCTCTCCCACATCCGTTTTCTCCCCTGGAGGTGTTCACATGATAGTCTGAATCGCTTTCTTCTGTTCCCTGTCACTCTGGGATGATGTGAGCTGTGAAATCTGTTCTCTGAGCTGTCGGTAACGTGATAAAGCTTATACACCTCAGGTGCAACGTGACTGAGCGACAGGACTCGCTGCACTGACATCCCATGCTGATTCAGACAGCAGAGCCCTCACTGTGACATCGAGAAGGACACAGACACAGATGACTGGGAGAGATTCTCTCTTTCCCTGCAGTTCTTCACATTTCTATTTGTCTCAGATGGCATTATTTGCGCAAGGTTCCCAAAAGAATATTAAGTGCTGTGCATGCGCGATCTCTCTTTTCTACAGCTTTCAAGAATTTCCATAACTTCCACTACCTCTAACCCTCTCCCGCGCTCCACAACCCTATGTCTGATAGTGGGCTGAAAAGCGCGTTCATGTTTCTCTCCCACAACACTAATTGCCAATTAAAGATGAGTTCGTCCAGCTGCCAATGATGGGAGCCCGCTCGCAAAAGAAGTGGCTAGCACAGCCTCCAGGGAACCGGAAGTCAGAATGGCAAGGAGCTGTTATTAAAACTCAGTGTGGCCTTCCCTCCGAAACAACAGAAAAACCCTATTTTTTAAACAAGGAAACTCACCTGATTTATGGATCATGCTTCTGGTGCGGTTCTGGCTTATTGGTATTGGGTGTGATATCGCCTCCGGTGGGCGATGTACGCGTAAGAAGTCACACTTGAGCACTGGAGTTTTGCATTTGGTTGTATTTTTGACTCAGAATGTATAATTTTGATGAGATCGAGTTCAGAATAAGGTACCAAAGCTTAAAGACACACAACAGCCACTTCTTGGAGGTCGTTACAAGACTGAGAAATAGATTCCGTAACTTCAAATGATGCTGATCCTGTTAATGTGGATTTTGCCGAGTGCACGTCCTGTGCGGAGTAACCTGAAAGTCTTATTCTGTCCAAAATTTTGTTATACTTATGCTGTGATCTGCATGTCCTTCATTAGTATGATCTGCCTTTACCAATCGCAAACAAAAGTTTTCACTGCACTGAGGTGCATGTGACAATCAATCAATCAAATAAAGTCAATCAATCGACCGCCATAGACATTTCCTTATTGTTTGGGGGCTGCATGGCCTCACTTTGCACTGTGACATATTTTGTGATTCTGAGTGAAATCACAGTAAAACTAACAGAATGTGGCAAGTTAGTCACAGGTTATATTGACACAACCGAGACACATCTGCGCCACAGTGTGTCACACATTAATAGTGAAGACCTTTTGAAATCATCCTCAGAGGTACATGCCACACGCCAGACGAAAAGCTGAAGACTGTGTGAAACTTCTATGTTCAGCGCTAACAGCGCGGCCCAGTGGGAGCGTATTGGACTCATAACCATGAAATTAACGGATTGAAAACATCCTCTACTCGTTGACAATTCCATGTTTCAGTGTGTGTACTGCCCCCTCCAGTGTTTCTCTATAATAGATCTCCATTCTTCGTATTGCGTGTTGTTTCACTTTCCGCTTCCTTTCATTCAATGTATCTGAAATGAATTTTTCATACTGATACGCACGGGAAATTTACACAAATGAGGAAACACACTTGTGAGGTTCTGGACGCTCTCTTCCTGTTCTCTGTCGGTGTGCTCTGATCTGATTCGCAAAATCTCTTGCCAGAGCTGGGAATACACTGGTGAAGGTGAGACACATCAGTTGTAGAGTGCTGTATGCGCTGACGCCCTGTAGTTATTCCCCACGCCGCTTCAAACAGCAGTGTTCTTCCTTTCAAATGAAAAGCTGTGAATTACAATTGGATCAATTTGTTGGAGACAGAATTGCGATACTGGCACAGCTCCGCATAATTAGGACGTACATCAACAACTATGAATAACCACAGGGATATACAAGCGTCAGAGAGTCGCTCTGGACTCGATGGGCTGAACAGCTTCTACCGGCGCGTGAGTGACGCCATGCATTGATGCTGCTCTTCGTCCTGTCTCTGGGACAGAGTGGCAGACGGTGAAACAAAGTCTCATTGTTAACCCTATCTTCTGCGTTAAACTGTCTGCAGCCCGGCACTCAGGGACGTGGGGATGGCTCTCAGTGAGTGAGACTTTCACTCGGATTGTCTTTATGTGGGAAAGTTGGGCTCAGATGTTAACTGCTGCCCGATTGCAGAAAAGAAGCCGATGTTACTGTTCCAAAAGCCTTTCTGCAGGATAGCTGCATGAAGATGTATATTGAACAGCAAACAGGCTGCACAAAAATGCCCTCACATGACTTTACCTGAGGGTAGAGAGTCCGGAGTACATTTGTGTCTTTCCCACCAGCGCAACATCTTTATCGTTGGCTCAGATAAATGATATTTGCAGGAAGCTCCTAATCAAACTTGCTGATTCCCAGCACTTGATGGAACTGGCCGTGCCGATGAGAGCGAGGTTCAGAGAGTAACCACACTTGCCTCTTCTCACACTGCTTGCCGGTGGAGGGAAATAGCTGAATACTCTACAGATAGAGACAACTTAGTCGAAGCAGAAGGGATAAACAGCACTGTTCCGTGAACAAGGAGACAAAATGACAAGGCGATATTCTTAAAACACTTTGATGCTTAGAAATCTGAGAACAAATTGGGATGTAGTTGGACCTGACCGAATCTCAGCTGGTTTGGTGTTGGCAATGTAAGAGTGCCTAGGGCATGATCTTCGCTTAGCATCTTGTGTTAATGCTGGCATGGGAGAATATCTTACTTCAAGTCGCCATCGAGCCTTGGTTGTTTGATTTCACTGTTGCTCGGTCGTCCTATCAACGATTTGATAAAAAGCTGTAAATCATTAAGTTGCACCCTTTGAAAAACCTTTGGGTTTTGGAGTCATTGTAGTGGGCATGGCACAGTACCACATGTGGTGAAAGTCAAACAAGTGGAAGAGGATGTTCACCCACAGAATCCCACTCTGAGTAAATTCACCATCTGGATATTCGCACCGTTCTGGGTGTGAAACTTTAGGAAGTGGGGACGTGAAATGATTGGAAACAGCGCTGAAGAGGTTGATGAGAATGGAGTGGTATATGAGGAATGTCAACAATAAAGGTCATTTGGAAAGTTTGGACAGGTCTCCTTGGAGAGCAGAAGGCTAAAAGCTGGCCTTGTTAAACCTTTCCAAGACATGAATGGGTTAGACAGAGGGAATAAGGAAGGGGGAATGCTCCCTACGCCTGAAAGGATCGAGAACGATTCGGCAGAGTTTTAAAGACATTAGTAAAAGAAGAAAAATGTACATGAGGAGAAATGTTTTCACAGAGGGAATGGTTAGGGTTTGACATTGACAAAGACGCAGTTCCAATCGAGTTGTTGAAAAACTAATTCAATGTTCATGTTGAATGAAAAAATGTGTAGAGATACAGGGAGAAGGCAAGAGAATGATACGAAAAGAGAAGCACATTTATCTCTGTAGAGAGTCAGCACAGCTAAGGTGTTTTCTTACACATTTCTGATTCTGACTGGAATCACAGTTCGACCAACAGGATGTAGGGAGTTAGACAACGGTGATATTGGCAAAGTCGGGACACATGACACAAGAGAATGTAATCCACCACATACATGTCACAGGGAGGATGGCGCTGTCTGAAAATCCTGCAGCGTGTCCTACGGATCAGACACAGGAGCTTTCAGTATTCGAACCGAATCAGCCCGATGAAGGGTAGTCGAGGCGCCTGCTTCAGAACTCATTTTCTAAAGAAGCTTAAGCTCGAGTCACCCCACTGCAATTTATGTGGCTGCGGCGTGTTCAAATAAAAAGCAGGATTGGGAGTTTTCTTTATGCAGATGGGGGTCAGTGTCCATCTTGTCATGATCGTGTTCGCCTCCCACACGGGCAATCGCGGGCTCAAGCTGCATTACGACCTGGCAAGTTGAGGTTTTAACAAATTGGTGATGATTCCTGGAGAGTTAACTGTGTTGTGGGACAGTGCACATTTTCTCAAAGTGTCTGTGCTGTCATGGTAGTGCTCCCTCCCGTACGGAAAACCGCAAGCAGCTCTACTGTTTTTTTATGTTCCAGGCAAGTTGAGTTTTTACTGGAATCAAATGGAGACTATTATTTCATGCGGTGACTCTACTCTTCATTGTTTGGTTTTCTGGCGAATGGGAAAATCGTTCCAATGAATTTCTGTGTCATCTGTTATCAGCAATGAAAGAAATTACACTCTCTGAGGAACCTCTGGACCTGTGCTATCATAGCGTCGCTAGTATTAAGGTGCGCCCACGTTGGAACTGAAACGGAGGAATCGACAGAGAAGGCTACAGAATGACATCGCATCCGTTTGGTTTTCTTTAAATCACTGACGAGCAGGAAAATGTCGACGGGGAGGGCGAGTGGGGAAGTGAGGCAGTTGCAGCTCTGGTGAAGCTCCTTCTTTGTGACTCACTCAGCAAACAGAGACGCGAAGGTGACTCAGGCGTGAGAGCTCTTCACATCGAGAACAAAAAGCAATCAAGGGCAGTTAGCAGCTCTTCCGGAGTGGGGGTGGGGTGAGGGAATTACCTTTTGACTTCTGTTACTATGTTCAGAAACTGCCTTTTAGATTGAGGTGAAAAGAAACTGCATTTCTAAAAAGCACCATGGAATTTATTAAAATTATTGAGTCGCTTCTCATCGATTCCCACACAGGTTTCCAACACAGTTGGTATCCATGTGGCTCATGTCCAGGTGTGAACATCTCTGCACGGTTAAGGTAAAACATCAAGGAAAGTGCCAGCGCGTTGGCCTGTTGTTAGTGTGGCCAAGCGGTCTAAAACGCTGAATTAAGGCCGCAGTCTTGACGGAGGCGTTGGTTTGAATCCCAACGCTGCCATTTCTCCTGAGCAACTCCAACGACGCAGCATTGTTAAAATGCTGTTTCGGTCCCTGCTGCATTCCTGTTTAAAACAAAGGAAAATGGGTTTGCTTCCCGGGGAATTGACTATGGTGTGGGAAAACACCGAATTTTCCAAAGTGTCTCTGCTGTCATGATCCTGCGCGGAAAATCGCAAGCAGCTCTACTGTTGCTTTCTGTTCCAGGCATGTTGAGCTTTTACTGGAACCGAATGGAGACTGTTATTTCATCGCTGTTGTGAAACAAAGTCCTGGGGTGACTCGACTCGTCGTTATTTGGTTCCAATGAATTTCGATGTCATATGTTATTGATTTTCTCCCACTTCCTTCATTTCCATCCTGGAGACATTGGAAGGGAAAGGTAATCTAATCGAGTCAGATTGTATTTATTCCCCTCCTAGAGAACTGGACATAGCTGAGTAATTTTCCACATTGCCAGAGAGATGTGAGAGTTGGAACTGGAATGAAACAGCTTCGCCAGGGACACGGCTTGATGTACAGCACAAGTCTTCAGCCCTGCTGCAGGAATAGTGTCAGGGTCCATTGCCTTTGTCGTATCTACTATATTCAGCTGTTTCTTCTCGTCACGTGCAGCGAATCGAATTGGTTGAAGAGTTTCATCTGTGATTCTGTGGGCATCATGACAGGGTGAGGTGGATTATCGACTCAGCATGTTTGGCTGAGGATAGTGCAGACACAACATACTTGACTTTTACACTGACGTACAGGACTGTTCCATTATTTAGGATGGGGATATTTGTGGTGTCCTCTCCTCCAGTAAGTTGTTTAATGGTTCATCGACATTTATGCTTGGATTTGGCAGGATGACAGAGCTTCGATCAAATTTGTTAGTCGTGGGATCATTTCTGCCTCTGTACCAGATGTTAGTTCTGTTGTTTCGAATTTAAATTGCGGTAGCTTTAATGCGTTATCATCAGGTAAAGATACACATGGTACTGACCCTGGCATCTTCACCCACACTCGTCACTGAACCATCGATCTGTTTGATGGTAATAGTGGACTGAGAGCTTATCCTGAGGGAAAGGATACAGATTGTCATTGAATACTATTCTGCTTCTGCTGCTGCTATGACCTATAGCATCAGATGATAACCCAGTTTAAGCTGCAATATCTACGATTCAATTCTACTGACTGTCCCCCAGTTCACACCGAGACCCATTCACCCAACTGCCCTGTATTCACTGATCTACTCTGATTTCTGATGTGGCAACCCTTCCATTTTCATATTCTCATTCTGCTGAAATTCTTTCTTTGGTGTCATGCCTCCAATTGGTTACTTTAACTCAATCAATTTAAGGTACTAAACTGAATCTTTTCCTTTCAGTAATGTCATCTTCTGTATTTGAAGTGAATGTGTTTTCTTCAGTTTTTCTCCCTGACCATGATTCAGAGCTCTGCAGTGTCAGTGATGCCAGACTAATGCAGTTTCAGAGTCAAGGAACTTGTCACCATGCGTTATTGTTCAGTTCCCAGTGTACAGCTCTCCATGTTGGACAGGATGTTTGAGCATATTTGACAAATGTCGGTGGAAATTGTTCAAAAACAGAAATTGCTGAAGAAATTGCTAATGATGTTGCAGAATTTTCTGGAGTGAATGCAGAGTTAAACTTTCAGGTCCATGAACCTTCTCCAAAGCCCCCTGTTTCTCCAGCAATTTTTAGTATTTTTATTTCCAGTATTGATCGTTATTTGTTTAATTGAAAATTTGTTCTGTACCCAAATTCACTTCTGGATAAACTCTGCAGGTCTGTCAGCAACTGCAGAGACAGAGGAACAGAATTAGTGTTTCAAGTCTAGTGTGATATTTCTTCAGATCTGAAAATGATTGGAAAATGTGCTTTTAATTCTTAGCCAGAGATAGGGAATGGGTGACAGGGAAAAGAGGGTGTGACAAAAGATAAAAGAAGAGTATGTAAAACGGGTTTAAATTAAGATGTAACGGTGGAAAGGGGTTCTCTCTATTGAGTGCAAGATAAGGAAGACACAAGCATACAAGGTCATATTGTAATATGGAGAAAGACAAATAACAGTATGAAGGTTGGGCTGAGTATTTTTTTCACTGTCATGTTAATATAGTTTCAAACTTGTAGCACTTATCTTTAAATGTTTGTTCTTGAAGTTAGTATCAGATGGAGTGTAGAAGGTTGTGGGCTGACATTATGGAAGTTTATGAAATCATGAGAAGTATGGATTGGGTGAATATCCAAGGGTTTTTCCACAGGACGGGAGAGTTCAACCATAGAAGGCAGAAGGTTTAAGGTGAAAGGGGGAAGATTTAAAATGGACGAGGAGGCAATGTTTTAACAAAGAGGGTGGTGCAGGTATGGAATGAGCTGCCAGAGGAAGCGTGATAGATCCATGTACAGCTGCAACATTTATGACTCATTTGGACAAACATATGAATGGGAAACATTTAGAGGCATATGGGCCAAATAAAAACAGATGGGCCTAGTTTAGTTTGGAAAACCTGGCCAGCATGGACATTGAGAAAACCTTTACACTGAATCAGTGTGGATTTGTGAAAGGAAAATTGTATTTTGCCCTGTAAAATCATGCAAAGTTTTTCTGGAGATGCCTGAGAATGTAACAAGCGGACTTGATAAAGCAGATCTGGTAGACAAGAGGCTTTTCAGTGATTTTCCACAAGGTATAACAGAATAAAAGATCTTACTCCAGCCAGAAGATCGTAGGATGACGGATAATGTATAAACATGTGATGATGATTGGCTAACACATAGACATCGGAGAGTCAGGATTAATGGATCCTTATGATAAAGGTGTATCTGCTGGAGTGCCATACAAATCAGTTCGATGGCATCAGCTATTTACAATCTATGCTGATAGCCTGAAGGAGGCAGCTCAGTGCAATATACATCCGAGTTGTGGAAGACACTGAGAACCAAAAGGCGGGCTGCTATTTAATGAAGAGGACTTCCAGAAAAAGGAACAGTACAAAGTGATTGGAGTGTTCCTGTGCATTAAACATACAGTCAACATGCTGATGCAGCTCGTCACCAGGTTGGATCATTAGCCGGCTTCCAGAGATAAAATGGTTGAGTTATTCAGAATCTCTATAATGGTGAGGTGATTATTCTTTGGGGTTGAAATGAATGAAGAGTGATACTGTTGAAATATACAAGATACAGAGCGGGCTTGAGAAGGTAGGTGTTGAGAAGTTCATTCCATTCCTGGGCAAAGTGTCGAACTCGAGGACATAGATACCGAATAAGGAACATCGAATTCAATTTGAGATGCAGTGATGTATTCTCTCAGAATGTAGTGAATATCTGGAATTCCCTAACCCAGAGAGATGTGGAGGGATACAGGAGTCGGCAAAAGGTGGAGTTGAGCCCTTGAGTAGGTCAGCGATGTTCTTAATAAATGAAGGGGCTAACCTGAGGAGCGGAATGACCCACATCTGTTACTATTTATACATTTCACATGTTATGCTTTTGGAAATTAACTGGTTATTTTCCTGGAGTCGTGTTGCACAATGTTGCATTCAGGGACAGCAGGAGATTTGTTTGAGTTAACTGGGGGTGGGGTATAGGGGCTGTATTCCCAGCATATCTAGGTCTGTAACATGACCCACATCTCGAGAAGAGGTTACAGAGAGGGGGAGCCTGGAAAGAGAGATTGTGGCGGGGGGGGGGGGGGGGGGCGGGGGGGGTCAATTCCAGAACCAGGCTGGATTTTCCAAGTACATTTCCAAAACTACACCTAACCATCGGAGTGGCCTCGATATGCCCTTGTGTAGCAGGTCTGAAGGGCTTAATGAAACATCAGAACACAGGGCTGAGGAACACGAGGGGGCCATTCGGCCCTTTGACACTACCGCACCAGTAAATAAGGTCACAGCTCATTCCATTGTGTTCCCAGCTGCACTTTGCTCACCATGCAACATTATCCCTGATTCACCTGTCTATGGAAATTCAGATGAAGCAAGCCTCGATATAATATAAAGATTCAGTCCTCCCAAACTTCTGGGAAAGAAAATTCCAACTGGAATGAATGCCCACTTGGTGAATTTTCCTAATTCTTGCTCTGACTGAGGTAGCAGGGTGCCACCGTTTCCTTTTCTAATCACACTCCTCCACTGCTCGCAACAAATTTTAAATGTAACCAGATTGGTGATATGGCGGATCATAAAGGTCTCAAACCGGGTCAGGTTCAGTGACAGGAACAAGTCAGGCAGATTTCTTTAGTCAGCCCCAAGTAACTACTTGAACTAATGGATGTGCATGGTGGATCTCTGGTTAGCACTGCTACTTCGCATCCCCAAGGAGTTGGCCTCAATACCAACCTCGGGCGATGCTCTGTGTGGAGTTTGAGCATTCTCTAAGCAGGTATCTATGTGGGTTTCCTCACAATGCTCCAATTTCCTCCCACAATCCAAAGATCCGCAGCTTAGAGTGGATTGGCCATGCTAAACTGTCCATAGTGCCCAGGGATGTGTAGATTAGGTAGATTAGTCATGGAAAACGCAGCATTACATAGATAGGGTAGGGGGTGCAAGTCCGGGGGGATGCTGTTCTGAGGGACAGTGTGGACTTGATGGACTGAATGTGTGGCTTTCACACTGTAGAGATTCTATGAAAATGGCAATAAATTTGGACTATACCCAATGGCTATTATCTGATCCACTCTCGTCTAGGCCTTGTATGTTTCAATAAGATCAACTCTCTTTCCAAGAGTGACATGTTAAAGCCTTCATAATGTAAGGTACTCATTCCTGGAATACGTCAAGTGAAACATCACCGAACTGCTTCCAATGTAATTATATGCTTTATCAAATAAGGAGACAAATAAAATTTAATCTCACACTCAGATCTTGAGTTTTATTTTTGATTTCTCAGTGATGTGGGCCTTTGTAACTCTCTTCCCCACAGAGCATTGGAGGCAGAGATATTGAATATTTTTGAGGCACTGACAGAAGGTTCATAAATAACAATGGAGTCAAGGATTATCAGGGATTAGCAGGAATGTAGGTTGTGGGGGAAATGTAGACAGTGGTACCAAGTGACACGGCTCCAGAACATCCAGGAATATATGTTAAAACGAAATGATAATATCGATAAAATGTTAAGGGGGAATCCAAGATGGCGACGATCCAGTAGGTTTGCTTTACTGGGCTCTGCATCACAGCGCAGGCCAAGTGGATCTCTAACCCACCCCATCCCAGACATTTACTTAAAATTCAACACTAAAAAGATCGATAGAATCTTTACTAATCCCGTTTTGTCAAAGGGAAATGGCAAAACACGGGAAAGGATCGAGTAAGTCCCAACACACGGTGAACCCGTCAGAAGCATCGAGTATGCGTAAGGCCGTAGCTGCAAACCACTCTGCTCGTTCGATAGACCCAGTTACTCACCAGGCTTTGGTCACTGAGTTCACCAAGTATGTGGAATGATCGAAGCCGTGACTGAATGGGATACAGCAGTGGCTAGAGCCGCTCTCGGCCGTGCTCCAAAAAGAGCAACTTGATAGCCTTGGAAACAGAACAGACAATGTCAAGCGCCGAACTGCATTGACAGAGACCACGGTCGATTCCTCTCAGGAGAGGATCCTCGCCCTTGAAATGCAGGTCCATACCTTAGCTGAACTGGGACAGGATGAAGAACGTTCACATCGTGGGTATGCTGGACCAGACTGCAGGTGGTCAGCCAATGAGATTTTTCTAGATCTGACTGCTGTGATTCCTTCAGTTCGAAGCTGAAGAGCGATGAGTGAAGACGAAGACAGTTTATCGCGTTATGGGGCGCAGGTCAGACTCAGACCAACGCCTTCGCCCTGTCCTTTTGCAGTTACATAGTTATGGGGATAAACAAAGACCAATGGAAGCTCAGTGTGGTTTCACGAGAGCTCCAGGATTAAATTCTTTCAGGACTTTTAAGTCGCAGTGATTCAGAAAAGAAAATCTTTTGATGATATCAAGAGAAGAGTAAGGGAACTCGGGATTCAGTATTCCTTATGGAACCCAGCGATGCTCCATAATGCTTTCAATGGATCCATACACTCTTCTGACTCTCCAGAGAAAGCAAAAACTTTGTACACATTTTAAAGTAAGCTGGATATTTAGATAGTCATGTTCCTCTCTTAAATAAATTTTGTTGAATTTTTCTGGTATTAACCAGTGTTAAATTAGAGTCAGGGATGGGTAGAGTTCTTTTAACTTCATCATTCGTATTACTACTCGTTTTCTCTTTCTTTGTTTGTGTCTGGGGTGTGGCTTAAGCTGGAGGGAGATACAAATGTGGTTGTGATGACTAAGTGCCGACCTAAGAGCTGTAGAAGCCCGAATTTTGTTATTAATTGTCCTAGATGCCATATTGGTAGCGGGCAGAACATAAAGTTTTGGGATATGTAAGCGTCCCTGGTGGGCGGGGGATGTGGTAAATACCACGATCAATTGTCATTGGCACTTTGGATTTTGTTTTGTTCTTTGTTTTTTATGTGTTTAGCTTTGGAAAGTTTTTAGAGTTTGTTAGTTGCAGTAGTTTTAGTTTGTACAGTTTTTAGACTCAATGAGTCTTTTGTCATTAATGTTCTGCGATGTGTAATTTGATGTGAAACTGTCGAGAGTTCAAAAGTTGCTACAGTGTGTTATGGATAATGATGTGCTCAAATGGTGTGCCTAAAACATTAAGGGGAGCCAGTCAAGAGGAACTTTCTCGTCTTAAAACAGAGAGGGTGGATGTTCCCCTATTGCAGGAGATGCACCTTGATGACAAGGATCATTTGAAGTTACAGCAGGGTGGATTTTATCTCTCGTCTTTTAATACTAGGAGTAGGGGAAAAGTTATAATGCATAGGAAGAATCTTCTATTTAAATTACTAGATTCTATTAAACACCCACGAAAGGATCATAATCCTTAAAGCCTTGAACTATGGGAAATAATACAGTATTTTGAATGTTTTTTGCCACCCGGCGCACCCTCTTAAAATCTTGTCAGATGCATCTTCCAAATTAAGTTATCTTAAATCGTGGCACATTATTGTAGAAGGAGATTTCGACTGTCTTATGGCCTCACGTTGGACAGAATGTCCAAATGTCCCCCAATACCCTCGTTATAATGCAAGCAATTAATGGATTTGTGTGCAGAACTAGAGCTGGTGGAAGTCTGGAGGCAAATCTGCTTCACAAGTAGGGGGTTTTATTTTCTGCTTTAACCTGCAGAAATGGAACATGAGGGTTGATCTCTTCCCCATCCCTGCCACAATCTTAGATTCGGTGGCATCCTGCACATTTGGGAATATTACCCCAACATACCTGCCCCAGAGGTGGGATAGAATTCACATAAGATTATGTTGTATGCAGGTGGTCTTATATTTTTGTCAAATCCCGCAATTTCGTTAGCTCACGTGATGCAATGCATTAATTCACATGTGGCCTTTTCGGGCTTTAAGAATCACTTTACAAAGTTGGCGGCCACGCCTATGGGAGGTATTGGGGAAATACCTGATGTTGAGTGCAAATCCTTTTAAATAGTCACGGGGGGGCGCTGTGGTGGGGAAGGGTTTTCCTATTTCGGTATATTCATTACATTCGTCTTTGATCATTTACTTAACGTGAACTATGTCCATTTGTTTTACAAAATTAAACAAGACCATCAAAGATGGGAGGCACTTCCAACATCCTGGCGAGGTCGGCTAGCTGTTCTTAAAATGAATGTCCTTCCTCATTTACTATACCTCGTGTGAATGCTTCCTTTGACGTTTCCTAGGCAGACATTTAGGAGACTTTATGGCTGGTTTAGCTCTTTTATTTGGCACCATAAACGACTCTTTATCACGTCAACCAAATTGCAACTACCCCACAGATTGTGGGGAGTAGATCTCCCAGACAAAATCTATCAATTAAGATCTTTATTATCTTATGTTAGTGTCTGGGCTGCTGAGGACTCGGCGTCAATAGGGCTAGATATTGAACTCTCTCAGACAAAGTGAACCCTTAAAATTCTGTTGGTCTCAGACAGATTGACAACATTTATGGGGTATTGCCATAACCCAATAATTATCAATACTGTTAAAGCATGAATGACAATGCGTCAGATTGAGGGCAATACAGCCAAAACCATGTTTCTTACTCCTAAATTGGTATACTGGGTTGTCATCCGGGGTTAATGGATTCCAGGTTTAAACTGTGGGCAGCCAGGGGTGTACCTTGCTTGAGTGATTTAGAATTAGTAGAATCCCTACAGTGTGGATACAAGCCCTTGGGCCCAGCAAGTCCACTTCGACCTACTGAAGAGTAACCCACCCAGAACAATTCCCCGATCATCATATATTTACCCAGAGTAATGCCCAAACCTACACATCCCTGTACACTATGGGTGATTTATCAATGGTCAATTCATCTAACCTGCACATCTTTGGACTGTGGGAGGAAACCCGCACAGACACAGCGAGAATATGTTAACTCCACACAGCCAGTCACCCAAGGCCAGAATCAAAGCCGCGACCCTGGTACTGTGAGGCAGCAATGCTCACCACTGTGCCACCACATGTTATTTGAGGGGTAAACAATGATATCATTTGATCAAATAACTCGTACGTATGGACTACATAGTAGAGACCTCTTCTGTCATTTTCCAGATCAGAGATTTGATTTTTAAAAAAACGCTTTTAACAGACTCTTACAGTTCCAATAGAGAGAAGAGGATGCCTATTGCTTAGAATACACTATCTGTCAGTACCCCTTATCATTAACTGGAGAGTGTCCCCTCAGACGAGACTGTGCAGCTTTGTGATGTCTGCGCGGGAGAGGTGGGGGTTCAGAACACTTCGGAGACATGGGAGGATATTTGTGAAAATGCTCGAAGGATTTTGACCTGTAATAGGACCCATTCCATGCTGTTGAAAATTCTTCATAGGGTCTATCTGATCCCAGCTTGTCTCTCAAAATTCAAAGTGGGAATGTCTTCAGCATGTTCTAAATGCAGAATGACTACAGGCACTCTTACTCATTGCTTGTCGTCCTGATGCAGGCTTCAGATATATTGGAGCATTGTGGTAGGTGTGATAGAGTGGGTCGAGGGGACTGAATTGGAGGTGGACCTGGTTTCGCTTTTCTTTGGCCTGTCCAGGGTACTTTACACAGATGCACATCGGAAAAAAATCCTTATTTTTTGTTCTATGAAGAATATTCTGTTTTGTTAGATGTCTGAAACCCCCCGGATCTGTTGGATCATTATAATCTCTTCATGCACCAGTATGGTACACCAACAAACAGAGATTCACATAAGACATGGCAGCTTGTTTTAGATTACCGCAATACAAGCTTATCTGCCACTATAAGAAGAGCATGTATCTAGCCATGACGATATTGTCGAATGAATCAACATTCAGAGAGGAAGAACTATGAACATAAAAATGTGTATCAGTTAATGCTTGTTGATGAACGAAAGCTATTGTTTTGTTATGCTGAGCTGTACTATTTATTCATTTTTTATTGTTTATTTTTGTTTTTCTTTTGTCTGTGTAGTGTTTTTAACTTGTTTTGTATGTACATGCAATTGGATGCATTTTTGTTCAGTTATTTGAGTTATCTTCTTATTGGTTTATTATAATATTAAAAATCTCTTCTTCAATAAAAATATATATTTTAAAATGAAAATGCTGACATTGATGGAATAGAGTCCCAAAAACTCATTAGAGAGATCACTCATGGTGGTTTATATTGAGGGTCACCATACCTGGGGTTATGGGGTGAGGTTGAGAGAGCGTCCCCTTCATGGTAACCTCTGTCAGTGTGAGGAACTGAACCTGCACTATTGGCCTCCCTCTGCATCACAAACGTGCCGTCCAGCCAACTGAGTGTGAGACAGTGTAACTGTTACAGACAGAAACATTCACAGATATAGTGCAAGAGAAACATTCATAACAAGGAAAGTGGTACAATTCAGATATCAGTTAAGTTAACACCTGAGGGTAAAGCCGTTCTCTGTTTGCAATTGTATTTTATAACAAGATGTGTTTAGAAGCTGTCTTTGGCTTAATATCATTAAGGTGAGTCAAGTGAAATAACCAGAATTACTAAGTGTGATTGGATATCTATAACCTTAAAATAAGTGTCGGTTTTTGTTTGGTCTGTGTAATACATGCTGACCGTTGCATGAAACTATAAAGATGGTGGAATATATTGTTAGGAGTGTCCGTCCCATGGGAAATTCCCTCAAACAGGCGCTTGAAAAAATCCGGGGTAAAGATGCCTGAGTGCGATCTGGTCAGTGACAGGAACCCAGGGTGTTGAATGAGTGAAAGTTCCTGCAACATGTAGTTGAGAAAACCATTAGATCAGCGGGGACCTTATTAAGTGCCAGAGCACGTTTGAAGAACTGAAATGCTTCAGCATGGTTTGAATTGTGTGTGAATTGAAAAACGTACATCTCTACTCCTTCCTCTTATGTGTTACACACTGGGATACTGCCATTTTCCTGAAACTGGGAATTATTTGGAACATTATCTGGGATATTCCAAAACTGGCATTCTCCAGAATATTCTATAACTGTGTGGGGGGCTTTGCAAAGGCGAAATATAGAGATAGAGAGATAGGGAAGGTGCTGCATGCGGTAGTGAGAGTGAGGGATCATGAGCCTTGTTGAGGGATCTGTGCCATAACAGATATACAGTGAGTGTGAGGGCGCAGAGAGAACATGGTGACCCTTATCCTGACAAACCGGGGAATGTTATTGATGCTTGTCCTGCATCGCTGGGCATTTCTTCAGACAGCAGATACTGCACTGAGCTGGGTGGTGAGCTCAGACCATGTTCGGTGGGTCTAGTGATGTGGCTCCCTCTGGGAAGAGAATGGTCCCTCTCTGTACTAGTCCATCCATTATATCCACCATGGTGTAATTGCCCCATATCTAGCAATCTGCCATTTCCCTGCCCTTGCTCTGTATTCATCTCATCCTTTCCTATCTGTTTATTTGTCCAAATGCCTTTACAATGTTGTTATTGTACCCACTTCAAACACTTCCACTGGCAGCTCAGTCCATATGCATACCACGCTCTGTGTAAAAAAGTTGACCCTCAGGTTCATTTTTATTTTTTTCCTTTCCAAACATTAACGGATTCCCGAACCTTGGAAAAGGATTTTGAAGTATTCACCCCATGCCCGCCTCTCATGATTTGATAAGATGTACATATCCATAAGAACCCCCTCAGTTTCTTACGCTGTAAAGAAATAAGTTTAACCTATCCAACGTCTCCCTATAACTCAGACCCTTTAGCCCCGGAAACATCTTCGTAAACTTCTTCTACATTCTTTCTTGTTCAATAATCTCCTTTCTAGAGCAAGGTGAACACAACTGAACACAATACTCCAAATGCAACCATACCAACATCCTGTACAACTGCAACATAATGTCCCAACTTCTATACTCAATGCCCTGATGTAGGCAAGTGTGCAAACAGCCTTCTTCACTGTCCTGTGTATCTGTGACTCAAATTTCAGGCAACCGTGCACCTGATCTCCAACGTCCTTTCGTTCCACTACACGCCTTAAAGCACTATCATTCGTCATTAAACTCCTACCTGGATTTGACTTTCCAAAACGCAAGACGTCACACTTATCTATATTAAACTCCATTTGCTATTTCTCAGACCACTTCCCCAGCTGATCAACGTACTGCTGCAATTTCTGATAACGCTTTAACGTTCCTCACTGTAAACGATGGCTCCTAATTTAGTGTCATCTACAAACTTACTAACCTTACGTTGTGCACTCTCATCCAAATCATTGATATAGATAACAAAAAACAATGGGCCCAGCACCGACCCCTGAAGCACTCCACTCGTCACAGGCCTCCAGTCCGAAAAGTATACCTCCACCATAGTCATTTGTTTCTTAATGTCAAGCCAATTGTGTCGCCAATTTGCCAGTTCACCTTGGATTCAATGCGATCTAACCTTCTCGAGCGGCCTACTATGTGGAAGCTTATCAAAGGCCTTACTAAAATCCATATAGGATATGTCCACCATCCTGCCCTCGTCAACTTTCCTGGTCACTTCCTCAAAAATCTCTAACAAAATTTGTAAGGCATGATCCGCCACGCACAAAGCCATACTGACTGCTCCAAGTCAAACTCTGTCTTTCCAAATGCACGCACATCTTATCTCTCAGAAGCTTCTGGAGTGGTTTTGCGAAAACAGGTGTGAAGCTTACTGGTCTATATTTCCCAGGCTTTTCTATGCAGCCATTCTTGAATAAGGGCATGTCATTTGCTACCGCCCAGTCTTCCGGGATCTTGGCCCCTAAACTTTTGCTCTCTTCTCTTGCAGTGCTCTTATAAATATCTGGTAAGGACCAAGAGATTTGTTTGACTTTGTGCATTCTGATATGTCCAACAGCACCCCTACTGTGATATGGGCACTAGCAAGGTATGACAACTAACCTCCCAAAGGTCACAGGTATTCATGTCTTTCTTCATGGTAAACACAGAGGGGAAATTGAGGACTTCACCAATCTCTTGAATTTTGACACATGCATGCCTTTTTTGGGTTTTAAGACATCATATTCTCTCTCTAGTTGTTCTTTTTCTTTACTCTACAGAATTTGGATTCACCCTAATCTTCTCAGCTAAGGTTATCTCATACCCCCTTTCCGCCTTGATGATTTCCTTCTTCAGTAAACTCCACTATCCTGTGTGTACCTCCAGGGATTCCCTTGATCCGAGCTGCATGAAACTGAGGCACACCTCCTTTTTTCTGGTCAGAGCCTCAATATCTCTTCTCATCCAGGGTTCTCTCTTCCAGTCTCACTTTCGCTTCACCCTCACAGGAAAATAGAAACCTTGAACTCGAGCTGTCTCACTTTTAAAGCCCTCCCTTTTTTCCCGAGATTCTTTTACCTCGAACCAAACTCCTCCTTCATCCCCTGCAATCCCCTGTCCAATTACAGCAAAATTCGTTTTGCCCCAATTTAGAACTTGAATCCGTGGAGCAATTTTGTCCCTCCCATAACTATTTTAAAATTAAAACAACACTAGTCACTTTTCCCAAAATTCTTCCCCACTTTGCCTCCTCCACTTATCCTGCCCTATTTCCCAACAGTAGGTCGAGTCTGCCCCTTCCTGTGTAGGACCCGCTATATAGCTAGTGGAAACTTTCCTGGACATACGTAACAAATTACGTTCCGTCTAAGTTCTTAAACATCTGGAAGTCCCAGTCTATGTTAAGAAAATTAAAGTCACCTATTATAACAACCCTATTGTTCCTGCAAATCTCCCCAGTCTCCTGCATATTTGTTCCTCTACTTCCCATTTGGAGGCTTATAGTGCAACCACTATAATATTACCATCCCCTCTAACTTCACACCATTCACAAAACCTCACTGGATATTATCTCAGTTATTTCATCTTTAAACACTGGTGTGATACTCGCCTTAGTCAGAACTATTGGTATTTAAACTGTTTCCACTTACAACTCTCCTTCACAGTGATTTTCACATCCACGGCACCTCTTGTCAAGGCACAGTGGAGATACGAAGCTGTAAATGGATTGTAGGTCACATCCTGTCACTTCCAGCATTGGCTGCAGGTTTCCCCACACTGGGCCGTGATCTAACACAGTGTTACTGAACAATGCAACAACCTGGAGTTATATAAGAACGAATCAGTGCGGTCTGCACAGCTCGCCACACTGGACATTTAGCCCAGGATTATAGATCAACCACTGGTGTGGCACAGAGTTCCATTCTGGATATTGCTGGGATGCATTCAACAGTACGATAGCTGGATCTACACAGTGCTCCGTCCTGAACATATCATGTATGGGCTGGTTATGTGAGTTGAATTGCGAATGTGAGAGAACTAAACATCTGGCAATACCTTTATTTTATGTTTTCATTCTTGTGATTGGATCCGTCAAATGCAGACTCATCCGGTTAGACCCATCCCTCTGGATGAGTCATGGTGACTGTTGTTGCAGCATCTGGGTTTACAACATGACCAATAAAGGGAGCAGAGGCTGCAGAGAGGACAGTCTCCGTAAAATGGAATCAGGGAATCACCATCAGATCAGCCGTGGTCTTTGTGAATGGTGGGGCAGGATTGAATGTACCAGTAATTCAATTTATTCATATATTTCTGTTTGTTCCAAGGAAACTCCCCTTCTCTCCGAGTGTCCCATACTGATGGGGAGTGAGTCCCCTCCTCCTGTTCCTGCGTAACAGGATCCTCGGGCCTCACTAGCCTCTAGTTTTCCCTGTGCCCCAGTTTCGAGCAATTGAGTGACTGCCTCCTGTCCCTTTATCACAGTCTCAAACAGTTGAACGACTGCCTCCTGTTCCTGCGCCCTTGTCTCGAGCAACTGAGTGACGGCCTCCTGTTCCTGTGTTCCAGTCTTCAGCAGCTGAGTGACTACCTCCCAATCCAAAGTTTTATTAAAATACATGTCCTCCTCCTGCTCCAGACTAACAGGCTCCAATAGCTCTGAGCTCCCCTGCTGCTCCTGTGGAATGGAATTGAGGGACTGAATGGACTCTTCACATTCTTTATGGCTCTTCTTGACAAAAAACCTGTCTCCTGTTTCTGTAAAACACCATCAATATCTGAATGATGTATTTTTATTTTTGACTCTCAGTAATTGAGCAATCAAGCAGCCTGGCAGAATTCAGAAGCTGAATACCCTCCTCCTGATCCCATGTTAAACACTCAAAATTCAATAGACTATCAGAGATATACCTCACAGAAAAGATCCTTCGGTCTGGTCATCCACACCTACCACATATCCTAAATTAATCTCGTCCCCTTTGCCAGCAGTTGGCCCATCTCCCACTAAACATTTCCCATGCATGTATCCATCCAAATGCCTTTTTGAATGGTGTAACTTTACCTGCCTCCACCACCTCTTTTGGCTGTTCAATCCATGCACACAGCAGTCTCTTTGTGAAAATGTTGCCCCTCTTGCCCCTTTTAAAATCTTTCTCCTCTCACCTGAAACTTTTGTCATCTAATTTTGGATTCGCCTATCCTGGGGAAAAGATATTGACTGTTTACCTTATCTATGCCCCTCATATTTTTATGAACCTCGTTAAGGTCCCCCCTCAGCCTCGACAATTGAATATAGTCCCAGCCGAGTCAAACCCTCCCTGTAACGTTAAGCCTTCAACACCTGCAACATTCTTTTAAATCTCTTCTGTACCCTTTCAAGTTTGACAACATCTTTCCGACAGCAGGGAAACCAGAACTAAATGCGATATTACAAAAGTCGGCAAACCAATGTCCGGTACAGATGCAACATGTCATGCTAATGTTTAGACTCAAAGCACGCACCAATAAAGAGAAGATCACCAAATGCCTTCTTCACGATGCTGTTTACCTGTGACGGCATTTTCAAGGAACTGAGAACCCGCACCACAAGGTGCCTCACATGGCAGCGATCTGGATTTAATTCCACCCTTCAATGACTGACTGTGTGGAGTTTGTACATTCTCCTCTTGGCTATGTGAGTTTCCTCCGTGTGCTATGTTTTCCTCCAACAGTATAATGATATACAGGTAAGGCCATCCTAAATTGTGCATAGTACCGAGGGATGTGTAGTCGAGGTGGATTGTCCATGGGAAATACAGGCACAGAGGGATAGAGTAGGGGTGGTCCAGTAGGATACTGTATAGAGGGTCGGTGTGGCCTCGATGTGTCGAATAGCCTGTTTCCTCACTGTAGGGATTCTATAATTTCTACAGAGTTCTCTTTGATTGGCAACTTTCGACAGGACCCTACCTGTATGTCTGGCCCTGCTTTTTGTTTGCCAAAATGTAACACCTCACATTTATCTGAAATAAACTCCATCTGCCACTCCTCAGCTCACCTAATCAATGTCCCATGATATTCTGAGAGTTCATTATTCACTGTCGACTTCACCATCAAATTTCTTATTATCTACAAACTTACTGACCATTCTTCACAAACCCAAGTGCAAATGATTTGTATAAGTAACAAAAGGCAGTGGAATCACTCTTGATCTTTGGGGCACACCACTGGTCACAGGCCTCCAAGTTTAATGAACAAATGTCCACTGTCACGCCCTGTCTCCAATATTCATGAAAATGTTGGATCTAAATGAAGATCTCTCCCTGGATTCCAGGCAGTCTAACCTTGCTAAACAGTCTAACATGTAGAACATTATGGTTTTCTTACTGTATTCCATAAAGAAAACATGCAATGTCCTGATTTCTTCAATCATCTTAATCACTTCCTCAAAAATTCCACCGTGTCAGTGATATGTGATCTCCAACGTGCAAAGCCCTCTTCAGTCCTTGTCCTTCCAAATTCTTATACATCCTTTCCCTCCAAATCACCTCCAACAATTTAGTAACCATTGTCGTCAGGCTCACCAGTCTATATTTACCTGGTTTTTCCTTACTTTCTTAAATAATGACACTATGTTAGCGGCCGTCCAGTCTATTGGCACCTCACCTGTGGAAATCAATGATACAGATATATCAGCAAAAGGCTGAACAGTCTCTTTCCTAGCTTCCCACAAACTTGTGGGATACAACTGATCAGGTCCCAAGGATTTGCTCACCTTTATATGCTTTAAAATGTCTACCATCTTCTTGTAATACAGATACTTTTCAAGATATCACTATATATTTCTTCATTCTGTCGTTCATGTAAACTCGTCCACACTAAATACTGAGGAGAAATACTTGTTTCGTATCCCTTCCATCTCCCGTGGTTCAACACTTAGGTAGCCTTACTGATCTTTAAGGTGCCCTATTCTCTACCGAGATAATCTTTTGTCACTAAAGGATTTGTAGGATTTCTTCAATGCCGCATTAACCCTATTTCTAAAGCCATCTCATGTCCACATTTTTCTGGCTGGAGTTCCTCATTGACTATCCACTTATTGCCCTTATACTCCTCTCGGAATTCACTTGATCTCAGCACTGTTTACCTGACATAGGCCTCCTTCCTTACATTGATCAGAGCATCAATGTATTTAGCCATCCAGCACTCCCTGCACCCACCAGACTTGCCCATCTCACGAATAGGAACACGTTAGCCCTGGACTCAACGAAACCAAGTTTTGATGGCCTTGCATTTTCCAACCTCCCTTTACCTGTGAATAGGGTATTCCAATCAGTCTTTCACAGGGCTCGCCTAGCACTTTCAAACTTGGTCTTTTACAAAGTTATAACTTTAATGTTTACATCAAGTCTTTCTTAATCCACAACAAGTTTAAAACTAATATTTATGCATAACAGAGTTGAAAGTGAAATAAACACTTCCTGCCCCTCTGTAACAGGCTCGAGAGGCTGAAAAGGCAGTACAGTAGAATGTACTGTATCCATTATTCGATGAAGTTTTCCAATAAATAAATTATTCTAAATTCCTTTTCATTGTGTATGGATTTTCATTAGAGTGTTTAAATATATTGAATTCTAATTAATGGTGAATGGTTTGACTAGTAGCATCACATCTGGAACTCCCACTTCACATCTACCTTTAAAATAAGGAAATGTTGGCATCCAAGCTACCTTCTTAAAATAGTTTGAGGCATTTAATTTGTCTATTGCAAACTGGGCACTCTTGGCTGGTTCTAAATCGATAATACCAAATTTGGTTTAGAATTACAATCCCTACTGTGTGTAAACAGGCCATTTGACCCAACACGTCCACACCAACCCTCCGAGAAATAATCTACCCAGACCAATTCTTCTACCCTATTATTGCACATTTACCCAGTCAAAGGCTCCTAACCCACACATCTCTGAAAACTACAAACAATTTAGCATGGCCAATTCACCTGACATGCACATCTCTAGATTGTGGGAGGAAACTAGAGCTTCCAGAAAAAGCTCATGCAGACACTGGAGATTATTCACCGGGAGACTATTGGGTTCAAAGGTCGCTTATGGTAGCTGTTAGTGTCTTTTGTTCTGGATGTTGAATTCGGTTGGTTTAAACAGTGTTTTGGGAATAAAGTTTCTTTCAGTCACTGAGAGTTCTCTGGGTGTGAAAGAAGTGAAGATGGGCGTTTTACAAAAGGTAATGAAGGCAAAGTTGTAGGAATTGGCAGACAAGCTGGAGTTGGGGTTGCGTTTGTGAGAAAATGAGAGATAATTACAGCTATCGCTCGGCAATTAAATTTGGTGGAAACGCCACCAGAATCTTTGGAAATGGCTAGAATTCAATTTCAAATGAGGTACTTTGAACATGAGAAGGAATTGAAATAGTTTGAATTATGATGAAAAGTAGAAATAAAAGAAAAGGAAATAAAGAAGAAAGAGAGAAGAAAAGTAGAGAGTTTCAAATTCAAAAGTTTGCAATTAGAGAGGAAAGTTGACAGAGAAGGCAGAGATGAAGGTAGACGGTAGGCTGGATGAGGACAATAGTGAGGTTGAACAACCCTATAGTCGCCAATGGCCTGATGCGGTTCTGTTTAAATACACCCAGGCATTATCTAAATTTGATGAGAAGGATGGGGAAGCATTTTGAACTTCATTTGAGAAAGTGGCTAAACAAATGCAATGGACAGTGACCACGTGGTTTTAGTTGATCCAAACGAAGCTGATGGGTATTTGCATCCCTATCGGAGGAGGTATCTGGCCAGTATGAGGTGGTGAAGAAAGCCATCTGGAGTGTATATGAGGTTGTGCCAGAAGCCGACAGACAGCGTTTCAGCAATCTAAAAAAGGGACCCTGGTTAAATGCACATTGAGTTTGAAAGGATCAAACAAAGTCATTTTGAAAGGTGGGTAAGGATATTAAAAACAGAACAAACCTATGACACTCTTAGAGAGGTTCTTATTTTGGAGAAGTTCAACAATTCACTTCCTGCAGTTGTGAGAATTCGTGTGGAAGATTAGAGAATTAAAACAGCAGGATTAGAAGCTGAAATGGCTGATGATGATGATTGGGTTCAGAAATCAAAGTTTGGTTTCTGTGAGAGATTGAGAAGAATGTGCGAGATTTTGTTAAAACACATACCTGTAAAAGTAAGGTTTACTGGCAAAGGCCAGGAGTAGCAGGTAAAGAGGTTTCAGCATTAAGAGGTACAGGAGCATGTAATTCTTTTATGCTGAGACATGAGGAGCTATGCCATTCAGAAGGACTATTGGAGAGATGGGAAGTGCTCCATGATGTAACGTGTGGTTGGAGTGTCCAGTGGAAACATCAACAGATTTATTCCACAATGGGGAAGGGAGCCTTGAACTTGGTGTTGGCGTTACAACATTTCAGAATTTAAATTGCGAATAACATACACGAGCCAAATCCTATTCGCTGATCGTGACCCCTTAAAGTTTTTGGAGAATGTTAGGGAGAAAAATACCAGTCTGTTTCGATTGAGCTTATTATTGCTGCCATTCAGTTTGAAATTCTAAAGGTGACAGGGCGAGAAAACCTAAGGTTTGACACGTTGTGGAGACTTGGATGAGGAAAGACAAAAGTATTCTGTGGCAGGAGTAAAATGACTGAAATCGAAAATAGTTGTAAACATTTTTATGCTCACAGTCAATGTAAAGTATATGCATTTCAGTCTGCTAATAGAGGAAGATTAGGAGGTCTAAAATGAATCCACCTTTGGATATTGATGTATCATTTTATTAAAGATGGAGTTGTGAGGATACTATCACTGTAAAAAGATGATTTTCTCTTGGGTTTTTTGAACACAGGTTTTAAAGGCAGAGTTGCAGAACTGCTGTCTGAAAACAGCCTAAGTAAATAACTGAGAAAGTCTTTAGGTTGTATTAAAATGGTGGGAATAACCGAAGGGCAGTGGCCAGCTCTCCCAGATCAGGTTTCCGCGTTTTGCTTTTAGCTGCATCATTCAGAAGCTGCTGGGGATCCCAGAAGGGTTGGAAGCTTCAATACATGATCCCCAAATGAACAACAAATGGAGCAGAGGCTACAGAGAGGGGAAGCTCGGATACCACGGAGTGAGTGTGTCTGGGGAAAGGGATTTGCTGTATCCACCCCGGGTTTTCCACGAACACGTTCCCAGGCTTCACTTTACCCAGGAGCAGAGTGTGAGGGGGCCCAGACTGAACAATGAGCTGGTCACAGAGCGGTGTCACCTCCTTCAACATGACCTGCAGCTTCACACCAGGGGGAGGATGGTGCTGCCAGTGGCTGTTCGGGTCACAGTTTCATTCAGATTCTATGATCCAGAACTTTTCAGGCAGGACTAGGTTACATATCCATCATCTCCCAGTGTCTCAACATCAATGTCACCATTCGGTGATGGAGGATATATGTGATGGATGAGGTAAATACATGGTTTCTCCCACAGCAGGGAACTGTCGTGTGTATGCAGTATAGTGGGATTCCCGATGGTGTACATGGCATCTGCAGAGTCCCCATGACAATGGGGAGTGGTAGAGGAACTGAAAGAGTTATCTCTCTATTAATATTGCAGCGCCCCCATGCATAATACATCATGTTGGTGAATACCCATTGTCCTTGCAGCAGTCAGGGCCTCTTCATTCAGAAGCAGTCAGCCATTCCCATCGTCAGCGGTTCTCCATATAGAATGAAATTAATATATATTGGACAAAGGATGTCCCCTTGATACACATTTCAAAACACCATCCCCACCACCAATCAAACATATCAAAGATTTCCATGTGTACGGAGAGCAATGGGGGCACTTGGAGCGCCAAGGAGCAGATGATCAGGGATGGAGCAACACCTCTCATGTCAGAACGAGTCTGAGTGAACCCCCGAGCACACAGAATCATGAAGCCCTGTAATCTCTCTCCATTTCAGTAACATGCTGCCTTCCAGTATTCCTGTAAATTGAATAACAGGTTATATCATGTTAAATTCCACCTGCCAAATTATTATCTATTGTCTTTACCTCTCTGAATCTATTTGCAGACTCTCCACCCTCTCTTGATAAAGTCATCTCCTGCTTATCACAGCGACGTCACCAAACTCAGCATCTGTATAGCTGTTCCATTCTCCTGATTGTTAATGTAGACTGTAAACCGTTGAGAACCCAGCGCTGGTCAATGTGTGACCCTACTGGTTACGTTCTGTTTAACTGATTGAGACTGATTTATCCTGAGTGCCTGCTTCCTGTATGATACCCAGTCCTTCCCCATTCCTGTGCAACATAGTCGAAGGGTTGAATAAGAACAAGGAGCATCTGTGAGGAATCTAACTCCTCGATGAGGCTGATGACAACGTGGCCTCTGTTCCACTTTCCTGCTATCTCTCCATCCTAAAACTCTCGTCTCTTGTTGTAGATTGTGCCACGTGAAAAAAGTCCACTCCACATCGATACTTTCAATTACTTTTAACATTTTACAGACTCACTGAGCTCTCCTTTCATTCTTGTAAACTCGAAAGTATAGGCCTAAACTGCTCAATTTCTCTTCATAAGACAAACACTTAAAATATGGAATCAATCTAATGAAGCTCTTCTGAATTGCCTCCAATGGAAATACCTCATTCTGCAGGACACCCAAAGTGTACTCCAGTTGCAGCCTCACTAATGCCTTGCATAGCTACACCAACACTCCCTACCTTTCTACTCGATCCTTTTATAAATAAACACTGAAATTATGCTTGCATTTCTCATTACTTGCAGTACCCGCAGGCAGGTTTTCTGTGATATAAAAGCAGATACCCAGATCCCTCTGCACCTAAGCACTTTGAAGTTTCTCTCCATTTAGATAATAATTTATCTTTCTATTTTACTGGCCAACTTGAATAGCCCCATATTTATTCACTTTAATTTTCCTTGCCAAATGTTGGCCCATTCACCCAACCAATCCATATGGTCTTAAAACCTTTTGCATCATCATTCCAAAGTAATTTCTCACCGATGTTAGTGTCATCTGAAAATGTGGCATTGCATTTTCTATCCCGTCAGCTGAGTACAGTAATACCATGGATTGAAAATGGTTGAGGCATGAGTACTGAAATCAATGGCACCCCACAAATTGCATTTTCCAAATGAAAATGAGGCATTTAATCCATCTGACTGCATTTTGTTGGTTAACCAATTCTCCATCCGAGCTAATAAATTACTCCTAAACCCATGCTGTCTGATCTTACCACTTACTCTTTGGAGAAGAGAATGCCTTCACGAAGACCAGATTTCTTCCATCTTCAGGATTCCCACTATCCACCTTGTTTGTCACATCTTTAAGTAACTCAAGCAAACAATTCAAACCTGATTTCTCCTTTGTAAAACCATGTTGACGCTGATGGATTGTGGCTTATCTTTTCAAATGTCCTCAACAATGGATTCTAATAATTGTCTTCAGTCACAATAGTTTTATCGTTACATTTTACTCCCTAATGCATACATTTGTTATAAATACTTCCCTTTCGAAAACCTTCACGCTTTCTTTGAATTCCTGTTAAATGGGCAAAAGGTTTTAAGAGATCTTCTCCAATTGCTGTATAAGAGGCATGTGTGGCAGACTTGACTCATCATCATGCTGGTGTACAAACTCGATGGGCTGATGTCTTTCTGGTTTTCCCATGTGGTCACCTCCAAGGACAGAATGACCTCCTCCTGTTGATGTGTTAGAGGATTAGGAGATTATGGAATTTCCTGTTGCTGTGTAACATTTTGAGGGGCTGATGGGTCTTCTCATACTTCTCCATAACAGGTGGAAACACTGAACGGTCTCCTGATGTATACCGGAGATGGGAGCGAGGGAGTAATTGGTCTTCTCTTTTTCCCATACAACAGGCACGTGTCTAAATTACCTCTTCCTTTCTCATGAAAGAAGTCTCAGATAGTTTTTATCCTGATCCAATTCCCTTGCAATAGGCTCGGTGGGTCTGAATGGCCTCCTGTTATCCCAATGTAACAATCTCCAGTCACTGTGTGACCTCTTCCAGTTCCTATGTTACATACTTGAGGAGGCTGAATGGACTGATCCTGTTGCTGTTTAACAGGATACTGGTGCAGCATGGCCTCTGGGTCAGTGTTATAGGCTCGAGTGGCTGATTGGCCTACTTCTGTAAATGTATATCAGGCTCCAGGGGCTGAATAGCCTCGTCCTGTTTTGGTGTAACAGGGTCGAAGGCCTGAATATCCTCCTGTTGTTCCTGTGTAACAGACTGGAGAACGAAATGGATTCCTCCATTATCTGTGTAATTCGCTTCACTTGTTGACTCCTTCTGTCATCTATTTTGACATAGGACACTTTTTAATTTTTGTAAACTCCAATGGCTACTGGGTCAACCTGATCATCCTTTCATCATAAGCTAGCACCTTCATTGCAGGAACCATCTCTGGGCTACTTCCAATATAACAACATCATTTCTTCATTGAAGAGACTAAATCTGTACACACTACTTCAGATGTGATCTCGCTAAGACCCTGTACAGCAGCAGCAACACTTACCCAGCCTGCTGTAAAGTTCCCACCCAGGTTAGAGCTGACTCAGCTCTCTGGGGGAATACAGAGCATTGTTGGAAGATCATTGTCCTTCTTCATTCCACAGTATCATGGGTGATCAGGAGAAATGAAAGTTTGAGAAGATCATAAATGATGTGGCGGGATGATCTCTACCATTAATCTCCCCAGAGCCCACGTCGCTTAGATTCCACAGAATCTAGTAAGGTGGAGCACAAAAACAGCAAGGAGGAGCAAACATTGATGGGAGTTATATATCAAAGTGAAAGCTGCAATACAAATGCTGGACATGTTATAAAACAGGAAATGAGATATACACATTTGTGGGTACTTCAGTAATAATGTACTGTTTACGTTTTATCGAAACTGTGTTAACCCAAGTGAATGCTAATGCTGGGAAAATGGATCTCATGACCACGTGTGAAATGGTTTACATTAACATTATATCGAGCACTGAGCTTGAGATCAGGTTATTTAAGAATTGGTGTTGAGTGATCAGAAGAGCTAATTGAAACTTTTGCTGTGGAGGACCTTTTGGGAACAGTGACCACAATGTATTGGTTTTGTATTATGCTGTTTAAGTACTCGATAGTTTTTGTTTTAGTTGAAGTAACCGTTATAAATTGGAGTCAGGTAAGCCCTGAAGGTGTGAGGAGAAAGTGGGGACTACAGATGCTGGAGATCAGAGTCGAAGAATGTGGTGCTGGAAAACACAGTCAGGCAGCATACTAAGAACAGATAAATCGATGCTTCAGACATAATCCCTTCATCAGGAATGAAGCTTATGGGCCAAGGAGGCTGAGGGATAAATGAGAAGTGGGAGAGGCAGGAGAGAGGTAGCTGGGATTACGGTAGGTAGATGAAGGTGGGGTTGAAAGAGCTTGGTGATGAAGGGAGACAGAACGCCTCATCTGCTGCATCCATTAAACCCAATGTAGTCTTCTCTACATTGGCGAGGCAGGAGGTCAACTTGTAGATCATTTCAGAGAACATCTCTGGGACAGCCGCATTGCACAACTCCAACGCCTTGTGGTTGAGCACTTTAACTCCTCTTCCCAATCTGCCAAGGACATGAAGGTCCTAGAACTGCTGCCTCGCCAAACCAGAACAACCAGAAGCCTGGAGGAAGAAAGCCTCCTCATCTGCCTTGGGACCCTCCAACCACATGGGATCATAGTGGATTTCCCCATTTCCCCAAATCCCACCTTATCCCACTCCAACCTTCCAAGTCAGCACCGCTCTTTTGAATGTTCATATGTGTCCACTTTCCTTCCAATCAATCTGGTCCACCCTCCTCTCCGACGATCACTTTCAACCCCACCTTCATCTACCTATTAGATGAAAGGAGGCAGCTTAGAAAAATGCCAAGTGTTGCAGTAAGTCAGTAGATTCAGAGAAATGTATGACCCAGCAAGGGATGACCAAGAAACTGAGAAGAAAATCAGAAAGAGAAAAAGAGTGCAAACGAAAGAAAAACATAAAGACTGCTGAAAAGCGTCGATCAATGTATGAAAAAATAAAAACAAGGTCAAATGTGGAGTTATTGGTGTGCGTTCAGGATAATTTATTGCAGAGAACAGGGAAATCGCAGGGAAAATAAACAGTGTATTTGTGTCTATCTTCATGGAAGAATATCCAGAAATTCTTCCAGAAATACCAAGTGACCATGGGACTTGTGTAAGTAAAGTCTAAGACCATTCTTATCAATGTTGGGGTCATCTTTGAAAAGAAGGCTGGATCGAGTATTTATAAATCTGACAGACTAGATGCACATCATACAAGAATTTCAGAGGAAGCATCAATAAACATATTGATTGCATCGCGGATTTTCACTTTATTTTCCGACACATTCCCGAAAGACATTTAGCCAATCTGGATAAGGAAAAGGTTTTAAATATTATCCAATAGTTTAAGAAAGGATGAATTTGGAGAATGGTGAACTACAGACCAGATATTGTGTCATCCACAGTCGGGTGTCTGTTGGACTCGATTACAAAGAGCAGGCTACTAGTTATTTAGAATTTAATAACATAACTGGGGAGTGTGAGAAAGTTCCGATGAAATGAAAACCAGAAGTGGCAAACATGTTTTTGGAATGGTTTGAAGATGATTCTTGTCTACATAGTCAATGATGAACCATTGGATAACGAATAGTTGGATATTCATGAGCTTTTTAAAAGAACTCATACACTGAGCTCATAAGAAAAGATAAACCGAGAGGTATTAGGAAGAACGTATGCAAATGAGAAAGTAAAAATTAGGTTTACATTCATGTGGATGTAATTGGAAGATAGAGGATGTCGTGCACCAGTTCCATCGAGCGTTGATGAGAATCAACGTAGAATATTGTATTTCGTTCGGAGTCCCAAACTAAGAAAGAATATACTGACTACAGAGGAACTACAAAAGGCATTCTCCAAATTAACCCCTAAATTGGCAAGGTTATCTGACGGGATAACTCAGCCTGTAATCTCGAGTTTCGAAACATGAGAGGTGATTGTAGTGAATCTTAGAAACATCGAACGGACTGAATAACAGAGGGACATGAGGAAGTACAAGCAGGCGAGATCTGGGAGAATCCCACGATATTCGACACGGACAAGTAGAACAGAATAATCAGCAAAAGTTAATGTCCATTATAAACCAAAGGGGCAATCTGTGTGTCAAGCGAGAGAACATTGATCGATTGTAATATGAGACCTTCACATCTATTGTACTTGCGAGAAGGAGGATGCAGGTACAGAATTCAAGAAGATGGACTGGACAACTCTTGAACAGATTGATGTAAAATACGAGCAGGGATTTGAGGCCTTGTTCTGTATAAATTTGGACCAATCTCCATGTCTGAATGAGTTGTATCACAGGCGGCTGTTGGGGTCAAGGGAGGAATGACCCTGATTGAATATTTTAATTATAATCTGACCATAGGGGAGGTGCCAGAGAACTGGAGGACTGCTAATACGACTACACTTCACAGTAAGAGTGGGAGAGATAGTCTTGGTGACTATAGACTAACGAGTATTAGATCACTGTTAAGGAAACTACTGGATAAAATATGGAAGGAGAAAATCGAACTCCAATCAGAGTCAAAAGGTTTGATCAGGGATAATCATCATGGCTTTATCAGAAGGAAGTCACATCTAATGGATTTGATTGAATTAGTTTGAGGAGATCGATTATTTAGTTTTGTAGGAAGGCCTTTGACAAATTTCCAGCTGGGAAACTGAGACATAATGTAAAATCTCACACTATGAAGGATACCTTGACAGGTTACAAGGAGAATTGTCTTAGTGGCAGCAGGCAGAGGGTGGTGGGAGAAGTCTGTTTGTGTGACTGGAGACCAGTGTCCCCTGATGTACCACAGGGATCAGTGCTGTGTCACTTATTGTTTATGTTATTCATAAAAAAAGATGTGAATGTGGAGGGAGCTAGGTGGAGAGTGGGGAGGTGTGATAAGTATGTGTAGGTTTGACATAAAGATTGACCGGTTGGTTCGCAGTGAGGAGGAAGGCCTTAAGTTACAGGAAGATGCAGATGATTGGTCAGATGGGAAGATCAATGGCAGATGGAATGTAACCCTGATAAATATGAGGTGATGCACTTTGGGAGAAGGAACCAGACAGGGGAGCACTCAATGAAAGGCAGCACACTGGGAAGTTCAGATTGTGCTTCTCCACACATCCCTGAATGTGACTGGACAGGTTAATGGACTAGTTAAGAATTGGACCTTGGGTGTAGCATTTCCTAATCTGGATGTAGATTATAAGAGCAATACAGGGCTTTGGTTAGGCCAAAATGGAGTACTGTATGTAGCTCTGGGAGCCACATTCCAGGAAGGATGTGATTGTACTGGAGAGGTTGCAAACGTGATTCACCAGGATGTTCCATGGGATGGAGCATATCAGCTATGGAGAGAGGCTGGATAAGCTCGGGTTGTTTACTTTGGAGTAGAGTAACCTGAGGGGTCCGTGATTCAGGAGGATAAGATTATGAGGGACATGGACAGGGTGGATAGACAGTAGCTGTTCCTTTTAGTCAGAGGGTCAAGAACAAATGAGCACACTTTTAAAGTGAAAAGTTTGAGATTCAGAGAGGATTTAAATATTTTTTCACCTCGACGATGTGGGGTTCTGGGATTACTTCCTGAGAGGGGAATTATCACGGGTAACCTCACAATCATTAAAAAGTACTTGGACGAGCACTTGGAAGTGTCATAACATTCCAGGCTATGGGCCTGGTGTCAGAAAGTGGGACAAATATAGATCGTGCTGTATTTCTGTTGGCACAGAGTCTATGCTCCTGTGAGTGTATGGTGTGGAAGGTCAATTATTGAGCTGTTTCAGACAGGAATTGATGGCTGTCTGAAAAGTATATTCACAAGGGTTACAAGAGTGAACTGTAATAGCTTGTGAAATTATGTCAACGTGAGAAATATGAGAAAACAAGTGCAGTTTCCCTACAGTTTGAAACCAGAGAATGGAGAATGGGAAACAGGGGAATGGCAGAACTATGAAGCCACTACTTCAGTTCTGTCTTCACAGAAATTTCAAACAATACAAGAAAAACCAAGTCTGGTGTGGGAAAATGATAGAGTACATTGAACATAGAACATAGTAAGTAAATGGTTTAGGAGAAATTATTGTGGCTGAAAGTATTGGTCATAGGCAACACTAACATAGATTTATGAAATGGGAATTATGTTTGAGAAATAGAATGGGAGACAAATGAAAGAGAAGCAATGGATGTATAACATGATGATTTTTAGAAAGAGTTTGGTAAAGCTCCAAGCCCAATTTGCAAAATCAAATCTGAGTGGATTGGGGGCTAATATATGGCTATGTTTCCAGAATGGGACAGCTGGCAGGAAACAGTGAATAGAAATAAACAGACACGTCAAGCAACAGCCTGACATTTTCTGTAAGGTATGATTCTGTGAGTATGACTATATCGCAGACACTCCATTACTTACCCCGAATATCTCCCGTCTCATCAGCAGGACAGACACAGCAGAAGTGGCGGCATAGTGGGATACAGTTGGAAGGGAATTGCTTTTGGAGTCCTCAACAGTGACTCCGTATCCCATGAAGTCCCATGAAGTCAGCAGGAAACCTCCTGCTGATTACCACGTACCAGCCTCTCTGAACTGATGAATCAGTACTGCTCCATGCTGACCAACACTTGGAGGAAGCACTGAGGGTAGAACGGACGCAAGATATACTATGGGTGGGGGATTTCAATGTTCACCACCAAGAGTATCTCAGCGACAGCATTACTTATCGAGCTGGCCAGGCCCCAAAGGATATAACTGCTCGACTGGTTCTGCAGCAGGTGGGGAAAGAACCAACAAGAGGAAAATACATACTTGAACACAGCCTTACTAATCTGCCAGTTGCAGACGTATCTGTCCATGACATTATCGGTAAGAGAGACCACCGCATAGTCATTGTGGAGACAAAATCACACCTGCATATTGAGAATAACCTCCACCATTTTGGGTGGTACTATCACGTTGCTAAACAGGACAGACTTCGAACAGATCTAGCAGCTCAAATTTGGATGTCCATAAGGTGTTGTGGGTCATCAATAGCAGCTAAGTTGTACTCCCACATAACCTCATGGCCTGGCATATTCCCCTCGCAACAATTGCCATCAATCCAGAGGATCAACAATGGTTCAATGGAGTGTGCAGGATGGCAGGAGCAGCACCAGGCATAACTGACAATGAGGTGTCAGCCTGGTGAAGCCACTAATCAGGACTACTTGAGCGCCAAACAGCATAAGCAGTAAGTGATAGACACAGCTAAGTGATCCCACAAACAAAGGAACAGATCTAAGCTCTTCAGTCTTTCCACATCAAGCCGAGAAACGTTGGGGACAATTAAACAATTCACTGAAGGAAGAGATTCCACAAATAGCCCCTTCCTCCATGATGGAAGAGCCCAGGACTTCAGTGTATAAGATAAGGCTGATTTATTCGCAACAATCTTCAGTCAGAAATGTTGAGTGGATAATCCATTTCAGCCCCCTCCAGTGGTCCTCAGCAATTCAGTTACCAGTCATCAGCCGAATCTATTCAGTCGACTCGATATCCAGAAAGGATTGGAGATACTGGATACTCCAAACGGTGAATAATCTGACACCAAAAGGACTGAAAACTTGTGCTCCATAACTTGCCACTCCCCGAACCAAACTATTTCAATGCAGTTACAACAATGGCTTTTCCTGATTATGTGGAAAATTACCCCAAGTATCTCCTGTATATAAAAAGCAGAACAAATCCAATCTGGGCAATTGCCATCCCATCAGTCTACTCTCGATCATCAGTAAAGTGGTGGAAGGTCTCAATGTTTTTAAGCAGCAACCTGCTCAACAATACCCTGGTCAATGACGCCCAGTCTGGGCTCCACCAGGGCCACAAAGCTCCTGACCTCATTACCGTGGTTCAAACATGAACAAAAGAGCTGAATTCCAGAGGTGGGGTGAGAGCGATAGCCCTTTAAATCAAGGCTGCATTCGACGATGTGTGGTATCAAGGGGCCTTAGCAACACTGGAATCAATGGGTATCAGAGGCAAACTCCCCGCTGCTTAGAATCATACCTGACACGTAGGAAGATGGTCATGGTTGATAAAGGTCAGTCAACTCAGCTCCAAGTCTGTAGGAGTCCCTCGAGCAGTGGCCGAAAACTTCTTCAGGGCTACTTCATCAATGACCTTCCCTCCATTTTAAGGTCAGCAATGGGGATGTTCGCCAATGATTGTACAATTTTCTGCAACATTTGTGGCTCCTCAGATACTGAAGCAGTCCATGTTCAAATGCGAAAAGATCTGGACAGTATCCAGGCTGACAAGTGGCAAGTAATATTCAGGCCACACGAATGCCAGACCATGACCATCACCAGTAAAATATAATCTAACCTGCCCCTTCGCATTCAATGGTGTTACTATCACTGAATCCCCCAGTGTCAAATTCCTGGTGGGTAATCATTGCTCAGAAACTCACTGGTCTCGCCACATAAACACAGTAACTATAAGAGCAGGTCAGAAGCTAGGAATACGACGACGAGTAACTCACATCCTGACCTCCAAAAGTCTGTCCATCATCTACAATGCATAAATCAGAAGTGTGATAGAAGTCTCCCAACTCCCATGTCTATCTAGAAGGACAAGGGCTACAGATGTATGGGAATGGCTTTGAGGTTCCCTCAAAGCCATTCACCATCCTGACTTGGAAATATATCACTGCTCCTTCACAGTCACTGGGTCAGAATCCTGGGATTCCCTCCCTAATGGCATTGGAGGTCAACCACAGCAGCTGGACTGCAGCGTTCAACAAGGCAGCTGACCACCACCTTCTCAAGGGCAACTAGGGTCAAGCAATAAATGCTGGCCCAGCCAGTGACTCTGAGATTCATGAAATGAATAAATATAAATTCACAGAGGACGGTTGCTGAGGTGTCACAGGGATCGGTGCTTAGGGCCCAGCTGTTCGCAATGCCCTTCAAACATTTGGTTGCTGGAATCAGACACCATATATCCCAGCCTGCTGACAGCACTAACGGATGTGGGATTGTGAGTGGGTGAGAAGGATGTAAAAAATGACCGAGAAGACGAAGACAAGTGGAGTGAATGGGGAAATACGTGACAGATGGAGAACAATGTGGATAGAGATGACGCTGAGCCCTTTGGTGGAAACGATAAATTGGCGGCCTACCATTTGAAATGGATTGGTTGAAACATGTTGATCTACAAAGGGACGTATGCTCCTTTTTGTTGTTTCCTTCTGCATAAACATCTGAGTCCGATGCAGTGCAGTGAGTTCTGCAACCAGAAGTCAATACTGGGCATGGAGATTGGCACTCTGCCCAGTGTACACAGACCCACCAAGTGGGGAGCTGTAACATTGAAAAGGATCTGCATCTCCATGTACACCAGTTGCTGAAAGGAATATTGCTGGAACAGAAAGCAGTGAGGAAGATAAATGGTGTGTTGACCTTCATTTCAGGGGGATTTGAGTCCAGGAGAAAAGGTGTCTTACTGCAGATGTACAGGGCCTTGGTGAGATATCATCTTGAACATTGTGCAGTATTGTGTGCAGTTTTGGTCTCCCCACCTAATAAAGGACAAACCTGACATTGATGGAGAGCAGTGAAGGATGACCAGACTGATCTCTGCGATGACGGGCTTGTTGTGGGGGCAGAGTTTGGGGCGGCTATGTCAGTATTCCATGGTGTTTAGGAAAATGAGTGGAGATCTCAGTGAAATATATAACACTCTGACAGGGTGAAACAGATTGGAAGCAGGGATGATAATTCCCCTGGCTGGGACTACTAAAACAAGGGGCCACAGTATTAGGTACAGACAGGCCATTCTTCATTGAGATGGTAATAAATGTCTGATCTCACGAACTGGGGACCCTGGGGAATTCGCTCGCACCTGCAAACCGAGACAATGATTATAGATAAGGATTTAGAGACAGTAAAGTGATGGTGGGAGAGCAGGAGTACAGTGTTGAAAGGAAGGGCCAACCATCATTATATTGAATTGGTCAGCAAACTCGATAGACCAAACGTACTACTGCACTCCCTATTTTAAAGCTTCCCAAGGTTACTCACATAAACGGATATGTATATCGTGTGGGGTAAGTGCATTGAGGAGATTTTTTCCATGAACTAGAATGGGGGATACTCAATGTGTTGTATGACCTACTCCTTTCCCGCTGTTTCTGTGCAGCCTGTAGGAAAGCTCTGTAAATGCTGTCACAAGCTCTCAGATGTTAGGAAGGAGGTCTCTGCAGGGTCGACAGGACTGTGTTCCCATTCCCTTTTCCGACACTGATGCTGAGGCCGGGTGTTCTGTGCGGTTTCACCCTTTCAGACCTCGGAGTTGTTTGATACAAATGAGTGCCCTTGCTTGGCAACTTCAGAGACGATTGAAATGTTTATCACATGTCAGGGTCTTTGGAGTCAGTTTTAGGCCAGATCAGGAAATCATGGAGATTCACTTCCTAAAACTGCATTGGAGAAGGGAATTTTGTTTACAATCGATATTGGCTTCAATGTCACTGTTACTGATCCCAGATTTTAGATCTCGAGATTTTATTAATTGTCTTTAACTTCCACCCGCCTCCATATCATTAGCCTGGTCTGGATTAGTAATCCAGTAAAATTTCCACATGGGGACCTGTCGGAAACCAAACTGAGCTGGTTATTTCTGTGCTGCTTGACAGCTCTGTCAAAAAGAACTCCCACCAATTTGACTGTCATGATGGGACTGAGGAGGTGGTAATTGGTCAGATTGGAGTTATTACCGTTTTAGGGGACTGGAAATAGCTGAGCAATTTTCCACATTGCCAGGGAGATGTCAGAGTTGGAGCTGGAATGAAAAAGCTTCCCCGGAGAACACGGCTTGCTGTACAGCACACCTCTTCAGTTCTATTACAGGAATGGAGTCAGGACCCATTGTCCGTGTCGTATCTACTGTGTTCACTTGTTTCTCCATGTCATGTTAAGCGAATCAAATTGGTTGAAGACTGGCATCTGTGATTTTGTGGGCATCATGATGAGGGTGATGTGTATCATCGACTCAATACTTCTGGCAGAAGATGGTGCAGATAAAACATCCTTATCTTTTACACTGATGTGCAGGTCCGTTCCATTATTTAGGAGGGAATGTTTGTGGAGCCCTCTCCTCCAGTCATTTGTTTAATTGTCCATCTTCATTTATAACTGAAAGTGACAGGACTGCAGTGCTTCGATCAGATCTGTCGGTCAAGTCTGGGAGCTTTAATGAGTTAGCATCAGGTTAAAGTTCATGTGATTCTGACTCTGACATCTTCGCCCACACTCGTCACTGAGCAATAGATGGTGTTGATGGTAATGACAGACTGAGGTCTTATCCTGGCAAAAAGTTACAGGTTGTGGTTCAATGCATGTCTGCTTCTCCTGCTCCTGTGGTCTACAGCACTACGTGAATACGCAGTTTCGAGCTGCAATATCTGCAATGCAATTCTGCTGTCTGTTCCCCAATTCTCACTGAGACCCATTCAGCCATCAGCACTGCACTCAGTTACCTAACCTGGTTTCTGATGTGGAAATCCTTCCATTTCCAAACTCTCATTCTGCTGAGGGTCTCTCCCTGGGTCTTGCTTCCAATCTGACACATTCCACAAAAGAATTTAACGGATCTTAGTGCAAATGTTTAATTCACCTGAATCTTTTTCCTTGAGAAATACCATCTTCTGTGTTTAAAGTGAATGTTTTTCCTCTGTTTCTTTCCCTGACCATGATTAAGAGCTCTGTAGTGGCAGTGATGCCAGCGTTATGTCGTTGCAGAGCCAATGAATCCTCTGGATTCCCAATCATTTTCACCACATTGTTCATTTTCTCTTTTGGTTTGATGCCTTATCACTCATGGCTGCCTTGTTCTCCCATGAGTATGTATCAAGTTCTTGGGGTTGCATTTCTGGTATTATCTTCCGAATTATCCCCGGAACCTCCTCCCATTGCTGTTCCATGATCTTTCCTGTTCAGCTCCCCTTCCAATTAACTCTGGCCAGCTCCTCCCACATGTCTTGGTAGTTACATTGCTTAATTCTAACCACGTTACATCTTGAAGAGAGCATTAGATATAAACTGAAAGAAGGAGTTTTGGGAGATGGGACACGAAAAATAATTGGTGGATTTCTTAACTAGATACAAAGGGAGAACGAGAGAGAGGATATAAATATGTAGATGTGGAAAATGAGAACACTACATTCTCGAAAGAAGTCGATGAACATCCCCCAATGTTTTGGCAATGCCTGTGTGCTGTGGTCCTTTGTACAGTGCATGTACAACAGAGTAATATGTTTAAATGCTGAGTCTGATGCCGGAATATTTATCTCCAATAATATGACAGACACTAGCTTTGGAAAGAACCCAACAGGCCAATATGTTGAAGTCCCGGTAGAAAGCGGATTAACTGAAGTAAGTTGTGACACCAGAATCAAGAATTTGGAGCACACATCCTGGTAAGAATGAGAGATTAGAGTTGGTTATTCCAGAAAAGGAGGGAACGTTGAGAGGATCAAATCAGTTTTAATGTTTTATCAATTTTATACATCATATGCATTATTTTTCGTTTACCATGTCTCTGTTGTTCATTTACAATGTGTTGTGCACATATGAAAAATGCGACTTACCTGCACACACACATTGATTAAACAGTGTGTATAAAATAATTTTTCCACCAAGGAACTGTCCTGCTGTTGTGTTACGAGGATACAAGAACACCAACTAGCAACCAAAAGACATGACGCACTATCACTATAATTCATACATGCAGAGAAAGAAGGGCATCACTTTGACTGGGACAAAGCACACACACATACTAAGACACGCAAGGACCTTCTTGGAGGAATAGTATTCTAACCAGAAGTCCATCAATAAACGCATCAATTTGATCCTGTCTACATTCTCTTGTCAATATATCCGGAAATGACATCAACCACTTTAAGAAACCAAATCTATAAATAGAGAGGAGGGATATACCACCAGAGCTTCAGCGGAGACTCTCACTGATGTTGTCATCTAGTCATGGTGACGAAACGTCTGAAAACATACCTTCAAGCTCAGAGAGCTAACCTGCACACATATAAATTGTGATTTGTTGTTTATTAGTGGAATTTAGGAGTTCTCTGTCGCTCACGTTTTGACAGATTATGATGTGAGGTGAGCTTTTCTAGGTGTGTGATTTTAATTAACAAAGGGGTTCGACATTGGCGTCATAACAGTTTGGGGCATGCAGTGTGGCACTTGGACTGACTTGAACAGATTTGAGATACGACAGGTCTCAGCAAATTCCAACTTATTGCAATTAGTGACTTTGATCTTCAAATAAAACCAGTGGGGAAATTCGTTTAATTTTGTTACTTGTGGTTGATTCAATGAAAAGTGAGGGAAATAGCTTTTAACATAACTAAAGAGGTTCCCAAGTTTTCCAAGGAAGTTTAGAAAGACAGAAGGACGACTTTTTTTTTTAGAATTAGCAAATAGGTTGGAATTGGTTTTAACCAGGGAGAAAAGAGAAGTTGAAATTGTAATGGAGTTGGTTAAGCACGTTGATGTATCAGAGAAATAGGCAACTATAATAGAGTTATAAAAACTTAAATTACAAATGTGGCACCTGGAGTTAGAAGATAAATAAACGGATGGAAACAGAGAGAGATGAAAGAGAAAGAGAGGAAAAAGAAAGAGAGAGAGGATTTGAAATTCAGAAGTTGGGAATTAGACAAGAAAGTTAAATTAACTGGATGGAGATGAAGGGAGAACGTAGGGATGTATACAACTAGGTTAGTAACTTGCCATACTTCGATGAGAAAAATGTCAAAACCCTTTTTATTTCATTTGAAAAAATTGCTCGTCAGATGACGTGTCCAGTGAACTTGTGGGTAATGCTAGTTCAGACTAAGCTGGTGGGCACAGCTGGTGAGGTATGTGCAGCGCTGTCAGATGAGGGATCAAGAGATTATCAAGATGTCGAATTGACTATTTTGGTTATGAATTGGTACTAGAAGCATATAGACAGATGTTCAGAAAAATAGAGACGGAACCAGGTCAGACTTATATTGAGTTTGAAAGAATTAACCACAGTCATTTTAACAGGTGGATGCTGGCCTTAAAAATGGATAAGACCTGTGAGGCTTGAAGGTAGATTAATCTGCTGGAGAAGTTAAAAGACTCACTTCCAGAGATAGTAAGAATTCATATGAATGAATAGGAAGTGAGAAGCACGGCAAAAATGGCAGGTAAATATGCATCATGGCAAGTGATGAAAGTTAGCTTCTGGCAGGAATTTCATCCTGTGAGGGATAGAAATTGGGAGAAGGGACGATCACACATTACAAAGCGAACAGTAGCTCACAATAGTTCACTACAGGTGAAGAAAGAAGCCCAAGGGGGTTGAAAGATGGTGAAAGGCCTCAGGTGCTCTCATTATAAGGGAGTGGAACACATAAAATTACAGTGTTGGTGGTTTAAGAAGGACTCAGGGAAAAAAGTTGTTTTCACTGCAGTAAGCTAGGACAGACCGTGCTGGGCGTTAAAGGAAAGCACTTTGGGAAAAGATGTGGTAGAAGAGGCTAAGCCCAGTGGCATTAGTGAAACTGGTAAAGGAGACATCCAAGTGGAGCCGAGGAGCTGCAGGAGAGTGCACCATCGAGGCAAGGGCTGGGTATGGAGGCAGTGCCTGATCTCTCTCAAGAATTCATCTCTGTAGATAAAGTTTAATCAGAAAGAACAGGGGGAGAAGAACAAGAAGTTATAATTTTGTGAGATACGGGATCTGCTCAGTCTGTAATAGTTGAGAAGTGAGGTGCCGGAAAAGCACAACAGATCAGGCAGCATCCAAACAGCAGGACAATCGAATATCAGGCAGAAACCCATCGTCAGGGACATGGTGAGGGGACAAGGGGGCTGAAAGATAAATACGAGGGTAGTAGCTGAGCTGGTGGGAGGGTCACTGGGAAGGCAATAAGAAGATGTTGGTGGGAGTAATACTGATATTTCGGAGGGGAGTGTGGAGTCCATAGGTGGAAAGAAAGATTGCTAGTTAGGTCAGTCCGAGAGGGCAGTGCTATGTTGTACGGTTGGATCTGGGAGAGGTTGGTGGAGAGGGGGATTTGGAATTTAGTGAAGTCAACGTTGATGCTATACAGTTTGAGGGTTCCAGCTTTCCTACGGCCGATAGGAGTCCTATCACCCTCCTCTCCGACCTACCACCATCACACCCTACTTGAATCTTGCACCCCAAGCTCCCTTCCACCCCAGCTCCACCCCCACCCTCCCATTTATTTCTCAACCTCCTTCCCCCTCCCTTACCTCCCTCTTACCTGATGAAGCATTTATGACTGAAACGTCAACACTCCTGCCCCTCGGATGCTGCCGACATGCTGTGCTTTTCCAGCCCCACACTTTTCAACTCTCATCTCCAGCATCTGCAGCCCTCACTTTCTCTCACCCTCTAATAGTAAGAGATGAAAGTTTTTTTCACTCTTTCTGGCATGTTAATCAAGAGTTTGTAAATTTGTGGAATGGGGACAGAGATTAAGCATTCCCTTGTGTAACATCAGGATGGAATGCCAAATCAAGATAAGGGAAGTAACAGTAACAGTGAGTAACAGAGTGTCAGTTCCAGGAATACAGTTTGTTCTTGGGAACGATTTAGCAGGAGGCGAGGTGGGATAGGCACCCCGTGTGGTGGAGAAACCAAAGGAAGACTAGGGAATTGGTGATTTAAAAGAAAGTTACCCAGAATTTTTCCAGACTGTGTAGTAACAAGATCCTACTGTCATAAGTTACAGCAGGAATGAGAAATGAACGAAAAAGACAAATGGGTTGATGCTCAGTGAACTGAAACCCTGTTTGATGCAACGGTGCAGGAAAAACCTGAACAGGCAGAGGATCAGGCAGAGGGGTTTAGTCCAGAAAGGCTAATGGACTTACAACAGATATATACACACACATTCACACACACACATACACGTGCACACACAAAGGAAAGGAATCAGAATATAGTGTTGAACTTTATTAACTTAAAGATAGAATCATAAAATTAAAATGGAGACCCGGATAGGTTAGTGCAGAAGGGAAATGGGACGAAGTGCACCAGATTTTGTAAGCAGTAAAGTACAGTGTTACGGGTACCTCATAAAGTAACTGCAGGCGATCACTTAGGTGTACAGAAGATTCAGGCTATGGTACAGAAGCATTTCCACTGGCATGGAATGCACAAGGACGCTGTTAATTTTTGTTTTATGTGACATACATACCAAATGGTAGGTAAATAACAGGCAGTAATAAAACCTGCACCTTTCTTGCCAATTCCTGCATTCGAAGAACCTTGCACATGGGTTATGATTAATTGTGTAGCTCCCCTTTCTAAAGTAAAAGTGGAAACCAATACTTGCTGACCATAATGGATGTGTCTACCAGATTTCCAGAGTCAATTCCATTATTGGAGTGTGAAGGCAAACAGGGAGGTGAAGGAGTTGGTAGCTTTCTTTACTCGCTTTGGACTGCCCAGAGAGATTCAGTCAGACCAAGGGTCTCATTTTACCGCTCAGCTATTTAAGGAAGTCATGGATGGCTTAGGCATACAGCACTTCAAATCAAGGGCATCCCATCCTGAATCCCAGGGAGCCTTGGAAAGTTAGCATCAGACGCTGAAGACTATGTTAACAGCGTACTGTCAGTGTTGGCCAAATGATTGAGATAAAGGTGCCCCATTAAATTGTAAATCTACTCACTTTACTTCCTTTGAGTTAATATTCATACGTGAAGTGAGAGGTCCTTTGAAATTAATTAAATATAAATTGACAGGACCGAAGTCGGAAATCTCAAACCTGGATTATGTGTATGAGGTGAAGGAGAGAGTAGACGGAGTAGGTGAGTTTGCTAAACAGTATCTGAAGAGCATAGCCTAGAGTGAAGCAGGTGGCAGATAAAAACACTGAAACTTTGACGATTTCCCGTGGGATGACGTATTAGTATTGCCACCAGTGGGAAGAAATCTCTTCAAAGCCTGGTTTAGTGGCCCCTTTCAAATTAAAGAAAAATGTGGAGTCAGTTAAACTATCTAGTAAAGATGCCAGAGATGACAAAAAACTTTATCGAGTATTTCATTTGGATGAATAATGCACCAGCCAGATTTAAGACTCAGAAACAGAGTTGTGGACAAATGAACAAATTGTGCAGCTTATCTGTATGATGTAGTGATCTTTAGCAAGTGAGTGAAAGCTCACATGTTACAGTTGGCTGAGCATGATGAACGATTACAAGAAGCAAACTTGGAAAGAAAACAGAATTCGCGAAGGCAGAGGTGACATTCTTGGGATATTACATTGGACATGGAAAGTTGGCCCCATGGAACACAAAGACGAAGGGCTTTGAGGAAATTCCACGACCATCCTCGAAGAAAGATTTGCTTCAATTTTTGGAACTGACTGGATTCTATCGGACGTTGTTCCAAACTTCAGCAGCGTATTGGCACCACTGATGGATCTACAAAAGAAGAACACAGAATTTTGGTGCACAGTACAATGCCAGGAGGCATTTGAGGATTTTAAAGCAGGATTAACCACCACACCAGATTTAGCTTCACCAAATATTCTAAAACCCTGTGTAAATTGTGTTTGATGCTTGTGATATCGGAATCGGAGATGTATTGATACAGAAAGAGGATGATGGAATTGAATGTCTAATTGGCTACTTGTCGAAAAAAGTCAATATCGACCAAAACAAAATACAAAATCTCCATTATTGAACAAGAATGATTAAGTTTCACACTGGCCTGGCAATATGTTAATGTGTATATGACAAACAAATTGTCGGAGATGGTTGTGGACAACGACTAATCTCTTGCATATTTTGGAATATTTAAAGACCAGAATATGAGACTACTTAATTGGAGTCTTACCTTACCGACTTTAAACTCACAAAATGTACATGCTGTGGCTCCTACAATGTGATAGCAGATGGGTTTTCACGGGTTCAAAGGAAAGCAGTGGAGATAAGATTTGACTTATTCCAGTGTTGTATTGGAGTGCAGAATTAATATGAATGAGATAACTGACATTAATACTTTTGTATTTCATATAATTGGAATTAACAATTAGAGGAAAAGGAATGATGCTATGTTTTCATTCTGCTGGTTCATTTTATTTTCTGAAGCAGGAAGATGTTATGAAGCCTAAAACATGTATGGGCACTTTAAGGCTGAACGGGTTTTGTTGAATAGAAATTAAAGCCACAGATGCTAGCTAAAGGTCACACTGTTCCACATGTCACCATTAGCTGAGAAATGGATACCTGAGTTTTGGTTGCTGTTTTGACAGCCAATCAAATGCAACCAAAGAGTTTAAATAACGCTCAGGATACCAGAAACCAACAGAATTTGAATATTATTGTTTGGACACCTGGACAGCAATCAAATTATGAGAATTATGATATCATTGGGAGTATACAAACCCAAAATTTTGAACAGTGATGGGAGAGCTACTGCCATCCAACAGCAGAGCAACTGCTGTAGAGCAGGAGTGCTAACTGGCTATCTCAAACACTTTCTATCAAAGACACATGTTAATATAAACCTACTTGCAATAAAAAAAGACCCAGGGGGATCAGCAGCTGAAAGAGTAATCACAGCGGGGATTCTAGAGACTGTATGGTCCTGAGATGTTAATATTTCATATGTGGGTTGTTTGAAGAGCATATTTTTACAGAGTTGGAGTCAGATAGTAAGTAGCTAAGAAAAGTGGGGCTTATATTTGTGAATAGTTGTTGTTCAGTGTTCACTATTAAAGTAAAGAAAGTAACTTGATAATTTTTGTTTAAATAGTGGAATGTAGGAGATCTGTGTCGCTCATATTTTAACAGATTACGAGGTGAGGCGAGCTTTTCTGGGCGTTTGGGTTTAATTAACAGAGGGGTTCGAGTCCACCTTGTAAATGTCCATCCAGGCTAACCCCATTTCCCTGCAGTTGGCCCATATGCTTCCAGTCCATTCCTATCCTCGTATTTATCCAAATGTTTTTGAAATGTTGTTTATGTACCCCCCTCAACCACATCTGCTGGCAACTCATCCACGTACCAGCCCTCTGTGTAAAGAAGTAGCTCCCCCACCCCCCCAGGTTCCCTTTTACTACTTCCCCTTTAACCTTAAACTGATCCCCTCTAATCCTCGATTCTCTACACCATGGAAAAACACTGAGAGCATTAATCCTATCCATACCCCTCGTGACTTTGTACAGCTCTATAAGGATTCCCTCAGTCTCTTACATGCGAAAGAAAAGGTACGAGCTTGTCCACCCTCTCCCTATAACTCAGACCATTTGTAAATTTCTTCTGCACGCTTTCTAATTTAATAACATCCTCCCTCTAACAAGGTGACAAAACTGAACACAATACTCCAAGTGCAGCCTTACCGAAGTCCTGTGTAACTGCAACATTACGTCCCAACGTCTATCCTTAATATCCTGCCTGATGAAGGCCAATGTGCCAAAAGCCTTCTTCACTGCCCTGTCTACCTGTGACTCCACTCTTAGAGAACCGTGCACCTGAACCCCAAGGTCCCTCTGACCACTGCACCCCTTAAGACCCTCCCATTCACCAGGAAACTCCTACCTTGATTTGAGTTTCCAAAATGCAAGACCTCACTCTTCTATATTAAATTCCATTTGCCATTTCTCGGCCCATTTCCCACCTGATTAAGGTCCTGCTGCAATTTCTGATAAACCTCCTCACTGATCATTCTCCCAATTACTTTAGTGTCATCTGCAACCTTACTAATCATACCTTGTACATTCTCAACCAAATCATAGATAACAAACAGCAATGGACCAAGCCTCCGTTCTGACAAACATCCTTCCACTCAACCCTCTACTTCCTACCATCAAGCCAACTGTGTATCCAATTGGCCAGATCCCCCCGCATTCTACGAGATGTAACCTTCCTGAGCAGCCTGCGATGTGGAACCTTATCAAAGGCCTTACTGAAATCCATAGAGACTTCGTCTACCATTCTGCCCTCATCAAACGTCCTGGTAACTTCATCAAAGGACTCCAAGAAATTTGGGAAACATGATCTTCCACTCACAAGACAATGCTGACTGCTCCCAATCAAACCCTGTGTACGTAATGGGTGCAGTCAATGGTATGCTGTCCTTCATTGTAAGATGATTCGAGTACATAAGTGAAGCCATCTTCTGGCTGTTGTAGAACCTTGCTGAGTGAGCATTTGGGGCACTCTCGACAGATTTGATGTCCTTTGTAAGGAATGATCTCCTTACCACAGACACCGAATGTAGCAACATGAGAACAGAGTGAATAAGCTGAGTGTTTATTCTGTAGAGCTGTCAGAGACGAAGAAATGGTGATGCCGAAACACGAGGAGTGGCAGCGATCACTTATTTCCAAAACAGACATTGACAGGGAGAGAAAGTCCATACTTTACCCAGGATTGATTGGTTTGATTTATTGCCACATGTACCTGAGTACAGGGAAACACTTTGTTTCTGAGCAGTGGAGGCAGATCATAGTAAGCATGGCCAGACAGATCATAGGGTGGAAATAGACTTGGACGGAGTAAGGCATGCAGTCTACACTGAACAGGACGTGCACTAGACAAAGTCAACATGAACAAGATCGGCATTATTTGAACTTAGAGAGTCCATTCTTCAGTCTAACGTGACTTTTCTAATAGTTTATATGCCTTAATTAACTCTCCCCACATTATTGTGCATTCGGCGTGTGACCCTGTACTGAACGTCAGGTTGTTCACAATCCCCAATAGCAGCCACAATACCTTCATTCTGAAACAGGTAGCCATTCCCACCAGCTTCCGCCCTACATCGAGAACACCAGGCTGTCTTCTTGGAGATGGAAGGTGCCTTCTTGAGACTTCATACAAGACATATGGCTTTCCTGCTCACCATTAGAAATCCACGTTAAAGTCCCTCATGTGTATCATAAGCAACAGAACCAAGATGAACAATATGGAACAGTCTGTCTGTGCATCCTCTGCCCCACTTGTTCATTATATTAGAGCATCAATTAGGAGACACATAAGGCTACGGATGCTAGAGATCAGAGTAGAGCATCAATTGCTGGAAAAGCTCAGCGGGTCAGGCAGCATCAGGAATCAGCAAATAACTACCTCATTCTGCCCCCGTGTAAATGCATTGAGGTGGGAATGGCCTCCTGTTGTTCCTGTTTAAGTGACTCAAGGGAGTGATTGGCTTCAAAATTGTCCGATTGGACAGGGCCAAGGGCCTGACTGGTTGCCCCCGGTTCCTGTTTGACAGCTCATTGTACTGACTAGTGTGACAGTGCTGCAGCTTTAAGAGGTTATTTTGTCCGGGTTTCTTTTAAGAGAGAGATTGAACGATCATTACCAAGCTGGATAGTTAAGACCACTTGAGTAACAGCTAGGGAGGCCTTGTGTTTATTTTAATGCAGATTGAATGGGTGTGGCCAGCTCTCACAGATTAGGATCACTGGGTTTTGGTTTCTCAGTGACATCAGGAACTATTGGGGTCTCCACAGAGTTGGAAGCTTCAGGGAATGTTTCCTGGTTGCAACCCTCTCTGAAATTTCTCTTGATGCTGTTTTTAATTCCTGGATTGGAGAAATGTTTGTGACATTCTGTGTCTGAATATTCCTTTTTGCCAAGGGCTGTGTTTATGGGATTTTCCTATATTGGAACAGTTCATTAGTAATAGTTCCTAGATCTATTATTCTGTTAACTTGTCCAATAGAATTACGTTATTCTAAATTCCTCTTTCTTTGGTTTCATTTTCGCTTTCGTGTTTCAGTAGATGGTGTTTTGCTTCACAGAGTAATTTGACCATTCACATTGCATCTGGATCAGACACTTTACATTTCCTTTAAAATAAGAAAACATTAGAATCTAGGCTACCGCCTTCAAATATTTTCGAGGGGCTCTGGTGAGGTCCATCACACTAGACTCCTACTCTTCCTGAGGAATAGGTTAGAGGCACTGAATGGGCTGTCCCTGTCCTTCTCCAGTAGTGTCAATGGGCTGAATGACTTCCTCATTTTCCTGTGAAACCAGAGTGAGGTGCTGAATGAACCCTTGTTTTACTGTGGAAATGTGCAGTGCCCGCCAGTGCTGTTACGTGAATGTTTTGGACCATTTAACAGCACAAGTCTCAATGGAATCTGAATCCTGCTACACATGGACAAAGACCAGTTCAGGAGCTGAGGGGGACAAATTGTTCTGAACATTGTGGAATGTTCAGCGACCATTCCCACTTCTGATCTTATGGTGGGGAGGGTGGGGGCGGGGAGACATGGATGAAGCAGCTGAAGACGTTTGTGTAGGGGAAGCTACCCTGAGGATCTCCCACAGAGCTGACCCAGGACTGAGATGATGAAAAACTTCCTTTGTGCCAGGTTTGAACCCAAACACTGGAGAGGTTACTCTGATTCCCATGAAGTTCAGTTTTGTTAAGCTCCTTTATGTCAACAGAAGTCAAAAACTGCCTTGATATCAGGGCCAGTCACTTTTATCTGAACCCGTGTGACAACCTCTTTTGTTCATATCAATAGGCCATGATATAGGAGCAGCAAGTGTTTTCTTCAAACAGGTATTATTGAATGTCAGGATTTCTCTTCTCAAGAGTGTTCGGGGAGCTAGAGGACTGAACGTATTTGAAGAGGACGTAGATGGACATTGACCTGTCAGAGAGTTGAGGGCTATGAAGAATTGGGTAAGAAAGAGGATTTGAGACGAATAGCAGATCAGTCATGATTTTAAAGAAGGGCAAGGCAGGCTTGGGGGGTGAACAACATGCCCCTGTTTCTGAAGTTCACCCATTCTGTTATTGGAAGGTTAGTGGGTCTTATTTTCTTGAATGTTCTGTTATTGAATGTTGCAGACAGGGAGACCAGAGGATTTTGTGAGTCACCCATGAGTGAGGTATGGGGGCAGTATTCACACTGAATCTGGGTGTACAACATGACCAACAAATGAAGCACAATTTGCAGAGGGGGGAAGCTCTGTGAAGAGAGATGAGTGGCCTCTTTCGTACCCAGCCTGGGTTTTCCAATTACATTTCCCAATTCACTTCAAACCGTGTGGGACAGTACTGAAGGGCTGAATGGTCTCCTGTGTTTCTGTGCAGCAGGTTATAGGAGTAAGTAGCCTCCAACTGCTCCTGTCGAGCAGGTTTGACGGGCTGAATGAAACACAGGAACATGGGACTGAGGAGCAGGAGTGGGTTATTAGATACTTGGAGCCTTCTCCACCAGGCACTAAAATTGTAGCTGATCAAGTTGTGGTCTCAACCCTACTTTCCTGTCTGTATCCCTTTGTGCATGACTCACTTCTTGTCAAATATTTAACTCATGCAGCGTTCAATCAATGTGAACTTAGAGACATGATAACCTTCCACTGAAGAGAATTCTGACTTGAAAGGTCCTTTCAGAATTATTCGTCATCCCTCTTATCGAATCAGAGAGTCATGTAGAATGGAAATAGACCCATTAGTCCAATCTGTTCACTCCGATCAGATATCAAATCTGATTTAGTCCCATTTGCCGGCATTTGGCCAATATTCCTCCTGTGATTTTACCCGCCTTGACCACTTCCTCTGACTGCACTTTCTGCACACACACCACTCTCTTTGTGAAATATTTACCTTCAGGGCCCTTCTAAATCATTCGCCCTCTTCCCTTCAACTATGCTGTCTTGGTCTGGACCCCACTATCCTTGGGAGCAGAACATGGCTGTTCAGAATATCCATGTCCCTGATGGTTTTATAAACCTCTATAATGTTGCCTCTCAACCTCTGATACTCCAAGGGGAAACACCTCAAAATAATCAGCCTCTCCCTATAGCTCAACCCTCCAGTCCTGGAACATACGTGTAAGTCATTTCTGCAGAAAACCGAGTTGTACGCAGTATTCTTCAAGTGGCCTCACTAACATCAGATGCAACATGCCACCACAACTACTAGACTCAATGCTTTGACTGATTAAGGCAAATGTGCCAAATGTGTTCAGCACCATTCTGTCTACCTGCGACTCACTGCTACAGGTAATTATGTACGTAAACATCAGAAAGTTAACATGATGGTAGTGCCAGCAGATAGGAGGACCAGTGATACATTGATCATTATTGAGATTAGATTGTGTTGGGAACATGAGCTTAACATGTCAGGAAGTGAAATGAAATCAATGGGTTCAGGGTGGTTAGTATACAAAATTACAGATAGCCCAGAGTGAGTTACAGCCTGGAATCTAATCGAGGGGTTCAGGGTTGTTTATATACAGAATGACAGATAGCCCAGTGTGAGTTACAGCCTGGAATCTAATTGCAGGGTTCAGGGTGGGTTATATACAGAATAACAGATAGCCTGGAATTTGTTAGAGATTAGAAACTAATCGAGGGATTTAGCTTGGTTTATGTACAGAATAACAGATACCCTGGAGTTAGTTACAGCCTGGAATCTAATCGAGGGGTTCAGGGAGGTTTAGATACAAAATAACAGATAGCCTGGAGTTAGTTACAGCCTGCAATCTAATTGAGGGGTTCAGGGAGTTTTAGATACAGAATAACAGATAGTCCGGAGTGAGTTAAAGCCTGGAATCTAATCGAGGGATATGTTAACCTTTTTATGTGAAATAACTTGTAACTGTGAGTGAGTCACAAAGTGCACTATTGACCAACTGGATTCAAATCTTGACTCACATAAACATAATGCAGTCACAAACTGCACAACTTTACTGACTCCCAACTTTCCTAGTTTGAGGACTATCGTCCTCTGTTTTCCCCTTTCACTGAAAGTATTAATATACCTTTTATACTGCACTGCCATTCTGGTTATAGTGCTACCTATCTCTCACTTTCATTTATCTTCAATCCTGTTGAAAGATACTTAAACCAACAGATGGACAAAGTTCCAGAAAGATCTTTGTTCAATTGCAGGTGCATTATTTTGTTTTATTTGTAGACAACACACAATTTGAACCCACAGAAGGTCAGTGTGGGATTTGAGAAACGCTTCAAATGAGATGAGGCCTAGCCAGGCATTATTCTGATCCAACGCTGCAAATCTACAATTCAGTGGCTGAGCTCTTTCAGGTTTTGTATATTATGCTTATCTCATATATTAGGAGCTTGGAAAGTAAGGCAGACCTTACTGGAATGTCACACTGTCTCTCCGCATTCAATGTAAGCAGGTTCTTGGATTTGCATTTTAATCACCTTCAAAGAGCTGTCTCCATTTCCTATCTCTGTTAGCATCAATGAATGGAAATGACTTTTGACGCATTGCCCCCTCTCCCTTGCTGAAAGTATTCCTGACACAAATCGGCAAGGCAGACATTTTAGATTTGTCCACAGCCACCATTTAATATCAGCAAAATGACGATATTGAGTGTATAAATAAGAAAAAGCAAGAGAGACTGGCAACATCAATACAGTTTGAAAATATATAAAACATTGAACATGCACACAGAATCACACACAAACAGACATATACAGACACACAGAATCAGACACACAGAGATACAGACAACTTCCAGGAGCTGTCTCCATTTCCTATCTTTCAAGAGAATTCATGTTATGATGGTGCGTTCATGCAGGGCAGTAAACAGCTTTTGAGACTTTCCCCATTGTGACAGAAATTCAGCCCCAATCTGAAACTTGGAGATATGTAACAGGACAGAAATGAACCAACAGCATTGTGTGTTCTTGCTTCCAATGTAACATTTGACCATTTAGTTTATCTTGTCTTCGTCTAACATCCAACAAGGATCATTTCACAGATCCAGTAACAGATCCCCAGGAGGGAGTTCCAGACTGGAATCGAATTGAGGGCTTTAGGGTTTACATACAACATAAGAGATACCCAGGAGTGAGGGACAGATTGGAATCTAATCTAGGGGTTCAGGGTGGTTTACATACAGAATAACAGATGACAAGTAGTGAGACACAAAATCACGGAGTCATACAGTCATAGAGATGTACAGCATGGAAACAGATCCTTTGGTCCAACCCGTCCATGCCGACCAGATATCCTAACCTACTCTAGTCTCTTTTTCAAGCACTTGGCCCAATTCCCTGCAAAACATTTCCATTCATATACCCATTGAGCTGCATTTTAAATGTTGCAATTGTACGACCCTCCAATGACTTCCTCTGACAGTTCATTCCATTCATGTACCACCGTCTGAGTGAACAAGTTGCCCCTTAGGTCTGTTCTATATCTTTCCCCTCTCACATTAAACTTCTGCCCTCTAGTTCTGGACTCCCCTACACCAAGGAAAATACTTTGTCTATTTCTCCTATCCATGCCCGTCATGATTTTATAAACCTTCATAAGATCACCCCTCAGCCTCTGACTCTCCAGGGAAAACAGCCCCAACCTATTCAGCCTGTCCCTGTAGCTCAAATCCGCTAACCCTGGCATCCTCCTTGTAAATCTTTTCTCAACCCTTCCAAGTTTCACAACATCCTTCCGATAGGAAGGGGAGCAGAATTGCATGCCATATTCCAACAGTGGCCTTACCCATGTCCAGTCCAGCCACAACCTGACCTCTCAATGTCTATACTCAAAACACTGACCAATAAAGGAAAGCATACCAAACGCTGCCTACATTATCTTATCCACCTGCCACTCTACTTTCACGGAGTTACGAACCTGCACTTCAAAGTCTCTTTGTTCAGCAACTCTCCCTCGGACTTGACCGTTAGGTATAAGTCCTGCTCAAATTTGCTTTCCCAAAATGCAGCACCTCGTATTTATCGAAGTGGAATAGAATTGAAGGTTTTGGAGTGTTTTGAAACATGCCAGTCACACATACATGGAAGTGAGTTACACGTTGGAATCTAATAGAGAGGGTTCTGGGTGATTCATATAGTCCCGACAGTGGGGAAACAAGCCCTTCAGCCCAACAAGACCACACTGACCCTCAGAAGAATAACCCATCCAGACCCATTTCCCCACATTTACCCCTGTGCAATGCGCCTCACATACACATCCCTGAACACTGTGGACAATTTTAACAGGGTTTTGATTGAATGGTTAATATACAGAATAACAGATACCGAGGAGTGTGATACAGACTGGAATCTAATCAAACGATTGAAGTGGCTAATATACAGAGTCCCTTAAAATTGGAAGTCAGTTACAGATTGGAATTTTATCAAGGGGATTCGGGATGATTATGTGTACAATAACAGATACCCCAGAGTGAGTTACAGACTGGAATCTAATCGAGGGTTTCTGGGTGGTTTATATGCAGAATAACAGGTAGCCCGTAGTGAGTTATAGAGTCATAGAATCATCGAGATGTACAGCATGGAAACAGATCCTTCGGTCCAATCTGTCAATGCCGATCAGATGTCCCAACCCAATCTAGTTCCACCTGGCAGCACCTGGCCCATGTCCCTCCAAACCCTTCCTATTTAGATACTCATCCAAATTCCTCTTAAATGTTGCAATTGTACCAGCCTCCACCACTTCCTCTGGCAGCTCACTCCATAAACGTACCACTTTCTGCGTGAAAAAGTTGTCCCTTAGGTCTCTTTCATATCTTTCCCCTCTCAAACTAAACCTATGCTCTCTAGTTCTGGACTTCCTTACCCCAGGGTACACCTCGATAAGTTCACCCCTCAGCCTCCGACACTCCAGGGAAAACAGCCCCAGACTGTTCAGCCTCTCCCTGTAGCTCAAATCCTCCAACCCTGGCAACATCCTTGTAAATCTTTTCAGAACCCTTTCAAGTTTCACAACATCTTTCCGATAGGTAGGAGACCAGAATTGCACGCAATATTCCAAGAGTGACCTAACCAACGTTCTGTATAGCCGCAACATGACCTCCTAACTCCTGTACTCGGTACTCTGACCAATAAAGGAAAGCATGCCAAACGCCTTCTTCACTATCCTATCTACCCACGACTCCACTTTCAAGGAACTATGAACATGCTCTCCAAGGTCTCTTTGTTCAGCAACACACCCTAGGACATTACCATTAAATGTAGAAGTCCTGCTAAGATTTGCTTTCCTAAAATGCAGCACCTCGCATTTATCTGAATTAAACTCCAGCTGTCACTTCTCAGCCCATTGGCCAATCTGGTCCAGATCCTGTTGTAATCTGAGGAAACCCTTTTCGCTGTCCACTACACCTGCAATTTTGGTGTCATCTGCAAACTTACTAACTGTACCTCTTATGCTCGGATCCAAATCATTTATATAAATGACAAAAAGTAGAGGGCCCAACACTGATCCTTGTGGCGCTCCACTGGTCACAGGCCTCCAGTCTTAAAAACAACCCTCCACCACCACCCTCTGTCTTCTACCTTTGAGCCAGTTCTGTATATAAATGGCTACTTCTCCCTGTATTCCATGAGATCTAACCTGCTAACCAGTCTCCCATGGGGAACCTTGTCGAACGCCTTACTGAAGTTCATATGGAAAACATCTACTGCTCTGCCCTCATCAAGCTTCTTTGTCACTTATTCAAAAAGCTCAATCAAGTTAGTGAGACATGATTTCCCACGCACAAAGCCATGTTCACTATCCCGAATCAGTCCTTGCCTTTCCAACTTCATGTACATCCTGTCCCTCAGGATTCCCTCCAACAACTTGCCCACCGCCGAGGTCAGACTCACCAGTCTATAGTTTCCTGGCTTGTCTTTACCGCCCTTCTTAAACAGTGGCACCAGTTTGTCAACCTCCAGTCTTCCAGCATCTCACCTGTGACTATTAATGACGCAAATATCTCAGCAAGAGGCCGAGCTATCACTTTTCTAGCTTTCCACAGAGTTCTCGGGTACACCTGATCAGGTCGTGGGGATTTATCCACCTTTAACCATTTCAAGACATCCAGCACTTCCTCCTCTGCATATCTGCAACATTTTGCAAGATGTCACCATCGTTTTCTCTGCAGCCTATATCTTCCATATCCTTTCCCACAGTAAATACTGATGCAAAATATTCATTTAATATCTCCCCCGTTTTCTGTGGCTCCACACAAAGGCCACCTTGCTGATCTTTGAGGGGCTCTATTCTCTCCCTCGTTACGCTTTGTCCTTAATATATTTGTAAAAACACTTTGGATTCTCCTTAATTCTATTTTCGAAAGCTATCTCTTGTCCGCGTTTTGTCTTCCTGATTTCCCTCTTAAGTGTAATCCACTTCCTTTATACTCTTCTAAGGATTCACTTGATCTATCCTGTCTATACCTGACATATGCTTCCTTCTTTTTCTGAGTGAAACCCTCAATTTCTTTAGTCAGCCAGCATTCCCTATAACTACCAGCCTTCCCTTTCAACCCTGACAGGAAGTTACTGCCTGGAATCTAATCGCCGGGTTCAGGATGGTTTATAAACAGAATACAAGATAGCCCGGTGTGAGTTACAGCCGGGAATCGGATCGAGGTGTTCATGGTGGCTCATATTCAGAATAACAGATAGCCCGCAGTGAGATACAGCCTGGAATCGAATCGAGGTATTCAGGGTGGGATATATACAGAATAACAGATAGCGCAGATTGAGTTACAGCCTGCTATCTAATCGAGGTTTTCAGGATGGTTTATATACAGAACAGTAGACACCCCAGAGTGAGTTACAGCCTGCTATCTAATCGAGGGGTTCAGGATGGTCTATATACAGAATAACAGATACCCCGGACTGAGTTACAGCCTGGAATCTAATCGAGGAGTCAAGGATGTTAGTATACAGAATAACAGATAGCCCAGGGTGTGTTACTGCCTGGAATCTAATCAATGTCTGTTCACTTTAAGATAGGACGGGTTTCGCTGAATCGAAAGTACAGTCACAGATGCCAGCTAAAGGTCAGACTGTTCCAAATGTAACAATTAGCTGGGAAATGGAAGCATGAGTTTTGGTTGCTGTTTTGACAGCAATTCAAATGCAATCAAAGACGTTGATTTTGCTCAGAATATCAGAAGCCAATAGAATTTGAATATTTTGTTTGTACACCTGGAAATCAATCAAATAATGAGAATTATTGTGTCATGCAAAAGTAAATAAACGCAGCATTTTAAAAATAGAAGGAGTGCCACTGCCATCCACCAGCAGATTAACTGCTGTAGAGCAGGAGTTTTAACTGACCATCTCAAACACTCTATCAAAGACACGTGTTCACGTAAAACATACTTGCATTAAAAGAAAATGACCCAGGGAGATCAGCAGCTGAAAGAGTGAACACAGCTGGGAAGATAGAGACTGTGTGGTCTTGAGATTGTAACGTTTAATAAGTGGGTTGTTGGAACAGCATATTTTTACAGAGTTGGAGAGCTTCCAGAGCAGCCTGCATGTGGAACCTTATGAAAGGCCTGACTGAAATCCAAAGAGACTACGTTAACCGCTCTGCCCTCATCAACATTCTTGGTCACTTCACCAAAGGACTCTAAGAGATTTGGCAAGCATGATCTCCGACTCACAAGTCTATGCTGACTGCCCCGAATCAAACCCTGCGTTTGTAATGGGTGCAGACAATGGTATGCTGTCGTTCATTGTTAGATGATTCGAGTACATAAGTAAAGCCATCTTCCTGCTGTTGTAGAGACTTGTTGAGAGAGCATTTGGAGCACTCTCTACAGATTTGATGGCCTTTGTAAGGAATGATCTCCTTACCACAGACACGGGTGATGGTAACATGAGGATAGAGTGAATAAGCTGAGTGTTTAATCTGTAGAGCTGTGAGAGACGAAGAAATGGTGATGCCGAAACACGAGGAGTGGCAGCGACCACTTATTTCCAAAACAGACATTGATAGGGAGAGAAATTTCATACTTTACCCAGGATTGATTGGTTTGATTTATTGTCACGTGTACCTCAGTACAGGGAAACACTTTGTTTATGAGCAGTGGAGGCAGATCATAGTAAGCATGGCCAGACAGATCATAGGGTGGAAATAGACTTGGACGGAGTAAGGCATACAGGTTACACTGAACAGGACGTGCACTAGACAAAATCAACATGAACAAGATCAGCATTATTTGAACTTAGAGAGTCCATTTATCAGTCTAACGTGACTTTCCTAATAGTTTATATGCCTAAAAAACTCTCCCCATGTTAAAGTGCAGTCGGTGTGTGAATCCTGTACTGAACGTCAGGTTGCTCACAATCCCCAACAGCAGCCACAATACCTTCATTCTGAAACAGGTAGCAATTCCCACCAGCTTCCGCCCTACATAGAGAACACCAGACTGTCTTCTCAGAGATGAAAGATGCCTTCTTGAAATTTCACACAAGACATATGGCTTCCCTGCTTACCACGAGAAAGCCATGTTAAAGTCCCACATGTGTATCATGAGCAACGGAGCCACCTGGAACAACGTGGAACAGTCTGTCTGTGCAGCTTCTGCCCCACTTGTTCATCATGTTAGAGCATCATTTAGAAGACACCTATGACTGCCGATGCTGGAGATCAGAGTAGAGAGTCGATTGCTGGAAAAGCACAGCAAGTCAGGCAGCATTCGAGAACCAGGAGAATCGACGTATTGGGCATAAGACATTCAGCAGGAATCAGCATCAATTACCTCTGCCCCCATGTAAGTGCATTGAGGTGGGAATGGCATCCTACTGTTCCTGTACAAGTGACTCAAGGGACTGACTGGCTTCTTCCTTGTCCAATTGGACAGGGCCATGGGTCTGACTGGTTACCCCTGGTTCCTGTTTGACAGCTCGATGGAGTGACAAATGTGATGGTGCTGCAGCTTTAAGAGGTCATTTTGTCCTGGTTTCTTTTATGAGAGATATTGAACAATTGTTACCAAGTTGGATAGTTAAGACCACTTGAGTAACAGCTAGGGAGGCCTTAGGTTAATTTTAATGCAGCCTGAATGGGTGTGGCCAGCTCTCACAGATTAGGATCTCTGGGTTTTGGTTTCTCAGTAACATCAGAAACTCTTGGGGTCTCCACAGTGTTGGAATCTTCAGGGAATGTTTCCTGGTGGCTACCCTCTCAGAATTTTCTCTGATGCTTTTTTAATTCCTGGACTGGAAAAATATTTGTGACATTCTGTGTCTGAGTATTTCTTTTTGCCAAGGGCTGCGTTTATGGGATTTTCCTATATTGGAACAGTTCATTAGTAACAGCTCCTAGATTTTGTTAACTTGTCCAATAGAATTACGTCATTCTAAATTCCTCTTTCTGTGGTGTTATTTCTTCTTTCGTGTTGAAATAGATGGTGTTTTGCTACACACCGAGTAGTTTGACCAGTCACAGTGCATCTGGAACAGAAACTTTACATTTCCTTTAAACTATGAAAACATGAAATTCTAACTATTGCCGTCAAATATTTTCGATGGGGCTCTGATGTGGTCCATCACACTAGACTCCTTCTCTTCCTGAGTAATAGGCTGGAGGCACTGAATAGGCTGTCCTTGTTCATCTCCAATAATGTCAATGGACTGAATGGCTTCCTCATATTCCTGTGAAACCAGCGTGAGGTGCTGAATAAACTTGTTTTACTGTGGCAATGTGCAGTGTCAGGCAGTGCTGTTACATGAATGTTACTGATACGTTAACAGCACAAACCTGAATGGAACCTGGGTTTTGCTGCACATGGACACAGACCAGTTCAGAAAAACGTTCTGAAACGTTCTGAACATTGTGGAATCTTCATTCACGATCCCCACTTCTGATCTTATGATGGTGAGGGTGAGGGTGGGGAGACATTGATGAAGCAGCTGAAGATGTTTGTGAAGAGGAAGCTACCCTGAGGATCTCCCACGGAGGTGACCCAGGACAGAGATGATGAACATCTTCCTTTGTGCCATGTTTGACACCAAACACTGGACAGTTCAGTCTGATTCCCATAGGTCCAGCTCCTTGATGTCAACAGAAGTCAACCATTGCCTTGATATCGGGGCCAGTCATTTTTAACTGAATCCTTGTCTCAACATCTTTTGTTCGCATCAATAAGCTATGATATAGGAGCAGCAAGTGTTTTCTTCAAACAGGTGGGATTGAATGTCAGGATTTCTCTTCTAAAGAGTGTACCAGGAGCGAGGTGACTGAAAGTATTTGAAGAGGAAATAGATGGATATTGACCTGTCAGAGAGTTGAGGGCTATGAAGAGTTGGGTATGAAAGAGGATTTGAGGCCAGGAGCAGATCAGCCAAGATCTTTGTGAAGGGCAAGGCAGGCTTGGGGAGTGAACGACATGCCCCTGTGTCTGATGTTCTCATATTCTGTTATTGGAAAGTTAGTGGGTGTTATTTTTATGAATGTTCTGGTATTGCATATTGCAGTCAGTGAGACCAGATGGTTTTGTGAGCCATCTCTGGGTGAGGTATGTGGGCTGTATTCACAGTGAATCTGGGTCTACAACATGACCAACAAATGGAGCACAAGCTGCAGATAGGGGAAGCTTTCTAAAGAGAGATGAGGGGCCTCTTTCTTACCCAGCCTGGATTTTCCAATTACATTTCCCAAATCACCTCAACGCATGTGTGACAGTCTTGAGGTACTGATTGGTCTCCTCTGTTTCTATGCACAAGGTTATAGGAGTAAGCGGCCTCCAACTGTTCCTGTCTAGCGGGTATGAGGGGCTGAATGGAACACAGAAACATTGGACTGAGGAGCAGGAGTGGGTCATGAGATACTTTGAGCCTACTCCACCAGGCAGTAAGATTGTGGCTGATCAGGTTGGGGTCTCAGCCCCACTTTCCTATCTGTATCTCATTTTCCATGACTCAATTCTTTGTCAAATATTTAACTAATGCAGCTTTTAATCAATGTGAACATAGAGTCATGATAAACTTCCAGAGAAGAGAAGTCCGATTTGAAAGGAGCTTACAGAATTTTTCATCATCTCTCTTATAGACCCAGAGTCATGCAGAACGAAAGCAGACCCGTTAGTCCAATCTGTTCACTCCGATTAGATATCAAAACTGATCCAGTCCCATTTGCCAGCATTTTGTAAATATCCCTCTTCTTTCAGATATTAATTAAATGTGCGAGTGTAACCGCCTTCACCACTTCTTCTGACAGCATTTTATATACACACACCACTCTCTGTGTGAATCATTTACCTTCAGGTCCCTTCTAAATCAATCCCCCTCGCCTTCAACCTATGCCCTCTTGTTCTGGACTACCCTATCCTGGAGAGCAGAACGTGGCTGTTCAGAATATCCATGCCCCTGCTGGTTTTATAAACCTCGATAACGTCACCCGTCAACCTCTGAGACTCCAGGGGGAAACACCACAACCTAATCAACCTCTCCCTTAAGCTCAAACCTCCAGTTCTGTAACATCCATGGAAGTTATTTCTGAAGAAAACCGAGTTGTACGCAGTATTCTTAAAGTGGCCTCAGCAACGTCCCGTACAGATACAACATACCACCCCAACTCCTATGCTCAATGCACTGACTGATTAAGACAAATGTGCCAAATGTGTTCAGCACCACTCTGTCTAACTGCGACTCCACTTTCAAGGAACAATGTACCTGTAACCCAATGTCCATTTGTTTCACAACATGCCCCAGGACCTGACCATGAAGTATATAATGTCTGCCCTGATTTGCCTTCCCAAAATGCAAAACCTCATATTTATCTAAATTAACCTTCATCTGTCACTCCTTGCCTCTTTGTCCCATCTGATTGTGGTCTCGTTGTACTCTGCGATAATCTACTACACCACCTTTCTGATGTCATCTGTAAACTTACTAACTATGGCCCCAATATTCACATCTTAATCCTTTACATAAATGATGAAATGCAGTGAACTGAGTACTAATTCTTACAGCACACTGCTGCTCACAATCCTCCAGGCTGAAAAATATCCCTCTTCCTTCAAGCCATTTGTGACAAGCTTCTTCTGTGTCCCATGTGACTGAAACTTACTAATCTGTCTACCAATCAGAATGAAATACTAGCAATGAAGAGAGGCTGAGGAGGTTAGGTTTATTTTCACTAGATAGAAGGAGATTGAAGGGGGACCTGATTAAGGTTTGCAAAATCATGAAGGGTATAGTCAGGGTGGATGGAGACAAGCCTTTTCTCAGGTTGAAGTATTCAATAACGAGAGGTTTTATTTTAAAGTGAGAGGTGGAAAGTTTAATGGGGATACACGCTGTAAGTCATTCAAACAGAGCGTGTTTGGCGTTTGGAACACATTGCCAGCAGAGGTGGTAGTGGCAGGCACGATAGATTCATTTAAGATGCGTCTGGACAGATGCATGAGTAGGTGGGGAGCAGAGGAAGACAGATGCTTAGGAATTGACCGACAGATTTAGACAGTACATTTGGATCGGCTCAGGCTTGGAGGGCAAAGGGCTTGTTCCTGGGCTGTAAATTTTCTTTGATCTTTGTTCTTTAAAAGAACACATTGCTGAAGTCCAGAAAGACAATGTCTACAGAATTGCCTTCATCAATCTTCTGTGCCGCCCCTTCAAAAAACTCAACCAAATTAATGAGACATGATTTCCCATGCAGAAAGCGACGTTGTCTACCCCGATCAGCCCTTGCCTTCCCAAATGTATGTAAATCGTGTCCCTCAGAATCCCCTCCAACAACTTACCCACCACTGACATCAAGCTCACCGATCTATAGTTCCCCGGCTTTTTGGGTCACTGTTTCCTTTTCTTATCCCACTCCTCCACTGCTCACAACAAATGTTAAATGTAACCAGGTTGGTGATATGGCCGATGATATTGGTCTCAGACTTGGTCACGGTCAGTGTTAGGAACAAGTCAGGCTAGTTTCTTTAATCTGCTGAAACAACACGTTTATGATCCAGAGCAATGTTACTCAAACTATGATGGAAAGATGAATGACAAACTGTTTGGGTATTGCAATTATATAATCAATATTTCCCTTTCTAAAACTACTGACACACACACACAATGTCTGCAATTTTAACTTGAAAGAAGTTGGTCCAAATATTATTGGAACACGTGACAAAGGAAAAATTGTGAGATTGTCCAAAACGTTATCCTGCTTCTGAAGATATTGTACTCACGCAAGCTGCGAGCAATGGGATTTCATCCTGGGAGAGTTTGGATTTGGCTGAATTCCTTTTGCTTTAGGCAGTGAGTAGAATCCAGTGAATTCTGGTTAGGGATCATCCAAAGGGTAGCACGGTGGTTAGCACTGCTACCTCACAGCATCAGGGACTTGGGGTCGATTCCAGCCTTGGGTGACTGTCTGTGTGGAGTTTGTACATACTCCACTTTCCTGCGTGAGCTTCTAATGGGTGATCCAGTTTCCTCCCACAAACTATGTAGGTTCGGTGGATTGGTCATGCTAAATTGTCTGTAGTGTTCAGGGATTTCTAGGTTATGTGCCATAGTCAGGGGTAAATATAGGGAAATGGGTTGGGTAGGTTGGTATGGACTTGTTGGGTCGAAGGGCCTGTTTCCACATTGCAGGGATACCATAAAAATAAGAATGGTAACGATGACTGTAGAGGTTTTTTTTAACTCGCAGACATTGCTGTGATGAGGAACAATCAAGGAGAGCGAGTGCAATAGGCCATTCCTTCTCAGGCAGATTAGATTTTCCCCCTCTCTGAGTTGAATCACACAGTAATGTCATCCTCTCCCAAACTGGACCATGTGAGGTCTCCTTGTACATTGTCAAAACTATGCCTCCATCACATTCCGTGTTCCATAATGGTGCATCATTGCTGCTGTCATACACAGAGCCATGCCCTTAGCAGAAAATGGTCTTGGTCAATTTGAAGATATGTTTATATGTCCCTGCGTCATTAAAAAATAAAAATGCTTAATTGATTCAGAATACCTGTGTTAAACTGAATGCATTTTTAAAGAAATACAGAAATTGCTGGAAAAGCTTGCCAGGTCTCTCAGTATCTGTACCAGCCTCCACCACTTCCTCTGGCAGCTCATTCCATACGCACACCACCCTCTGTGTGAAAAGGTGCCCTTTAGGCCTCTTCAAAACCTTTCCCCTCTCACTTTCCACCAATGCCCTCTAGTTTTGGAAACCCCTAACCTGGGGAAAAATCCCTGACTACTCACCCTATCCATGGCCATTTTGAATTTATAAACCTTTTACTGCTGCATAATGTGACTCCAATCAACACGAATGGCTATACTTTCAGTCATCCTGAGCCTAAATTCTGAAATGCAATGCTGACACCTCTTCCTTCTCCATCAGGTCACAATTCTAAATCCATTTTAATCAGTTTGTTCAGATGTATCCTGAGACACTTCTGTGGGATTTACACATAGACCTTTGTGCTCAGAGGTAGGGACACCAGCACCACTCAGCAATACCCATAAAGCTGTAACATTATTCTCCTGTGTGTTTGTTCATCAGACTGTCCTGACATGCTGTGACATACCTTTGCAACAGGCAGGACTTGAATCCAGGCCTTCTAGCCCAAAGCTTTGAACACTACCACACGAGTTCAGGAATTGGAATCAAATCCAGAGCTCTGACTCAGAGGCAGGGGCACTACCCACCACGCTACCATTCCCAGATTTTGGGTCATATTTTAGTGCCCACTTTCAGCTCGGTGTGGATATATTATAATCAGGTTACCATTACTGAACTACACAAAACACTTTGTATTGTTAAACAAATGTAAGATTTTTGTCTCAACTGTAGGATATTGAGTGTACGTGCTGCGCCATCGAAATTAACTATAAACATCTTTAATTCCTATTATCTGTAGTCTGCAATATTAAGGAAAGAAATCCTGCAGACACACTGCGCCCAATAAAGGGTTTCAAATAGATATTTATTACTGAACACCAGAGACGAAGGAAGAGCTATATTTCTGAGCCCAAAACACCGATCACTCTTAGCCAACTCTTACGTGATACTCCCCTTTTCCTAAAACCATGAAATGACACCAGGCCGCTGATTACTGTCCAGCCTCTCCTCCCCACTCACTGTGTCTGCAATCTGTCCCTCCTCCCCCTAACCACACAAGGCAAACCAAGCTCAGGGCGTTTGCGAAACTCAAGGCCGGAGTGTGTAGGCCTCCTGGAGAGGGATGGGCATTTTAAAATTGAAGGCGGAGGGGGAGGTGACAGTAATATCACTCACTGGGCTGAGGGGTAGCTGATGGAGTTTAGTTTGGATTAATGCGAGGTATTGGGTTTGGTAAATCAAACAACAGCAGAACCTATACAATTAAAAGTAGAGCCTTTGGCAGTGCTGTAGTACAGAAACCTAGGCCGTCAGGTATAATTCTTTAAAATTTTCATCTCATATAGATAGTGTGGTTAAGAAGGTGTTTAACAAACATCTCTTCATAGGATAGACCTTTGAGTACTGGAATGGGGACGTCATGTTGTGGTTGTACAGGACATTGGTGAGACCTCTTCTGGAATACAGTGTCCAGTCCGGTCACCCTTCCCGCTCATTCCATAGGCACACCACCCTCTGGGTGAAAAAGCTGCCCCTTAGGTCACTTTTAAATGTTTCCCCTCTCAACTTAAGCCTGTGTCCTCTAGTGTTGGACTCCCCGTACCCTTAGAGAATACCTTGACTATTCACTTTGATTTTACTGACGTTGAAATTATTAATCTGGAGAGGATTGAGAAGAGATTAACCTGGATATTGCTGGGAAAGGAGGGAGTGAGCTATAAGGAGAGGCTGGATAGACTGGGAATTGTTTCACTGAAGAATATGAGATTAAACAGTAACTTTGCAGAGGTTTATAAAATAATGATGGTTACAGAGAAGCTGAAGGGCTAATGTCTTTTCTCGAGAGTTGAGGATTCAAAACTGAGGGATTTTTAAGGTGCGAGGAAAAAAATTTACGAAAGTCATGAGAGGTAATTATGTTAGACAGAAGCTGGCTTGTGTGTGGAATGAACTTCCAGAGGAAGGGGTGATAGCAGGGACAGTTTCAACGTTTAAAGGACATTTAGATCAATCCATGGATAAGACATCAGTTTGGATGGTGCTGTGAGCAGCTGCCTTCTCCCTCCCCATCTCTGATTGAATCCCTCTTGGTTTTCACCCTCTGCCAATGCCTGTGCAGTGGCGTGTAGAGGCCAACAGAGGGTGGCATTGCATCACTTTAAGCATTACAGAGACTGCCAGACTTTCCCCACACAGAGACACACAGATACACACACGGGGTTGGTGCGGACACGGCGTGAAGCTCATCTGGTAATTTAAATGAAACATAAAGAAATACTCTATTCGCCCCGTAAACTGTCAAAATATGAGGGACAGATCTGTTAAATAAAAAATATCAATTAATTTTTTTCACTCTAAAAGTGAACATTTTACATCAACTAATCACAACACTGGGACCCTCTTTCTCTTAACTGCTTATTACCCGAATCCAGCTCTATAACAATATACTGTGTCTGGGTCTGCCATCCTCTCATATCACAGGTGCTCGTAAGCTCTCAGTTCAGAACAGCATTCACCCACTCATAAAGGTATAGTACACACTTTCAACTACATCCTGATGAATATCGATAAGTGGATCCTATCCGGATTTCCTTTGCTCTGTGGTTTGTCAATATTTCATTCGCTCCGTCTGGTGTGTGTCAGGACTTTTCTTGCTCCATTGACAGCATATCATTATTCGACTTTGTCCATAGGAATATATCAGTATTTCACTTGCTCACACTCGTGTATGTGGGGCAGGATTTCAGTTTTTTCATGGGGACTGTGACACTAGAACAATCTCAATGTTTGTAGATGGCACTGAACCTGGAAGAACTCTGAAGTCTATGGAGGACAGTGTGGAACTCTAACAGGACAATCACACGTTGATGTAGTGTTCAGGTTTATGACAGATGGGGATCAATGCAGAGCAGTTTGAGGTGATGCACTTTGTTAGGAAAGACAATGAAAAACAGTTTAAAACAGGCTTTGCCATTATAAAGGGGGTACAGGAGCAGAGAGCGCTGGGTGTATATGAGCACAGATTGTTGAAGATGTCAGGACAAGTGGGGAGAGCAGTAACTATCACAGATCAGTTTCAGTATCTGAGCTGTTTACAGAGATAGTGTAGGAGGGAGTCTTGGTGCTCCCTTCTTGGGAGGTGGTGGTGAGGATGTGTTGTGAGCCCACACTCCTGCCCACCGAGACCGTGGGGATTCCATTTGTACCAGCTCGACACAAAAGGGAGATGGCATCAGGTCCAGGGCTTCTAAGTTGTGCCGGGGGAAAACGGAGCTGCCAGTGGGTTTAAAGTGAGAATTGCCCTTCACTGAACATTGCTCCTTACTCGGTCGGTGGGATGTGGATGTTTCAGAATCACCACCTCTCCGGCTTGGACCAAGGTCCTCCCCAAATGGCAGGGGGAGGGGGATGAGGGAACAGATATCGGGCACTCCATCACCTGGATAGGCCCTTTCTGTCCTATTCCAGGCTGTTTCTCCTGGAATGGGAGAAAGGGAGGGAGAGAGGGAGGGTGGGAGTGGGTGGCCCTGCTGTTAGTGTTAGTGTAGGTGGGGAGAGGGTCATGGTGAGGTGTCCGGAGGGAGTCAGTCCACAGTGTTGTATCCATGCAGTATTATTAATTTTGGGGGGTGGGGTAAAGTGGAGGGAGAGAGAGAGAGAGAAAGAAAGAGAGACAGAAAGAGACAGAGAGAGAGAGAGAGAGAGAGAGAAGGTGCTGCATGCGGCAGTGAGAGTGGTGGACCATGAACCTTGTTCGGGGTCGGTGCTATAACAGATATACAGTGAGTGTGAGGGAGAAGAGAGAAGACAGTGTCCCTTATCCTGACAGAGCGGGGAAGGTTATTGATGCTTGTCCTGTATTGCTGGACATTTCTTCTGACCGTAGTTAGAGCACTGAGCTGGTTGGTGAGCTCAGACCATGCTCGGTGGTTCTGGTGGTGTGTCCCACTCTGGGAAGAGAATGGTCCCCCTCTGAACTAGCCCATCCACCAGCACCTCCGTGCCCCTGTCGATAAACCGTGGTGTAATTGCCTCTTATCTGCCATACTCGGAGTAAACTTTCCAGGGCAGCTCCTAACAGAGAAAGCTCAACTGTGTGCTCAGTGGCCTCTTAAAGGTGGCGCCAATGTCATGGATCATGTACTATCCAGGGGTGGTGAGTACCTACAGCTATATTGGGTGGGAGAATCGGGCTGGTATTGACTGAGAGGGACACCATGGGGTAGGGTGGGTAGTTAATGAGGTGAGTTCGATAAGATAGCATCAGGAAACTAGCTCGGCCTTGTGTAGATGATCCATCTGTCACAGACAATGGAAATGGTACTGAGACAAATTATTGTTAGATTTAGCTCAATGAGTCAAAGACGCTGCTGACCCTACACCCAGATACAAAGCTGAGAACAAATAATCATCCAAAACTCTGCATCATCTGAACTCCCACCAATATCCTGTTCACCTACCATTCCTGGAAACACTTATGTTACAGGATTCTGTTAAAATGTTTTCATGTCAGCATTCTGAAACCTGGGAACACATCCTTCCATAATACTGTCTCTCAGTCTCCCCGTCTCTGTCGATTTCCTATACCCCTCTCATTTTTTATTGTTCAAACTGATTCCTCCTCCATCTCTGTATCTCTGTGGCAGTGATGTTCACACTCACAGAACCCCCTTGTCAGGGCACTATGGAGAGATGGAGCTGGAAATCGATGTGAGCTGCACATCTGTCACTTCAAGCATGGGCTGCAAGTTTCCCCACATTGGGCAGTGATCTAATACAGTGTTACACATCAGTGCACTGTGGTTGTGTACATAGTCAAACATGCTGGGAGGATAACTGCTCCTGGTTTATTGATCAATGCAGTGGCGTGGTGTACACTGCCCTACATGCTGGGAGGGTAACTGCTCCTGGGTTACAGATCAATGCACTGGGGTGGTGTACACAGTCCGACATACTGGGAGTGTAAATGCCTCTAGGTTACAGATAAATGCACTGGGGTGGGGTACAAAGTCCTACATGTTGGGAGGGTAACTGCTCCTGCTTTACAGATTAATTCACGGGTGACCACTGCACAGGCCGCTGTGCTGGTCAGACTATCTGGTTCAGGTTTATAGATCAATTCCCTGCTGTGGTCTGCACAGCTACCCGTGCTGGACAGTTATCGAGTTTGGGGTTATAGATCAATGCACTGCTGTGAACTGCAGAGCTCCCCGTGCTGGACAGATATCGAATCCGGGTTTATAGATCAATTCCCTGCTATGGTGTGCACTCCTCCCGGTGCTGGACAGATATCTAATCCGGGTTTATAGATCAATGCCCTGCTGTGGTCTGAACCGCTCCCTGTGTTGAACAGATATCTAATCCGAGTTTATAGATAAATGCACTGCTGTAGTCTGCACAGCTCCCCATGCTGTACAGATATCTAATGCGGGTTTATAGATCAATACACTGCTGTGGTCTGCACTTCTCCTGGTGCTGTACAGATATCTCGTCCGTGTTTATAGATCAATGCACTGCTGTGGTCTGAACTTCTCACTGCGATGGACAGATATGTGGTCTTGGATTATAGATCAGTGCCCTGATCTGATCTGTGCAGTGTTCCACTCTGGACAGATTGCTGGATTGTTTTGACCAGTGCAATGGATGAATCTGCACAGATTGCTGGTTTGTACTGAGCAGTACATTCGCCGGGTCTACACCGTGTTCCACGGTGATCGGATATCTCCTCTGGCTTTATGGGGTGTGGGCTGGTTCTGTGAGGTGGATTGAGAATGTGGTATTTCTAACCCTTTCAGCTGATCATGAGAGGCGGAGTGAGATACGGTGAGTGGCGACAGAGAGAGGGAGAGAGAGAGAGAGTTGGGGTGAGCGAGAGAGAACGGAATGAGCGAGGTTGGATCACAGGAAGAGTTATGGGGGTGTGAGCAAGCAAGATGGGCTTGAGCGAAATAGGGCGGTGTGAGGGAGAGCTATAAAAGTGGGTGAGTGAGAGACAAAGGGTGGTGACGAGGCGTTATAGAAGGACCGAGCGACGCAGAGTTGGTGAACAAAAGAGGGGGTGAGGGAGAGTTATAGAGGGGTTCAGTGAGAGTGTGGTTTGTAAGTGGATGAGAAATGAGGTTGTGGGAGAGTTATACAGGAGCGAGCGAGAGACAGGGAGTGAGCGAGAGATAGGGGGTGAACGAGAGAGGGAGTGGTGAGGGAGAGTTATAAATGGGACGAGTGAGAGAGAAAACGGTGGTGAGGGTTAGTTATTCAGGGGTTAAGTGTGAGAGAGAGGGCTGGTGAGAAAGAGAGGTGCGAGGGAGTCTTATGGTGGGGAGAGCAAGAGTGAGAGGGGTTGAGCGAGATTGATCGGGTGAGAGAGAGAGGTGTGAGGGAGAGAGAGAGGGATGGGTTGAAGGAGAGTTATAGAGGGTGCGAGAGAGAAGGGTAAGAGATAGAGAGGAGAGAGAGGGGGCAGAGAGAGACAAGGCACGATCAAGAGAGAGGGTGCGCACGAGAGGGGGTGCGAGAGAGGTTGTGGGGGAGAGAAAGGGAAAGAGAGAGAGAGGGAGTGAGAAAATGGTGAAAGATGGCGAGAAAGAGTGACAAATAGAGAGAGAGAGACAGAGAGGGTTTGAGAGAGAGCGCGCAAGTGCAAGAGACAGAGCAAGAGAGAGAGAGAGCGAGACTGAGAATGGGAAGAGCGAGACAGGGGGTAAGAGAGAGAGGGTCAAGAGAGAGAAAGGGGAAGCAAAGAGAGACAAGGCGCAAACAAGATAGAGTGTGTGCACGATAGTGAGAGATGGAAAGAGAGGGTATGGGTTACTGATAGAGGGAGAGAGAGGGGGCAAGAGAGGGACAATGATGGAGAGGGGCAGAAAGAGAGGGGAGTGTGAGAGAATGAAAGGAAGAGAGACAGGCGGTTCGAGTGAGGGACGGAGAGAGAGATAGAGAGAGAGATGGCGAGAGAGAGAGCAGAAGTGAGAGACAGAGACAGAGAGAAAGCGAGAAAGAGAGGGTGAGAGAGAGAAGGAGTCAAGAGAGGTGGCAGAGAGAGGGAGAGAGAGAGAGGGCCTGAGAGAGAGAAACAGAGAGAGTTGGCGAGCACGAGAGAGGGAGAGGGCGAAGGAGTAAGATAAAGACAGAAAGAGAGAGTGCGCGAGATAGAGACAACGAGAGGGCACTAGAAACGAAGAGGGGGATGAGAGAGAGAGAGAAGGCAAGAGGAGACAGAAAGAAGGTGCGAGAAAGAGATGGCGAGAGAGATGGCGAGATGGGGCTAGAGATGAAACGAGGAGGCAACAGAGCGAGAGAGATAGAGGGTGAGAGAGAGCGCGAGAAAGAGAGGATGAGAACGGGAGAGAGCAACAGAGAATGAGAAAGGGGACAGAGCGAGAGACGGGGCGAGAGAGAGGGGTCAACAGATTAGGGCGAGCGAGAGCAAGAGGGAGAGAGGTAGGGGGGCGAGAGAGAGAGAGAGAGACAGTGGGGTGGGGGTGGGGGCGGGGGTGTTGAGGGAGAGAGAGAGGGAGGGAGGGAGGGTTTGAAAGGTTTGTGAGAGAGTGTGAGGGCGACAGAGAGAGAGAGAGAGAGCAAATGAGGGAGATTGTGGGAGCAAGAGAGAGAGAATAGCGGATGGACGAGAGAGAGAAGTGTGTGCATGAGAGACAGAGGGGGCAACCGAGAGAGAGAGTTGTTGAGTGAGAGAGAGATAGAAAGAAGGGCGATCACGAGAGAAGGGGGCGAGTCAGACACAGAGGTGCGAGCATGAGGGAGAGAGTATGGGCGAACGAGAGAGAGAGGGTGAGCGATAGATGGCTCTGGCGAATGAGAGAGGGAGAGAGAGTGGAGGTGCGAGAGGGGGAGAGAGGGGAGAACAAGACAGAGAGACGGAGGGAGCGAGAGAGTTGGTAAGCGAAAGAGAGAGTGAGAGAGAGACAGAGAGGCGAGAGATAGAGGGAGGGTCAAGTTGGGTGAGAGGGAGAGAGACGAGCAAGAGACAGATAGAGAGAGGATGCGGAAGAGAGAGTGGGACAAACGAGACAGAGAGAGGAAGACAGAGAGAGAGTGAAAGTGAGAGACAACGAGAGCGAAAGAGAGATGGAGAGTGGGTGAGAGACCAAGAGTGAGTGGGCGAGTGAGAGAGAGAGGAAGCAAGAGAGAAGGTTCATGATAGAGAGGGAGAGAGAAGAGAGAAAACGTGCGACAGAAAAAGGATTGAGGGAGGGTGTGGGGGAGATTTGGCGGAGACAGAGAGTGTGAGATTGTGCACAAGCGAGGGAGAGTAAGTGAAGGAGAGTGAGGGGGTGAGAGAGTGGTGGCGATCGAGACGGGGGTGCAAGAGAGAGGGGGAGAGAGAGATGGAGAGGGAGAGAAAGAGTGTGAAAGAGAGAGCCAACAAGACAGAGAGAAGAGGTGAGAGAAAACGAGTGTGTGGGCAAGAGGAAGAGAATGAGATATGGCAAGCATGAGAGCGCGAGGGGGCAGAGAGTGAGGGCGGTGTGTGTGTGTGTGAGAGAGAGAGAGAGATAGAGAGAGAGGATGGGCAAGGGCTGGCGACAGGGAGAGAGAGAGAAAGCGAGAGAGAGAGGAAGCGATAAAGCAAGAGAGAGAGAAGATGAGCTGGCGAAAGAGAGGGGCTTGAGAGAGGGATTGAGAGACAGAGTGTGAGAGAGGGAAAGATCGAGTAAACGAGGATGAGAGCGAGAGAGCAAGAGCAAGAGAGGGAGAAAGTGGGGGAGAGAGAGAAGGGAGAGAGAGAGAGAAAGTGGGGACGAAAATGAGGTGGGCGAGTGAGAGTGGTCGAGAGAGAGAGAGAGATATGGAGCAAGGGCTCCAAAGTGAGAATGATGGAGCGAGTTAGAGGTGGCGAGACAGAGAGAGAGCACGAGGAAGCGAGAGAGGGAGTGAGAGGGAGCAAGCGAGCGAAAGAGAGAGTGGATGAGAGAGAGAGGTGAGAGAGAGGGGTACGAGAGAGGGTTGAGAGATGGAGTGGGAGTGAGAGAGAGGATTTGTGAGAGACAGAGAGTGAGGCGGGAGTGAGATGGGGAGAGAGAGTTAGAGAGAGGGATGAGAGAGAGAGAGGGGACGAGAGGGAGAGAGACAGGGATGAGGGAGAGAGGTAAAGCAAAAGGGAACGAGGGAGAGCGAGGCAGAGTGCGTGAGGGAAAGAGAATAAGAGGAAGCGAGAGAGAGGGTGTAAAAGAGAGAAGGGCAAGTGAAAGACGGGGTGAGTAAAGGAGGGGCGATCGGGACAGAGGGTCAGCAATAGAGAGAGAGGGACATGAGAGAGATGGGGTATGGGCGAGAGAAAGAGAGAGGGCGAGAGTGAGAGAGTGAGACGGAGAGAGAGGGAGAGACAGAAAGAGAGAGAGGGTGTGAGAGATAGCATGTAAGAGAGAGTGGTTGAGAGAGAGAGAATGATAGGGGGAAGAGAAATGGGAGGGAGAGTGAGAGAGCGAAATGGGGTGAGACAGAGTGATAAGGGTACTAGAGAGCGGGATAGAGAGCGAAAGGTGGAGTGAGTGAGAGAGGAACAGCGAGGGTTGTGAGGGAAAGAGAGACAATGCGGGAGAAGGGGTAAGAGAGGGAGAGAAAGGAAGAGAAGGAGGGAGATAGAGAGAGAGCAAGAGAGAGTGGTTGAGAGAGAAAATGAAGGGGACGAGAGAGATATAGGAGAGAATGAGAGAGCGAAAGGGGGTGAGAAAGTGAGGGAGAGAGAGAGACCGGTCACTAGAGAACGGGAGAGAGAGCGAGAGGAGGAGTGAGTGAGAGAGCGACAGTGACGGTGGTGAGGGAAAGAGAGAGGGTGTGAGACAGTGTGGGAAGGGAGACAGAGAAAGGGACAGACAGAGGGAGATAGAGAGAGAACAAGAGAGAGAGTGTGGGCGAGCGAGAGACGACAAGAGATAGAGGGATAAGACAGACACGCGAGTGAGTGAGAGGGTGAGGTTGACAGAAACCGAGCGAGAGTGAGAGCGAGAGAGGGCAAACAAGACGAAAGAGAGAGGAGAAGGACGAGAGGAGGAGACTGAGAGAGAAAGAGAGTGAGAGAGGGCGAGGGGGCGCGAGAGCAAGAGAGAGAGAGAGGAGACGAAACGGAGAAAGTGCGGGAGATCAAGTGAGAGAGTTGGCGTGTGAGAGCCAGAGAGGGAGGGAGGAAGAGGGATAATGTGGAGAGCAAGCAAGAGAAAGTTGGGGAGCGAGAGAGTGGGTGAGAGAGAGAGGGGAAGAGATAGTGAGAGATAGGAAGTGGTTGAGAAAGAGAGCAGGAATTACAGAGAAAGGACTAGAGGGGTAGTGACAGGGAATGAAATAGAGAGGGGTTGAGAATGAGAGCAAGAGCGCGACAGCGAGAGAAGGAGAGAAAAATGGGGAAGCGAGAGGGAGAGAAAGGGAGAGAGGGAGAGAAAGGGAGAGAGGGAGAGAAAGGGAGAAAGCAAGTGAGAGGAAGAGTGGTCGAGAGAGAGTGAGTTGGCGACAGAGAGAGGAAATAAGAGAGAGGTGGATGAGAGAGTGAGGGGTCGAGAATGAGTGAAAGGGAGAGGGTGATAGAGGGAGAGAGAACGAGAGTGAGAGGGAGAAAGAAGACAAGGGAGAGAGGAGAAGGCAGAGAGAGAGAGCAAGAGAGGGAGAGACAGAATGTGGCGACTGAGAGAGATGAAGTTTGCCAGAGAGAGAGAGAAGGTGAGACAGAGGGAGTGAGAGAGAGCGAGAGAGAGAGTGGGCGTGACAGAGAATGGGAGTGAAATTGTGTGAGAGTAGAGTGAGGGTAAGAGAGGGAACGAGAGATGGGTGAGAGACAAAGAGACAGGGGGCGAGAGAGAGAAGGGTGTAAGAGAGTGAGAGAAAGGGGGGGAAGAGAGAGAGAGGGTGCATGGGAGAAAGGGTCAAAAGAGAGAGTAGGAGAGATCGAGATAGAATCTGGAAGTGAGAGAGTGGTACTTGAGTGAGAGACAGAAAAGGGGTGAGAGTTATAGGGGGGTGAGAGAGAGATGGGTTGAGCGAGAGAGACAGATGAGTCATGTGAGAGAAAGAAAGAGATGAGGCGAGCGAGAGAGAGAAATGGGGTGTGCAAGGGATAGAGTGGGCGAGAGCGAGAAAGAGAGGGGCAAAGAGAGAGAGAGGGTGAGAGAGAGAGAGGTGGGTGAGTGAGAAAGGGGGCGTGAGAGAGAAAGAGATAGTGAGAGAGTGGGGGAGTGCGATAGAGAGAAGAGGCGAGTGAGAGAGCGAATGAGGGAGCAAGCGGGAAAAGTGTGGGGCCAGAGAGAGAGAGAGAGGACGAGAGAGAGGGAGAGAAGGTCCAAGACCCAGAGAGAGAGAGAAGGAGAGAGTGGGGGGGAGGGGCAAGCATTTCAGAAAGAGTGTGACGGAGACAGAGCGAGAAAAAGAGGGTGTGTGCGAGTGAGAGAGAGGAGGCGAGCGAGATTGAGAAGGATGAAGCAAGTGAGAGAGAATAGTTTGGCAAGAGAGAGAGGGGTGAGCGAGTGAGCGAGAGAGGGAGAGAGATGGGGCGAAAAAGAGAGAGAACGAGCGACTGAGGGAGCGAGAGGGAGATAGAGCGAGCAAGGGAGAGAGAGGGGTCGAGCGACAGAGAGGGAACAGGGTGAGTAAGCAAGAGAGAGTTTGAGCGAGAGAGAGTGTGGGTGAGAGAGAGAGAGTTGGCACGTGAGAGAAAGAGAGAGGAGCGAGAGAGAAGGGGCGACTGAGAAATCCAATGAGAGAGAGAGAGAGAGAGAGAGAGAGAGAGAGACAGTGTGGCAAGCGAGGGAGAGAGAGGGCAGAAGGGAGAGCAATAGAGGGGGCGATCGTCCACGAGAGAGAGTGACAGGGAAGAGAGAGAGAGAGGATGCGACAGAGAGAGAGGTGGCGAGAGCGAGCGAGAAAGACAGAGAAATGGGGCGTGCGAGAAAGAGAGAGAGAGAAAGTGGGGAATGGTGCAAGCGAGAGGGAGATCCGAGACTGAGAGGAAGAGGGGATGGGAAAGGGGCTGAGAAAGAGAGACAGAGAGAGAGGGCGCGAGGCAGCGAGAGTGAAGAGAGAGGGAGTCTGTGAGAGACACTAGGGAAACGAGAGCGAGAGAAAGAGAGAGAGAGTGAGAGTGTATGGACAAAAGAGAACGAGAGAAACGGGGCATGCGAGAGAGATAGAAGAGATGAGGGAGAGTGAGAATATGGTCGAGAGAGAAAGGTGCGAAAGAAAGATAGAGAGACAGAAAGAGAGAGAGGGGGGCAAGAGAGAGAGGGGGCGAGAGAGAGTGGTGTCGAGCGAGGGGATTCCGAGAGAGAGAGAAAGAGAGTTCGAATGAGCGAGTGTGAGAGCTGGGGCAAGACAGAAGGGCTGAGTTAGAGACAGAGAAGGAGTGAGCAGGAGTTATAGAGGAGGTGCGAGAGAGAGAGGGGGGGCGAGCAAGAGAGAGAGAGAGTTGGCAAGAGAGAGAGGGGAGTTGTGTGAGAGAGATGGAATGTGGTGAGGGGGAGACAGAGAGTGGGAGAGAGAGTGCCGGTGCTACAGAGGGAGAGGGTGAGTGAGAGAATGGGGCGAGCAAGAGGGACGCGTGCAAGAGGTAGAGAAACAGAGAAGAGTGTGCAAGAGACATGCCACGAGAGAGAGAGGGTGCGACGTACAGAGAGGGTTAGAGAGAGGTGGATGAGAGAGAGAGTGTGATAGAGAGGAAAAGAGGAGTCGAGAGTGAGAGAGAGAGCAAGAGGGATAGAGTGGGGGCAAGAGAGAGCGAGAGAGAGGGGGTGAGTAAGAGAGAGGGTGGAACAACAGAGAGAGAGAGATGAGCAAGAAGGAGAAAAGAAGGAGCAAGCAAGAGAGAGGGTGGCCGATAGAGAGGAGTTGATAGAGAGGAAGAGCTAGAGAGAGAGAGGGTGTAAGAGAGCAAAGGATAGAAGGCGTGTGAGAGCTAGTGGGGGCGAGAGAGAGACAGAGAGAGACAGATAGAGATAGAGATGTGAGAGACTGAGAGAAAAGGAGCAGGAGAGAGAAGGGTGTGAACGAAAGGCAAAGAGAGAGAGCGAGGGGGGGTCGAGAGAGAGGGGGGAAAGAAACGGGGCAAGAGAGAGAGAGTTAGAATGAGAGAGAGAGTGTGAGAGACGGCGCGAGATAGAGGATAAGAGTGAGCGAGAAGGGGTGAGCAGGACTTATTGGGCAGGCGAACGAGAGAGAGGGAGCGACCAAGAGAGAGAGAGAGACACCTGGGGTGAGCAAGTGAGAAAATGTTGGCCAGCGATAGAGGGGAGTCGAATGAGAGAGAGGGAATGGTGTGAAGAAAAGAGAGTGGACGAGAGCGGCATTGGGTGAGAGAGAGTGTGAGCGAGAGAGAGGCGAGCAAGAGAGAGTAGGGCGTGCAAGAGGGAGTCAAAGAGGGAAGGGATGAGCAAGAGTGACCCTGCGAGAGAGAGAGTTTGCGACAGACAGATTGTGTGTGAGATAGAGAAAGAGGAGGCGAGAGCTAGACAGAGAGAGTCCGATGGAGAGAGACAGAGAGAGCAAGTGGGAGAAAGTGCGGTCGAGAGAGAGCTAGAGATAGTGGGTGAGCAACAGAGAGGGGTGGAGCCTGAGAAAGAGAGCGAGAGAGATAGAAAGAAGGAGCAAGCAAGAGAGAGGAAGGGAGCAAGCAAGAAAGACAAAATGAGGCGAGCGAGAGAGTAAGGTGACGAGCGAGAGAGAGAGTGGGCAAGAGAGACGGGTGAGAGAGAGAGAAAACGAGAGAGAGTGGTTGAGAATGAGTAAGGGAGAGAAAGTGTGTGAGAGCGAGTGGGGGTGAGAGAGTGTGCATGTGAGAGAGAGAGGCAAGAGTTCGAGAGAGAGGGGCAAGAGAGAGAAGAACGCGAAAGACATGTAGAGGGAGAGTGAGGAGCGAGAGAAAGAGAGACATAAGCAGAAGCGAGAGATCCACAGAAAGGGCGCAAGAGAGAGACGGGTGAGAGACAGAGTGTAGTAATGGGAGAGAGAGGGCTTACAAGAGAAAGTGACGGGGACTGAGAGAGAGTGGGCAAGAAAGACAGCATTGGGGCATGAGACAGAGAGACAGGGTGCGAGGAAGAGACAGGGTGCAAAGATAGATGGGTGCAAGTGAAGGGATGAGAGATATAGAGAGAGCACAAGGGTGAGTGAGACAGGGGCCAAGCGAAAGAGAGAGGGGGCGTGCAAGAGGGAGAGAAAGTGAGAGGTGAGTGAGCTAGAGAGAGAGGGAGAGGGCACGAGAGAGCAAGGGTACGGGAGAAAGAGAGGGCGAAAGAGAGAGTGTGTGCAAGAGAGAGGGAGGGTGCAAGAGAGGGAGTGTCCAAGAGAGGGAGGGTGAGAAAGAGGGAAAGAGGACACGAGAGTGAACGGGAGAGAGAGAAAGATTGAGTACGGAAGAGAGGGGGAAGAGTGGCATGCTAGAGAGAGAGAGAGAGAGAGAGAGAGAGAGAGCTAGCGAGCCAGGGAAAGTTAGAGATATGGGTGGAGGGATAGAGAGAGTGGCATGTGAGCGAGCGAGAGAGACGAGATAGAGGGAGAAAAAGGGGACAAAGAAGAGAGAGAGTTGGGGAGTGAGAGAGCGAGGGCGCGAACGAGAGAGAGGGAATGTGGTGAGCGAGAAAGGAGGCGAGCAAGAGAGAGAGAAAGAGAGAGTGTGGGAGAGAGAGATGGGGTGAAAACAAGAGAGAGATAGGGAGAAGCGAGACTGAGAGAGCGGACGAGAGAGAGAAGGGTACAAAAGAGAGAGAGAATGAGGGGATGAGAGAGAGTACAAGAGAGGGGGGGAAGAGAGAGAGAATAGGAGAGGTCGAGCAAGAGAGAGACGGGGCACAAGAGCGCGAGAGCGGCGTGAGAGAGAGAGTGCAAGAGAAAGAGAGGGGACAAGAGATAGAGCGAGCAGGGGTGAGAGAGATAAAGAGCGGGGGCGTGCAAAAGGGAGAGAAAGGGAGCTGGGGGTGACCAAGAGAGATAGAGAGTGCCAGTGAGAGTGAGAGGGATTAGAGACACAGAGGGATGAGAGACAGGGTGATGGAGAGTGAGAGAATGGGTGCGAGAAAGAGAGAGGGTGAGGCAGAGTCCACAGATTGCGAACGGGCGAGAGAGAGGGGTCGTGCAAGAGGGTGTGAGAGAGAGAGAGAGGAGTGAGCGAGAGAGAGGGCGTGACAGAGAGACAGCGTGAGCGAGAGTGAAGGAGGAGGCGAGAGCGAGAGAAAGAGGGAGCCCGAGCGAGAGTGTCAGAGAGAGAGAGAGAGAGAGACAGAGATAGAGACAGAGGCAGAGAGTACAAGAGAGAAGTATAGAGAGAGAACGAGCGAGGGTGATGTTAGAGGGATGTGTGCGTGTTTCTGTGTATATCTGTTTTAAGGGCTGGAGAGAGTGTAATGGTGGAGGGTTGTGCGTGTGTGTTTCTGTGTATATCTGATAATCGGCAGGAAACGGGGTGGTGGTCGAGGGATGTGTGTGCGTGTGTGTTTGTGTGTTTGTGTATATACCTGCTTAAAGGTGGTGGTGGAGAGTATCGTGTCTGTATTCCTGTATCTATGTGCTTACTGGCAGGAGACAGGGTGGTGGTGGAGGGTTGTTTATGCATGTGCGTTTTTGCGTATATCCGTTTAAGGTCAGTAAGCAGGGTGTTCATAGAACATAGAATATAGGTCATTACAGCACAGTACAGATCCTTCGGCCCTCAATGTTGAGTTGACCTGTCATACCAATCTGAAGCTCATCTAACCTACACTATTTCATGTACGTCCATATGCTTGTCCAATGACGACTTAATGTCTTTAAGTACACTTAAAGTCCAATGTACTTAAAGTTAGCGAATCAACTACTGTTGCAGGCAAAGCATTCCATACTCTTACTATTCTCTGAGTAAAGAAACTACCTCTGACATCTGTCCTCTATCTTTCACCTCTCAATTTAAAGCTATGCCCCCTCGTGTTCGACGTCACCGTACTTGGAAAAAGGCTCTCCCTGTCCACCCTATCTAACCCTCTATTAATGCCTTCTTAACAACACAGTCAATCTGGGTGGCAACTTTCATTGATCTGTGTACCTGGACACCGAGATCTCTTTGCTCATCTACACTTCCAAGAATCTTATCATACGGCCAGTAATTTGAATTCCTGTTCCTCCGATCAAAGTGCATCACCTCATACTTGTCCACATTAAACTCCATTTGCTACCTCTCAGCGCAGCTCGGCAGCTTATCTATATCTCTCTGTAACTTACAACATCTTTCGTCACTATCCACAACACCACCGACCTTAGCGTTGTCTGCAAATTTACTAACCCACCCTTCTACTCCCTCATCCAGGTCGTTTATAAAATTGATGAACAGCAGTGGACCTAACACCGACCCTTGCGGCACATCACAACTAACTGGACTCCAGGATGAACATTTCCCATCAACCACCACCCTCTGTCTTCTTTCAGCAAGTCAATGACTGATCCAAACTGCTATATCTCCCACAATCGCATTCCTCCGCATTTTGAACAATAGCCTATTGTGGGGAACCTTATCAAATGCGTGCTGATATCCATATACACCACATAAACCGAATTACTCTCATCTACCTGTTTGGTCACCTTCTCAAAGAACTCAATACGGTTTGTGAGGCACGACATAACCTTCACAAAACCGCGCTGACTATCCATTATCAAATTATTATTTTCTAGATGATTGTAAATCCTTTCTCTTATAACCTTTTCCAAAACATTACCAACAACTGAAGTAAGGCTCACTGGTCTATAATTACCAGGGTTGTCTCTACTCCCCTGCTTGAATAGGGGAACCACATTTGCTATCCTCCAGTCTTCTGGCACTATTCCGGTAGACAATGACGATTTAAAGATCAATGCCAAAGGCTCGGCAACCTCCTCCCTGGCTTCCCAGAGGATCCCAGGCTAAATCCCATCTGGCCCAGTGGACTTACCTATTTTCACACTCTGCAGGATTTCTAATACCTCTTCCTTGTGAACCTCAATCACACCTAGTCTCGTAGCCTCTATCTCAGTATTCTCCTCGACAACATTGTCGTTTTCTAGAGTGAATACTGTCGAAAAATATTAATTTCGTGCTTTCTCTATCTCCTCCGACTCCTTACACAACTTCCCATTAATATCCTTGATTGTCCCTAATCTTACTCTTGTCATTCTTTTATTCCTTAAATACCTATAGAAAGCCTTATGGTTTACCCTGATCCTCTCAGCCAACAACTTCTCATTTCTCCTCATGGCTTTTCTGAGCTCTCTCTTTAGGTCTTTCCTGGCTACCTTGTAACCCTCAAGTGCCCTAACTGAGCCTTCACATCTCATCCTAACATAAGCCTCCCTCTTCCTCTTGACCAGAGATTCCACTTCCTTTGTAAACCACGGCTCCCGCGCTCTACAGTTTCCTCCCTGCCTGACAGGTACATATTTATCTAGGACACTCAGGAGCTCTTCCTTGAATAAGCTTCACATTTCTAATGTGCCCATTCCTTGCAGGTTCCTTCACCATCCTATACTTCCTAAATCTTGCCTAATCTCATCGTAACTGCCGTTCCCTCAGCTGTAAATTTCGTGGAAGTTTGTGTGTGCGTACATTTCCATGTATAACTGTTTGATGACAGGAGACAGGGTGGTCAAGGAGATTTGAGTGACTCTGTGTGTGTGTGTGTGTGTGTGTGTGTGTGTGTGTGTGTGTGTGCGCGTGTGTGTGTGTGTGCATGTGTGTGTGTGTGTAATGTTTCCGTGTATATGTGCTTACTGGCACGAGACAGTTTGGTGTGTGCATGTGTTTTATGTATATCTGTCCAATGGCAGGAAGCAGGGTGTTCATGGAGTTGAGTGTGTGTGTGTGTGTGTGTGCGTATGTGCGTTTCTGCATATATCTTTTTAATGGCAGGAGACAGGGTGGTGGTAGAGGTTGGGTTGTCTTGGTTTCTGTTTCTATGTGCTTACTGGTAGGAGACAGGGTGGTGGTGGAGGGGTGTGTGTGTGTGTGTTTATGTGTATATCTGTTTAATGTCAGGAGACAGAGTGTTGGTGGGGGAGATGTTTGTCCGTGTGTGTTTTATTTCCTATGTATGTATGTTTAATGGCAGGTGGTAGGTGGAGGTGCAGGGTTGTGTGTGTTTTTCTGTATATATCTGCTTAATTACAGGAGACAGTCTGGTGGTGGTGGAAGGTTGTGTATGTGTTTCTGTGTAAAATTGATTAATTGCAGGAAACATTGCGGTGGTGGAGGGTTGTGCGTGTGTTTCTGTATATATCTATTTCATAGCAGGAGGCAGTGTGCTCGTGGAGGTTTGTGTGCGTGCGTGTTTCTGTGTATATCTGATTAACAGCAACAAACAGAGTGGTGGTTGAGGGATGTGTGTGTGTTTCTGTGTATATCTGTTTAATGGCAGGAGAAAGGGTGGTCGTGGAGGGGTGCGTGTGTGCTTCTGTGTATATCTGTTTAAGGGCTGTGCGTGTGTGTTTCTGTGTATATCTGATTAACCGCAGGAAACAGGGTAGTGGTTTAGGGATGTGTGTGTGTATTTGTGTGTATATCTGCTTAAAGGCAGGAGACAGGGTGGCGGAGCAGCGTTGTGCGTTGGTTTTGGTGTCTACCTGTTTAATGTCAGGAGGCAGGGTAGTCATATTGGGTTGTGTGCGTGTGTGTTAATGTGTATATCTATTTAAGGGCTATTTAAAGTGGAGGGTTGTGTGTGTGTTTCTGTGTATAACTGTTTAATGGCAGGTGGAATGATGGTGTGTGTGAGTTTCTCTGTATTCCTGTTCAATGGCAGGAGACAGGATGGTCATGGAGGGTTGTGTGTGTTTCTGCATATCTCTATTCAACGGCAGGAGACACGGTGGTGTTGGAGGGTAGAGTGTCTATGTTTCTGTGTGTATGTGCTTAGTGGCAGGGGACATGTGGTGGTGAAGGGTTGTGTATGTTTCTGTGTCTATCCGTTTAAGGTCAGTAGGCAGGGTGTTTGTAGAAGGCTGTATGTGTGTTTCTGTGTATATCTGTTTAATGGCAGGTGACAGGGTGGTGGTCGAGGTTGGTGTGTGTGTGTATCTGTGTATATATGTTTAACTGCAGGAGACAGGCTGGTGGTGGAGGGTGGTATGTGTTTGTTTCTGAGTATATCTGTTTCATGGCAGGAGACGTGGTGCTTTAGGGTTGTGCGTGTGTTTCTGTGTATATCTGCATAATGGCAGGCAACAAGATGTTGGTCGGGGGTTTTGTGTCTGTTTGTGTGTGTGTGTGTTTCTGTGTATATCTGTTTAATGGCAGAAAACAATGTGGTGGTTAACAGTTGTGTGTTTGTGCATTTCTACGTATATCTGTTTAATCGCAGGGGATAGGGTTGTGGTGGAGGGTTGTGTGTGTGTGTATGATACTGTGCATGCCTGTTATGAGTCCTAGTGGTCGCAATAGTCTGGCTGTCAGTTCGGAAATGCTCTTGATGTATGGTAGTGTGGCTAGTCGTTTGGATTGCGGCATGTCCTCGTTCCGTTGTCTCTCCCTGGGCATCTGTTGATGAAATTGCGAGGGTATCCGTTTTTGGCGAATACTTTGTATAGGTGTTCCTCTTCCTCTTTTTGTAGTTGTGGTGTGCTGCAGTGTGTTGTGGCCCTTTTGAATAGTGTCCTGATGTAACTTCGTTTGTGTGTGTTGGGGTGGTTGCTTTCATAGTTTAGGACTTGGTCTGTGTGTGTGGCTTTTCTGTAAACCTTTGTGGTGAATTCTCCGTTCGGTGTTTTCTGTACCATCACGTCTAGGAATGGGAGTTGGTTGTCCTTTTCTTCCTCTCTAGTGAATCGGATTCCTGTGAGTGTGGCGTTGATGATCTGGTGTGTGTTCTCTATTTCTGTGTTTTTAATTATTTCAAAGGTGTCATCCACGTATCTGACCCAGAGTTTGGGTTGAAGTTGTGGTAAGACTGTTTGTTCTAACCTTAACATTACTGCTTCTGCAATGAGTCCAGAGATCGGTGAGCCCATGGGTGTTCCGTTGATTTGTTCGTATATTTGGTTATTGAATGTGAAGTGTGTTGTGAGGCACAAGTCCAGTAGTTTATGTATGCCGTCTTTGTTGATAGGTTCAACGTCCAGTTGTCTGTTATGTCTGTCCAGCAAGTTGGCTATTGTTTCTTTGGCTAGTGTTTTGTCGATGGAGGTGAACAGTGCCGTTGCATCGAAAGAAACCATAGTTTCTTCCTTGTCTATATGTATATTTCTGATGATGTCCAAGAATTCTTGTGTCGATTGTACAGATTGTCTGGATCGCTGATCAGGTGTTTCAGTTTCTGCTGTAGTTCTTTGGCCAGTTTGTGTGACGGTGTCCCTGGTAGTGATACTATGGGTTTGAGTGGGATGTCTGGTTTGTGCACTTTGGTAGTCCATAGAATCTGGGGGTGTTGTTGCTTTCAGGTTTCATTATTTGTAGATCAGACCTGGTTATCTGTCCGTTTTTTTTGTAGATTCCTCAGTGTGTTGTTTATTCTATTGGTGTGCTGTGGGGTGGGGTCAAACTCCCTCTTTTGGTAGGTGTTGGTATCTGCAAGTAGTTGTTGTGCTTTTTGCATGTACTCTGCTTTGTCCAGGAATACCGTCATTCTGCCTTTGTCTGCTGGTAGTGTAATTATGTTCGTATGGTTTCTTAGTGATTTTAGTGCTTCCCTCTCCTTGGTGTTAAGGTTATGTGTTTGTTTTTTTCTTGTTATCAGCGGTATGATACTTTGTCTCACAGTTTATTGTGTCTCTTCTGTCAGTCCATTTTTCCTGAGTGTGCATTCTAGTGCAGCAAGGAAGTCTGCTGCCTTGGCATCCCTGTGGTTGTACTTGAGTCCCTTAGCCAGCATTGTTCTTTCCGTGTCTGTGAGCTGTCTGTGGGAGAGATTTTTAACCCAGGTGTGTGTTGTGGTGTCCTCTTCTTTGTGTGTTAGTTTGGCCATTTTTTCTATTAGTGCCGTTTTTTGTGGTGTGTGGTCCTGTTCTGTCCTATGGCGACGCCTGTTCTATGGTCCGGGTCCATTCCTGACTGGTGGTTTTTGAAATTAACGATTTTTGGCGCGCAATTTCTTGTCTGTATTTGTGTAGTCTGTTGTGAGCGTCTGTAATCATTACCTGGATCATCCTGAATCCGTTCTGTCTGGCTGTGTCCCTGGCTTTTGGATTGTCGACTGGTGGTCTGTATCTGACACATGGTGGAAGGATTCGATTCTTTCGGCATTCATGCAGGAACCGGAGTTGTTCGTATGTGGCACACACACAGACCAAGTCCTAAACTATGAAAGCAACCACCCCAACACACACAAACGAAGTTGCATTAGGACACTATTCAAAAGGGCCACAACACACTGCAGCACACCAGAACTACAAAAAGAGGAACACCTATACAACGTATTCGCCAAAAACGGATACCCTCGCAATTTCATCAACAGATGCCGAAGGGAGAGACAACGGAACCAGGACATGATACTACCATTCATCAAAAGCATTTCCGAACTGACAGCCAGACTACTGCGACCACTAGGACTCATAACAGCACACAAACCAACAGCCACACTCAGACAACAACTCACCAGAACAAAGGACCCGATACCCAACATGAGCAAAACCAATGTAGTGTACAAAATCCCATGCAAGGACTGCAGAAAACACTACATCGGACAAACAGGAAGACAGTTAACGATCCGTATGCACGAACACCAACAGCCACGAAACGACACGACCAGCTATCCTTAGTAGCCACACACACAGACGACAAGCAACAGGGATTCGACTGGGACAACACTATTATTATAGGACAAGCCAAACAGAGAACAGCCATGGCACTCATCCACAGACTCTATCAACAAACACATCGACCTGGACCCAATATACCGGCCAATACAGTGGACAGGTCGAACTAACAACCGGAAGCGGCAGAGACAGGCCAATATAAATGCCGGAGGAAACAGCACAGAAGCGCTTCACATGAGGCTCCCAAGCACTGAGGATGTCACCGAGACAGGGGACGAAACGATTGCAAGACAAATTCCCAGCTTGGCGAACAGAACCACAACATATCTGTTTAATTGCAGGAGACAGGGTGGTTTTGGAGGTTGGTGAGTGTGTGTTTCTGTTTAATGCTGTTTAATGAATGTAGATAGGGTGGTCGTGATAGGTTGTGTGTGCGTTTCTGTGTGCATCTGCTTAATGACAGGAAACAAATTGGTTCTCAATGCTTGTGTGTGCGTGTGCAGGTGTGTGTGCTTGTGTGCTTCTGTGTATATCTGTTTCATGACTGGAGACAAGGTGGTGGTGGAAGCTTGTCTGGATGTTTATGTAAATATCTGTTGAATTTCAGGAGACAGGGTGGTTTTGGAGGTTGGTGAGTGTGTGTTTCTGTATATAGCTGTTTAATGAATGTAGACAGGTTGGTCATGGAGGGTTGTGTGTGTGTGTTTCTGTGTACATCTGCTTAATGAGAGGAGACAAGTTGGTTGTCAATGCTTGTGTGTACGTGTGCGTGTGTGTTTCTGTCTATGTGTGTTTAATGGCATAAGACAGAGTGGTGCTGAGGATATGTCTTTATGTTTCTGTATATATCTGTTTAATTGCCGGAGACAGAGTGGTGGAGGAGGGTGGTATGTATGTGTGTGTTTGTGTGTCTACATGTTTAATTGCAGGAGACATTGTGGTGTTGGAGAAATGGGTGTGCGTGTTACTGTGTATATATGTATAATGATGGGAGATTGGGTGGTGGTGGTGGAGGGTTGTCTGTATATTTCTGTAAATATCTGTTTAATTGCTAAATGACAATAAACAAATTGCTGTTCAAGGGTTGTGTGTGTACGTGTGTGTGTGCGTGTGTGCGCGTGTGTTTGTGTGTATGTCTGTTCAATGGCAGGAGACAGGGTGTTGGTGTCGAGATGTGTGTGTTACTGTTTATATCTGTTTAATTACCGGAGAGTGTGTGATTGGGGAGGATTGTGTGTATGTATGTGTATGTTTATGTGCATATCTGATTAATGGCAGCAAACAGGGTAGTGGTGGAGGGTACTGTATGTGTGTGTGCTTCTGTGTATATCTGTATTAGGGCAGGAGACAGGGTGTGTATGTCGAGGGTTGTATGTGTGTATTTCTGTGTATATCTGTTGAATGGCACAACAATAGTGTGATGCTGGAGGGTTGTGTGCGTGTGTGTGTGTGTGTGCGTGTTTCTGTGTATATCGTTTAATACCAGGAGACAGAGTGTTGGTGTAGGGTTCTCCGTGTGTTTTTTTGTGCCAGTCTGTTTAATGTTAGTTAATAAGGTGATGGTGCAGGATTGTGTGCGTTTTTCTGTATATATCTGCTTAATGACAGGAGACAGACTGGTGTTCGTGGAGGGTTGTGTGTATGTGTGTTTCTGTGTATATCTATTTCATGGCAGGAGACAGGATGGTGCTGAAGATATGCGTGTATGTTTCTGTGTACATCTGTTCATTTGCAGGAGACAGGGTGTTGGAGGAAGATGGTTTGAGTGTTTCTGTGTATATATGTTTAATTTCAGGAGACAGGGTGGTGGTGGAGGGATTTGTATATGTGTTACTGTATATATCTGTTTATGGGGAGGAGATGGGGTGTCATGGAGGTTTGTGTATGTGTGTGTTTCTGTGTATATCTGTTTAAGGACTGGTGACATGGTAGTGGTGGAGGGTTGTTGTGTATTTCTGTATATCTCTGCTCAATACCAGGAGAACAAGGTGGTGTTGGAGGATTGTGCGTGTGTGCGTTTCTGTATATATTTATTTAAGGGCAGGAGACAAGGTGGTGATGGAGGATTGTGTGTGTATTTCTGTGTGCACCTGTTTAATACCAGGAGACAGGGTGTTCGTGGAGTGTTGTGTGCGTGTGTTTCTGTATACATCTATTAAAGGGCTGCCGACAGGGTTGTGGTGGAGGGTAGTGTGCGTGCGTTTTTCCGTGTATAACTGTTCAATGACAGGAGACAGTGGTGGAGGAGGGATGTGTATGTGTTTCTGTGTTTAAATGCTTAATGACAGGAGACAGCGTGGTGCTGGAAATATATGTGTTTGTTTCTGTATGTATCGGTGTAATTGCAGGACATGTTGGTGGAGGAGGCTGGTGTGTGTGTGTGTGTTTATGCGTAAATCTATTTAATGGCAAAACGCAGTGTGGTAGTGGAGGGTAGAATGTCTGTGGTTCTGTGTCTATGTGCTTACTTGCAGGAGACAGGATGGTGGTGGAGGGTTGTGTATGTATGAGTGTTTCTTTGTATATCTGTTTAATGGCAGGAGACAGGGAGTTGGTCGAGGGTTGTGTGTATGCATTTCTGTGAATATCCGCTCAATGGCAGGAGACAGGGTGGTGAAGGAGGGTTGTGTGTGTGTTTCTGTGTATATCTGTTTAATGACAGGAGTCTGGGTGGTCGTGGAAGGTTGTGCATGGATGTGTTTCTGTGTATATCTACTTAGTTGCTGAGGACAGGGTGGTAGTGGAGAGATGTGTGTTTGTTTCAGTGCATATCTGTTTAATGACAGGAGACAAGGTGGTGGTAGGGCGTTGTATGGGTCTGTGCTTCTGTGTATATCCGTTTAATGGCAGGAGACAGGATGGTGGTGGAGGAAGTATGTGCGTGTTTCTGTGTATGTCTGTATAATCGTAGGAGACAGGGTGGTGATGGAGGGTTGTGTGTGTTTGTGTTCCTGTGTATATCCCTTTAATGAAAGGAGACAGGGTGGTGGTGGAGGGTTGCTGTATGTTTCGGGAAATTTCTGCTTAATAGCAGCAGACAGCGTGGTGGTAGAGGATGGTGAGTGTGTGTTTCTGTGTATAACTGTTTAATATCCGGAGACAGGGTGGTGCTGGAGTTTTGTGTGTGTATTTCTGTACATATCTGTTTAATTACAGGAGACAGGTGGAGGGTTGCGTGTGTATTTCTGTGTATACCAGCTCAATGACAGGAGACAAATTGGGTGTCCAGTATTGTGTGTGCGTATGTGTGTGTGTGCTCCTGTGTATATCTGTTTAATGGCAGAAAACAATGTGGTAGTGGAGGGATGTGTGTGTGTTTCTGTGTATATCTGTTTAATTGCAGGAGACAGGGTGGTCATGGAGGGTTGTGTGTGTGTTTCTGTGTATATCTGCTTAATGACAAGAAAGAAATTGGGCGTTAAGGGTTGTGTGTGCGTGTCTGTGTTTCTGTGTTTATCTGTTTAATGGCAGAAAACCATGTGGTGGTGAAGGGTTGTGTGTGTGAGTGTGTGTGTGTGTTTCTGTGTATATCTGTTTAATGGCAGGAGACAGGGGGATGGTGTCGAGATGCGTGTGTGTTTCTTTTTATGCCTGTTTAATTGCCGGTGAGTGTTTGATGGTGGACCATTGTGCGTGTGAGTGTGTTAGCGTGTGTTTCTGTGTAGATGTGTGTAATGGCAGGAGACAGTTTAGTCGTGGATGATTGTGTGTGTTTCTGTGTATATTTGTTTAATGGCAGAAAACAATGTGGTGTTGAAGGGTTGTGTGTGTGTGTTTCTGTTATATTTGTTGAAGGGCAGGAGGCAGGTAGGTGGTTTAGAAATTTGTGTGTGTTTCTGTGTATATCTGTTTATTGTTCGGAGGCAAGGTGTTGGTGCAGGGTTTTGTTGTGTGTGTGTGTGTGCTTCTCTGTATGTCTGCTTGATAGCGTGAGACAACGTGGTGGTGGAGGCTTGTGTTGTGTGTTTTAGTGTATATCTGATTACTGGCAAGAAACAGGGTTTTGGTGGAGAGTTGTGTGTGTGTTTCTGTGTATATCTAATGGAAGGAGACAGCGTGATGATGGAGGGTTGTGTGTGTTTCTGCACATATTTGCTTAATGGCAGGAGACAGGGTAGTTGTGGAAGGTTGTGTGCTTGTGTTTCTGTCTATAACTGTTTAATAACAGGAGACAGGTATTGGTGCAGGTTGGTGTGTATGTTTTTCTGCATTTTACGTAAAAAATTCAATTTGCTGCAGAGACGTTCACACCTGGACATTGATACCAACTGAGTTGAAAACGTGTTGGAACTGGATTGGGAGAGTGTTTTTTTTAATAAGTTTTCAAGATGTCAATTACGCTGCACAACATCGAGCTATTGGAAACAGAAAGGTGAAAGGTAGAATGGCTTCAACTTTCAGTGCGGGATACCACTGAGCGGCAAAACAAGTAGCTGAGGCTTGTTTCTGTAGTGTAGTGCTCATCACGTTCTCTTCATACGCGAAAAGTCCCCAGTTCGAAACTGGGCAGAAACTGCTTTGTTCTTTACCTGCAGCCTTTTACATGGATAAGAACAGAGCTTTCTTGTTTGCCTTCCCATATGCAAACCTGAATTCGAATTTGCTTGACAAATCTGCTCTCGTAGTGAAATGTAATGCAACTCCATTTAATGACTGTGCAAAGCATTGTAAAGTTTTTCTTCAAGCTGGTTCTTAACATATGCCATTCTGTTTGAGAGTGTAGTTACCGCGTTCTGATCCTTCCACGAAAAGCAGTACCGCATTTTCATTCCTTGCGCAGGCGGCTCGGTTCAAAGACAGGGAAGAAGCTGATGCTCTGGTGTCACAGCGCACCACGGATTCCGGAACTGGCACCAGAGGTCCTGAATCATGTTTTGGAGCAGTTCGCACGTTCGTGGCTCTTTCGATCAGCAACAACAATGAAAGAAATTACACTCTCAGAGGAACCTCTGGACCTGTGCTTTCATGGCGTCGCTAGTATTAAGGTGCGGCCCGAGACCTAAGCCATGTTGAAACTGAAACGGAGGAATCGACAGAGAGGCTACAGAATGACATCGCATCTATTTGGTTTTCTTTAAATCACTGAGGAACAGCAAAATGTAAACGGGGAAGTCGAGTGGGGAAGTGTGGCAGTTGCAGCTCTGGTGAAACTCCTCCTTTGTGACTCACTCAGCAACCAGAGACGTGAAGGTGACTCAGAGGCGTGAGAGCTCTTCACTTCGAGAACAAAAAGCAATCAAGGGCAGTTAGCACCTCTTCTGGAGTGGGGGTGGGGTGATGTAACTACCTTTTGACTTCTGCCACTATGTTCAGAAACTGCCTTATAGATAGAGGTGAACAGAAACTACATTTCTAATAAGCACCTTGAAATTTAACAAAATTTATTGAGTCGTTTCTCGTCGATTCCCACAAAGGTTTCCAACTCAGTTGGTATCCATGTGGCTGATGTCCAGGAGTGAACATCTCTGCAGCAAATTGCACGGTTAATTTCTGCTGATCAATTCCAACGCTGCAGCTTGTTAAAATGCTGTTTCGGTCCCCACTGTATTGATGTTGAAAACAAAAGAAAAATGGGTTTGCTTCCCGGGGAATTTACTGTGGTGTGGGACAGTGCCGAATATTTCAAAATGTCTCTGTCTGTCATGATCGTGTTCGCCTCCCGCGCAGAAAATCGCAAGCAGCTCTGCTTTTCCAAGTAAGTTGAACTTGTACTGGCACCGAATAGAGACTGTTATTTCATCGCTGTTGTGAAACAAAGTCCTGGGGTGACTCGACTCGTCGTTATTTGGTTTTCTGGCCAATAGGAAAATCGTTCCAATGAATTTCGATGTGATATGTTATTGAATTTCTCCCATTTCCTTCATTTCCGTCCTGGAGACATCGGAAAGGAAAGGTAATCTAATCGAGACTGTGATTGGTGAAATTCACTTTTTATGGCCGATTCTTATTAGGTTCTTTCTTTCTCTCTTTTCAGCATTGTCTGGGAAGTGGTGGTGCACTAAGGCTGCAGTATGTTTGAAAGAGTAGTTTGGAATTGCCCTGTTGTTAGTTGTGAGATTACTTTATAACTCATGCCCTCGGACTGTCTCACATTTTGCATTCATGCATCTCTGGGTCTGAAAGTGCATTAGGTATGCCAGTTTTGTTTGTGTTCCGTGTTAAATGCTTTCTGTTTTGCGATTCGCTCAATACACTACGAGTTAACAGGATTTCTGAGGAAACCTCCAGCTGCAAAAATCCTCAACTGAGGATCTGGGAAAATTTCACGGATTATGGTCAGTGGAGCAAAAGTAAGGAAGTCGTTCGTTTCTGCAGTGTTTCACAATACTAACCTTCCCGTGAGCAGTCGAACACACTAAATGATTGTGCCACAGACTGCGACGGCAAGCTCCGCTAAAAAGTAATCCTTTAAAGCCGGTGTAAGCAACCCAACGTTATTGGGGTACACCGCGTGGAAACAGATACTTCGGTGTATCTCATCCATGCTCACCACATAGCCAAAAGTAAACAAGTCCCGTTCCCCGGCATTTGGCCCCAAACCCTCTAAACCCATCCTATCCTGAAACTCATCCTATGCAATTTTCTGAGCCTCCTCCACTTCCTCTGGTAGCTCATTCCAAACACGCACAACCTTCTGTGTGGGAAATGTGCCTTCGGTCCTTTGTAAATTTCAGCCCACTCACCTTAAACCTATGCTCTCGAGTTTTCAACTCACCCCAACTTGGGTAAAACACGTAAATACTCAGTTTACAACACTTCCATAAGATCATGTCGCAGCCGTTACACTGTAGGGAAAGTCGTCCCAGCCTATTCCACCTCGCACTACGGTCCAAACATTGACGACATCCTTGTCTATATTTTGTCATCAATTTCACGTGTCTTTTTTTTTAACCTTTTCAAGATGTCAATTCAACGTGCGAGAATTGGCACCAGAGGTCCTGAATCATGTTTTGGAGGAGTTCTCAAGTTAGTCGCTCATTCAATCAGCAACAGCAATGAAAGAAATTACACTCTCAGAGGAACCTTTGGACTTGTGCTTTCATAGCATCGCTTGTATTAAGGTGCGCCCCGAGATCTAAGCCATTTTGGAAATGGAAAGGAGGAATTGACAGCGATGGTACAGAATGACATCTCATCCATTTGGTTTCCTTTAACTCACTGACGACCAGGAAAATGTAAACGGTGAGGGGGAGTGGAGAAGTGAGGCAGTTGAAGCTCTAGTGAAACTCCTTCTTTGTGATTCACTCAGCAACCTGAGACGTGAAGGTGACTCAGGCTTGAGAGCTCTTCACATCGGGAACAAAAAGCACTCAAGGACAGTTAGCACCTCTTTTAAATCTTCTGGGGTTTGGGGTGGGGTAATCACCTTTTGACTTCTAATATACTGAGAAACTGTCTTTTAGATTGACATGAACAGAAACGGTATCTCGAATAAGTACAAGAGATTTAGTAAACTTTCTGAGTCACTTCCCAATCGATTCCCACAATGCTCGCCACCTCAGCTGCCAGCGGTGTGGCTCATGTCCAGGAGTGAACATCTCTGCAGCCAATTTCACGGTTAAGGTAAAAGGCAAGGAAAGTGTCATCTCGAACTGGCCCCAAGGTCAGAGCTTCCTCACAATGTGATCTGTCGCTCTCGGATTGGAATGTGACCTCCGGTTTTAGGGTGGAGAACATTCTTTGGGACACTTATTCTGCAAAACGGACACAGTGACTGAAACTGTGCTGCACGGTATGATGTGGAACACGGCCTGCTCAGCTTTGTGCATTTTCCCTGTAGTCCGGTGTGTTTCATGTTCCGTGTAAACGTGAAAGCCGTTCTGTTTCGAGCAATGGGTGAAATCATTTACCAAGGCAACAATCGAAATTCTAGTAATGTTGGTTTCTTTGTTGAATCACAATCGAATTTCCATTCTCTCATACAGACATTACATTTGTGGCACAAACGAGTCTCAGAAGGTAAGAGCAGCTTCCCATTGGTTTTTCGTGTGGATAGAAAGGTAATCATTATCTGCTGCTAAATTGATATTGTAACTCATCAGATCCCAGCAGCAGTGCGAGCAGGACGGGGATAGGGGAACTCTTGCCCTATGACTTTGATTCTGTTGGTTTGCAGGAGAACCATTGAAAATGTAAGAAAATGTGCGACTGCGGTGGCTGCTCTTGTGGTCGAAGGCGCTCTGTTGTGTTTAAGTCTCTAATGAGGGTTGTGTTCGAATTCCACCATTTGTGTGTGTTGCCGGTTTTACAGCAGCAGCGTGTTAATGTTCAGTGTTTTAATTCCAAAACGACCAGCTGACTTTGCTTATTGGAAATGTATCGCTGATTTGGGAGAAAAATGCCCCCTCTCAAATGTGCCAGTGTCCATGCTGTAGTGATCACATTCGCCTCCCACATGGAAAGCCGGGGCCTCAAGTGGTTTCACTGCTGCATCATGTTCCAGCCAAGTTGTGTTGTTCACTGTTTCCACTGAAACCAAACGGAGATTGGGATTTCATCGCTGGTGTGAAACAAAATCCTGCAGTGACTTTATTTCTCATTATTTGGTGTTCTAGTGAATAGAAAAATCATTCCAGTTAATTGCAATGTCAGATGGTCTTAAATCTCTCTCATTTCCTTCACTTCTCTCCTAGAGACGTGGGCTGCAGGCACTGCCGCATTGTTGATCGGATGGGCAAACTAATCTAATCAAGACTGTGTTTGGGAATCTTCACTTTTCATGGTCCATTCATGTTCAGTTCATTGTTTCCCCTCATTTCCGAGTTATTCGGGAGCTGGTGGTGCACTAAGTTACCAATATATTTTGAGAGTGCAGTTTGGATTTGTTCTGCTGAAGGATCCGGGAGCTGATTGCCCTCGGACTGCCCCCAGAACAGCATTCATGCTTTGAAATCGCTGGAAATACATTTTAAACAAACTCCCAGTTAGCAGCTTTTGTCCCCTATCCCACTAAACTCTTCCTACCCAGAAACTCATCCAGTTGACTTTGAAATCTTCTGAGTGTACTAGCCTCCTCCGCTTCCGCTGGTAGCTGATTCCATACACGCACAACTTTCCGCCTAGGAAAGGCGCCTCAAGTCCCTTTTATATTTTACCCCTCTCACCTTACACATGTTGTCCAGTTTTCAAATCACCCCACATCGGCGAAAACAAAAACTTAAGTGTTCAGTTTACAAACCTTCCTTAAGTTCATGCCCACGTTCAGAATCGCCCCTACATTCCAAACTGTGCACCCCTGACAACATCCTTGTCTATATTTTGTGAGCTATTTCACATAATTTTCTTAATTTTTCAATGATGCCAGTTACGCTGGAGAACAATCAGCTCCTGGAAACGGAAAGGTGAAGCGTTGAACTGCTGTAAATTTTAGTGCTAGCCGCCTCTGAACACCAGCTGCTCGCTGGGATGCTTCCTGTAGTGTAGTGTGGATTGGAGTCACCTCATTCACGAAAACACCCCACTTCAAATTCCGGCAATAACAGTCCTTATTCATGATGGCAGCATTTCAGACTGAAGTGAGTAGAGCTTTCTAACTTGCTGTTCACACCAGCAAACCTGGCTTTGAATTTGCTCACTCATACATGCTCGAATGGTGAAATGAATGCAATCTCGTTTCATTACTGTGTGAAACATTGTTACGGTTTTCTCTAACCTGGTTCTGAATCTGCACAGATGTGTCCAGCACTGATGGCCATTCTGTTTCAGACTGGAGTTACCATGCTCTGATCCTTCCACTAAAAGCAGTACCACATTTGCTTTCCTTCGGCAGGCAGCCCAGTTCAACGCCAAGGAGCAAAGGTTCCCAACAAAAATCCTCAACTGAGGACCTGGGCATGTTTCATGGGGAATGGTCAGTGATGGCAACATTATCGAAGTCCTCGGTTCTGCAGTGTTTCTAAACACGGCATTCAAGCGCAATTGGATTTTAGTATTCTGAGGCATAATGTCAACTGATTGGTAAAATAGGAATTGTTTCCTAATTAGCAACCAACTCAGGTTTGTTTCACAGCCAAACGTTACATCTTTCCAATTTTCCAGTACACGCTGAGACTGCTAGCTGGTCATCACAGCCATTTGTCAGGTCTCAGTTCTGAATAGCACTTTCATTTAAAGGGGGAGGGCATGCCTTCAACTTCATAACACTGTCCTTATCACAAAATCATGCAGCATCTAATCTTGGGGACAGGGGTTGGATTGCAGCCGTTACCGCATTAAATGTAAAGATTTTCACAGGGGAAACGCTGTTCATGAGGAGGGAGTTTCTGTAAGCTGTGTCCCAGGGCTGTGCAGGGAACTGCAGCGGACACTTTCTCTTGACGCGGGGGTCTGGAGAGAGCAGCGTCTGTCCCTGTCGTACTCCATGTGGGGTCAGGGAACACAGAATCATCATTGGTTTGGGCTGCAATCCAATCTTGCAATGGATTTGCCGGTTTAAATGCAGGTAGGGTGGTATTCCCATCGTCTGATCTGGAACAACCAAAGCTCCATAACTTGGTGGTCTCAAAGTACCAACCTTTATCTTGCAGCCCACTGCTGAGCATTTGAGCCAACCCAGCCTGTCACCAACCAGGCGTGCCAGTTTCCTTAAAGCAGGAAGGTTAGCGGGGATCTGAAGGGCGGTGGAACAATAGGAGATCTCACTGTTTTCAGAGTCTGTCAACAATTTTCCTGCTTTCATTACCAAGAGTGTCAGAGAGCTTGAGTGGTCTGCAAACACCCAGAGGGAAAGGAACCATCATAAACTGGAAGATAGCCAGGCCCATCGATGTGACTGCCTGAGCTATATCACTATGGCTCTGGTACTGGGATAATTGAAGACCACGGCTTGACAGAAACTGGAGATTAAATACAGCGCTTCAGGCTGCTCAGTCCAACTGTATTCCATTAAGATACAGTGGGCATAGCATACCCTCCATATAACCAATTCATCAAATCCTCCCAGTCAATTTATCCAAAATTTTAATTTTTGTATCTCATCAACCATTTCCCCCAGCTAATGTGGATATTTTGTTTCCATCATCCTTCTCCACACCAATTATAAGCCAATAAGCTCTATCGCCTCTCGCTTGAACTCCAGTTGCTCCATTGTATCTTAAATCACTCCTGAAACCTTCTGGTAAATGAATGAACCTATCCCCTCTCTGGACCCTCCCATCCTTCACAATGTATGATGATCTATGTTGTGAGTATACGGATCACCCTCGACCAAGAGGAGGGACAATGTGAGTTTCTGAAAATATAGAGAGGGTGCTGGAGGAACCCAATAGGATTGGCACCTTTTGGGATAGAGAAATGATGTTCATGTTTAGAGGCAATTTCTTACTTTATTTTGATTATTCTTTTCTCTCTGCCCTAATAGTGATGGATTTTGCAAGCACCTTTCTCTGAGGATTGCAAGAAAGGATAGACACACAAAAACATCAAACAAAGGGAATTATTTGTCTGCCTGATTTCTCACCTGGACTGACACTGCTTTTATTAAACTTCTTTGAATATTTGAAGAAGATTCACAGACAGGACACACCAAACAGACATTTGATCAAAATCTGACATGATCGATCGATTCATCAGAAACTGAAAATGATTGGCGTTTGAGTAAGTATTGAATACTCAGTCATTACCGATCAGTGCATATAATTTCTACATCATATCCTCCCTGACGATCTGAACCAAAGTCTTAAGTGATTGTTGGTGTGTCCCATACCTGGGGGAGGTGTGTTCCAGTTAAAGGAATCTGGGAGCTGTCTGGATGAACTGGGGTTGGGGAGGAGATGGTGTTTGAGTGACAAACCCTTGGAGTATTTGGACCGAGCTCAGTCAGCCATGACTCTCAAGCCATACGTGCTAACCGGGGGGAGTATCTATCTCTTATTGTCTCTGTCTGTCTGTAACAGAGTGTCGGCTGGGGGTCAGTTTTTCCCTTATTGCCTTTTATATCTCTCTCTCTTGCTCTCTCTTTCTCTTCTCTCTCCTCTTTCTCTCCCTCTCGTTTTTTTTCTTTCTCTCTCATTTTCCTGCTCTCTCTTCTCCACCTCTTCTCCACCTCTTTTCTCTGCTTGCCCACTTCTCCCCATCCCCTAACTCTCTCTCTCCTCCCCCTCTCTCTCTCTTCCTCCTCTCTCCCCTTCGCCTGTCTGTTCTCTCTCCTATCTCTCTTCTCTCTCCCATCTCTCTTCTCTCTCCCCTCTCTCTTCTCTCTCTTCTCTCTCCCCTGAGCTCCAGGCGACTGCCTGTGTGGAGTGTGTACATTCTCCCCAGTATCTGCGTGGGTTTCCTCACATAATCCAAAGGTGTGCAGATCAGGGTGGATTGGTCTTGGGACCGTTACCCATAGCTTTAGGTAAACTGGTGAGATAGAGAAAGGTCTGGTCGAGTTACTCTCCTACCCACCTTCCCACCCCCTGTCTTTCTGTTCTCCCCTGCACTCCACCCTTTCATCACCCCCACTCACAACTCCCTCTCCTCGCACTCCGACTCCGAACACACCCCCTCTTTCCTTCCCTCTGTCTACTCTACTGTCTCCTCCCTCTCCTTCCCATATCCTCCCGCCCTTTCCATCCACTCCAAACCCCTCTCCTCACTCCCGTCTTCCCTCTTTCGCTCCTACACCCCTCTCTCTTCCTCCCTTCTCTCCTCCATCCCTTTCCCTTTCCCCATCTCTCTTCCCCCTCTCCTCACCTCCTCCTGCTTCGCTGCTCCCCTTCCCCCCTCCATCTCTCTCTCCTCTGCCTCCTCCCGCCAAGTCTCCCCGTCTCTGCCTCCCCTCCTTCCCCTACTGCCCTTCTCAACGCTTTCCAGTCAGCCATCTCCGCCCCTCTCTCCCCTCCCCCGCTTCACCACTCTTCTACTGCCCTCTCTCCATCCGCGGTCTCTCCTTTGACCCTCTCTCCTCTCCCCCTCTCGTCTCCACTCTACCCTCTCTCCTCTCCCCTCTCCACTCTCCACTCACTCACCATTCTCTTCCCTCCCCTCTCCCCCTCATCTCTCCTCTGACCTCTCTCCTCTCTCCCCTCTTCCCCTCTCATCAACCCTCTCCACTTACCCCCGTCTCGCTCCTCTCTCCTCTCCTCTCTCTACTCTCGCACTATGCTCTCTCCTCTCCCATCTCTTCTCTCCCATGTACCCATTCCCCTCACTCCTCAACACACTCTCCTGACCCCTCTCTGATCTCTGCTCTCCCTTCTCCCTCACCACTCTTTCCTTTCCACTCTCCTCTCTCTGCTCTCGCCTCTCCCCTCTCCTCGCCCGCATCCCCTCTCCCCTCTCTCCTCTCCGCACTCACCTCTCTCCTCTCCCCTCTCTCCACTACCCGCTCCCCACTCTCCTATCCACTCTCCCCCTCTCCTCTCTCCTCTCTCTTCTCCCGTCTCCCCTCTGGTCTCTACAGTCTCCCCTCTCTCCTCTCTTCTCTTCTCTCACTCCTCACCACGCCCTCCTCTCCCCCTCCCATCTCTGTTCTATGATCTTTCCTCTCCCATATCTGCCTCTCCTCTCCCCTCTCTCCTCAGCCTCTCCCCTCTCCACTCTCACCTCTCTCCTCTGCCCCCTATTCTCTCCTATCACTCTTCACCGCGCTCTCCCCTACCCTCTCCCATCTCCTCTCACTCCTCACCACGCTCTGCTCTCCCCTCTCTGTTTCTGCCCTTTCCTCTCCCATATCCGCCTCTCCTCTCCCCATCTCCTCACCCCTCTCCCCTCTCCACGCTCACTTCTCTCCTCACCCCTCTCTCCTCTCCATTCTCTCCAACCACTCTCCTGTCTGCCCTCCCTTCTCCCCTCACTCCCTCCCCCCTCTCTTCTCACCTCTCTCCTCTCCACTCTCTCGCCTCTCCCACTCACCACTCACCTCTCCCTTCACCTCTCTCTCCTCTCTGCTCTCCCTTCTCTCGCTACCATCTCTTCTCCCCGCTCCCGCTTTCCTCTCTCTGGTCTCTTCTCCCCTCTCCCCCTCCTCTCCGCTCTCTCCTCTCACCCCTCCCCTCTCTCCCTCCCCTCCTCTCTCCTCTCCCCTCTCCACTCTCCCCCTCACCCTCAATCCTCACCACTCTCTCCTCACCCTTCTCCCATCTCTGCTCTCTGCTCTCTTTCCTCTCCACTCCCCTTCACCTCTCTCCTTATCCCCTCTTACCTCTCCCATTCACCTCTCTCCTCTCTCCTCTCCCCTGTACCCTCCCCCTCTCCTTCTCTCCTCTCCCTTCTGTCCCCTCCCCTTCCCCTCTCTTCTCTCTCCTCACCACGGTCCCCTCTCCCCTATCACCTCTCTGGTCTCTGCTCCTACCTCTCTGCTCTCCCCTCGCCTCCCCCCTCTCTCCACTCCCCTCTCCCCTCTCCCTACACTCCTCAGCATTCTCTCCTTTCCACTCTCCTCTCCCTTCAACTCTCAATGCTCTCTGCTCTCCGCTCTCCTCTCCACACTCGCCTCTCCCTTCTCCCATCGGTCCTTATCCCCTCACCCCTCTCTCTCCTCCATTCTCCTCTCTCCTCTCTCCTCTCCACCCTACCGTCTCCCCTCTCTCCTCTCCCCTTTACTTTCTCCTCTCACTCCTCACCACGCTCTCTTCTCCCCCACCCCTCTCTGATCTCTGCTCTTTCCTCTCACATATCCGCCTCTCCTCTCTCTTCTCTCCTCACCCCTCTCCCCCTCCACTCTCACCTCTTTCCTCTCCTCTCTTGCCTCTCCTCTAACTCCTCACCGCTCTTTCCCCTCCCCTCTCCTCTCTCCAAGCCCTCTCTCCTCTCTCTCCTCTCCCCCTCTGCCTCTCCTCTCACCTCCACTCTCCCGCTCTAATCTCTCCTCTCCCCTCTTCCATCTCTACTTATCCCCTCTCCCCTCTCCCCCTCTCCTCTCCACTCTCTCCCCTCCCCTTTCCTCCTCCTCTCACTCCTCACCACGCTCTCCTCTCCCCTCGCCTCTCACTTCGCTCCTCTCCCCTCTCTCCTCATCCCCTCCCCACTCTCCTCTCTTCTCTCTCCTCTTTCCTCTCTTCACTCCCCTCTCACCTCTCTCCTCTTTCCTTATCTCCTCTCCTCTGTCCCCTCTCCTCGCTCTTCTCTCCTCTCCCCTCTCTCCTCTCCCATCACCACTCTGCTCTCACCCCTCACAACTCCCCCATCCCCTCTCCACTCTGCTCTCTCCTCTGCCATTGTCCTCTACACTCTCTTGTCTCCTCTCCCCTCTACAATCTCCCCTCACCCCCTCTCCTCTCTCCGCTTCCCTCTCTCCTCTCCCCTCTCTCCTCTCACTTCTTTTCTCTCCCTTTTCCGCTCTCTCCTCATCTCCTCTCCCCTGTCCCCTCTCCTCTCTCATCTCTCCTCTCCTCTCACTACTCACCAGTCTCTTCTCTCCCCTTTCCCCTCTCCCCCTTTAGTCTCCCCTGTCCACTCTCACCGTATCCCCCTCCCCTCTTCCTCTCTCTTCTCTCCTCTCTGATCTCGCCTCTCCGCTCTCCCGTGTCACCTCCCTGCTCTCTCCTCATCACTCTTCTCCTTATCCCCTCTCCCCACGCCCCTCTCTCCTCTAACCTCCCCCCTCTACCCTCTCCCCTCCCCTCTCCGCTATCCCTTCTCTCCAAATCCCATCTCCCCATCCTCTCTCTCCCTCTCTTCTCTCCTCCCACCACTCCCTCTCCCCTCTCGCCTCTCTTCTTTCCCCTCTCCACATCCCCTCTCTCCTCTACCCTCCCACTCACTCCTCACCAATGTCTCCTCTCCCCTCTCTGCTCTCTACTCTCTCCTCTCCTCTGTCTCCCCCTTCTCTCGCCTCTCCCCTATCCGCACTCCACTCTCCCATTCCCTAAACTCATCTCCCAACTCTCCTCTCTCCTCTCCCCTCTCTCCTCTCTCCTCTGCCTTTCCCTCTTCCCTCTCCCCTTTCACCACGCCCCACTCCTCTAACTCCTCACCACTCCCTTCTCTCCCTTGTCCCTGTCTCGTCTCTCTGCTCCCCACGCCCCTCTCCCCATCCACTCCCTCCTCTCCCCTCTCCCATCTCCCCTCTCTCCCATCTCATCTATCCTTTCCCCTCTGCCCTCTACCCTGTTCCCTCTACGGTCTCTCCACTTCCCTCTCTCCTCTCCTCTCACCCCTCTCTTCTCACTTCTCACAACTCTCCCCTCCCTGCTCCCCTCTGCTCTCTCCTCAATCCCCCTCCTCTCCCCCTCTTCTCTTCGCTCTCCCCTCTCCCCGCTCATCTCTCCCCTCTCCTCTCTCCTCTCCCCTTTCTGCACTCCCCTCTCGCCTCTCCCATCACTCCTCAACACTCTTTCCTCTCCACAGTCCAATCTCTGCTCTCTGCTCTCCTCTCACTCCTCACAACAGTCTCCTCGCTCTTCTCCCCTCTCCCCGCTACTCTCACTCCTAACCACTCTCTCCTCTCCGCTGTACCCTCTTTTCTCTCCCCTCTCACCTCGCCCCACTCCTCTCACTCCTCTCTCCTCCCTCGTCTCCCCTCTCCCTTCTTTCCTCTCCCCACTCTCCTCCCTGCTCTCCCCTGTCCCCTCTTTCCTCTCCCCACTCTCCTCTCTCCTCTCAGCTCTCCCCCTCCCCCTCTCCTCTCACTCCTCTCTCCTCTCCCCTCTCCGCTCTCCCCTCTCGCCTCTCCCCTCATTCTTCATCACTCCTTCCTCTCCCTGGTCCGCTCTCTGCTCTCCTGTCTCTCCTCACAACAGTTTCCTCTCTCCTCTTCCCCTCTCCCCGCTCCTCTCACTCCTAACCACTCCGTCCTCTCCCCTCTCCGCTGACCCCTCTCTCCTCTCCCCTCTCACCTCGCCCCACTCCTCGCACACCTCCACCTCCCTGCTCTCCCCTCTTCCCGCTTTCCTCTGCACACTGTCATCTCTTGCCACCTCTCCCCCTCACCTCTCTCCACACTCCTCTCCCCTCTCCCCTCTTTCATCTCCCCTCTCCCCTCTCTCCTCATCCCCTCTCCCCTCTCCTCCCTCCCCTCTCCTCGCTCCTCTTTCCTCTCACCTCCCCTCCCCTCTCTCTTCTCTCACATCTCCTTTCCCCCTTCCCTCGCCCCTCTCTACTCTCCCCTCTCCTCTCCCTCCTCTCACCTTTCCCCTCTCCCCTCACCCCCTCTCCTCTCCTCTGTCCCCTATCCCCCTCCCCTCACCCCCTCTTCTCTCCCATCTCCCCCTCCCTCTCACTTCGCCCAACTCCTCGCACTTCTTCCAACTTTCTCCTCTCCCCCTCCCCTCTCTCCTCTCACCTCACACCTCTCCCCCCTCCCCCTCTACTCTCTCCTTATCCCATACCCCCACTCCTGCTCTCCTCACTCTGCTCCGCTCTCTCCGCTCCCCTCGACCTTTTCCGCTCTCCCCTCTCCCCATCTCCTCTCTCCTCTCTCCACAACCCACTCCTCCGCCCCTCTCTACTCTCACCCCCCTCTTTCCACTCCCTTCTCCCCTCTCTCCTCATTTACTCTCCCCTCTCCCCTCTTCCACTCTCCTCTCTGCCCTCTGCTATCTTCTCCTTCCTCTCCGATCTCCCCCTCTGCTCTCTACTCTCTCCTCTCTCCTCATCCCCTCTCCCCACTCCCCTCTTTCCTCTCCCCTCTCCCCTTCTCCTCATCCCCTCTCCCCTCTCCACTCTCCCCCTCCTCTCTCCTCTCCCCTCTCCACTCTCCACACTTTTCTCTTCTCTCTCCCCTCTCTCCCTATCCCCACTCCACTTTCCCGCTCTCCTCTCTCCTCTCTCTTTTCCCCTCTCCGGTCTCATCTCTCTCCTCACCACTCTCACCGCATCCCATCTCCCCACCCCACTCTCTACTCTATCCTACCTCGTTTCCCCTCTCTCCTATTTCCTCTCCCCTCTCCAATCTCTCATCATCCTCTCTGCCCTCTCCTCTGTCACACCTCCTCTCACCTCTCCACCTCCCCTCTCTCCTTTCTCCTCATCCATTCTCCCCTCTCCATTGTCCCATTCTCCCCTCTGCTCTCACCTCTCGCCCGCCCCTCTCTTCTCTCTCCTTTCCCCTCTCCCCTGTCCTCTCTCTCCTCTAAACTCACCTCTCACTCCCCACCACTCTCCCCTTCCCCTCTCCACTCTCCTCTCGCCTCTCCTCCTCCCCTCTGCCCTATCCCCACTCCCCTCTCCCCATCCCCTCCCTCCTCTCCCATCTACCGTCTCCACTCTCAACTTTCTCCTCTCTCCTCTCAATTCCCCAGCCCCCTCTCCACTCATGCCCCTCCCCTCGCCCCATCTTCTCTCCCCTCTCTCCTCACCACGCCTCATTGTCTATCCCAATCGCCTCTCTCCTCTCCCCGTCAACTCTCCCTTCTCACATCTCCCCTCTCATTACTCACCTCTCCCCTCTCCCCTCATCCACTTTCCCTTCTCGTCTCTTCGCTCCCGGCTCTCCACTCTTCTCTCCCCTATCCCCTCTCAACTCCCCCTCCCCTCTTCCCTCACCCCTTTTACCTCTCCCCATCTTCTCTGCTCATCCACTCTCCTCACTCCCCTCTCATCTCTGCCCTCTCTCCTCTCCCCGTCTCCTCTCTACTCTTTCGTCTCACCTCTCCCCCTCCTCCTCTCCTCTCTCATCTCTCCTTTCCCCTCTCCCCTCTCTCCTCTGTCCCCTACGCTCTCCTTTCACTCCTCACCACTCTATCCTCTCCCCTCTCCCCTCTCTGCTCTCTGATCTTTCATCTCTCATCTCTCCGCACCTCTCTCTCTCCCTCCTCTCTCCCCCTCCCCTATCCCCACTCCCCTCTCCCGCTCCTCTCCCACTCTCCTGTCTCCCCTCTCTCCTTCTCCACTCCCCTCTCCACCTTCCATCCTCCCCATTCTCCTCTCTCTCCTCATCTCCTCTCCCCTCTCCCTTCTCGTCTCTCCTCTCCTCTCACTCCTAACCACTCTCTCCCCTCCCTTCTCTCCTCTCTCCTCTCTCCTCTTTTTTCTCTCCTTATCCCCATCTCATTTTTTCCTCTCCTCTCTGCTCTTTTCTCTCTCCTCTCCCCTCTCTCCTCTCACCTCTCTCCTCTCCCCTCTTCGCTCTCTAGTCACCACTCTCTCCTCATCCCGTCTCCCCACTCCCGTCTCTCCTCTCACCTCTTTCCTCTCCCCTCTCTCCTCATCCCCTCTCTCCTCTTCTCTCCTCTCCTCTCCTCTCCTCTCCTCTCTCCTTTCACCACTCCCCTCCCACTCTCCTCTCTCGTTCCCCTCTGCCCTCTCCCCTCTGTCCTCTACCCTCCCCTCTCACTCCTCACCACTCTCTCCTCTCCCCTCTCCCCGCTCTGTTTGCTGCTCTCTCCTCTCCTCTTTCTTCCCTCCCTCTCGCCTCTCCACTATCCTCACTCCCCTATCTCCTTCACTCCCTCCTCTCCGCTCTCCCCCTCCCCTCTTTCCTCTCCCCCCTCTCTTCTTTCCCCTCTCCCCTCACTCCTCTCTCCGTTTCCAACTCTACACTTCCTCCCCTCTCCTCCCATCTCTCCTCCCACTCTCGCTCCCTTTCCCAGCTCTCTCCTACCCCCTCTCTCTCCTATAGCCGTCTCTCCACTCCTTCTTTCCACTGCACTGTCTCTTTCCCCCAGTCCCCTTATCCCCGCTCCTCCCGCACCTCCACCCTGTCTCTTCTCCCCCTGTCCCCTGTCTCCTACACTCTCCCTCCACCTCCCCTCCCCACTCCCCCTCCCCTCTCTCCATCCCCGCTCTCCTCCGAATCTCTCCCTCCCTCCTCTCTTGCCCTCCCGCCCCTTCTCTCCTCCTCCCCATTCTTCCCCTCTCCTTCCCCCTCTGCTCATCCTCCTCCCCTCCTCCCATTCATTCCTCCACTCTTTTCTCCCACTCTCTCTCTGCACCCACCCTATCTTCCCCTCTCTCCTCCCCTTCTCTCCTCTCCTTCCACTTCCCCTCTCCTTCTCCCGCCTTCTTATTCCCCTTCTCTCTTCTCCCCCTCTCTTCACCACTCGTCTCCCGCCCTCTCCTCCCCTCTTTCAGCCCTCTCTTCCCCTCTCTTCTCCTCACGCTCTCCTCCCCCTCTTCTCCCCTTATTCCCACTTCCACTGCTTTCCCCATTTTTATCCTGTCCTCGCTCACTCGCCTCACTCCCTCTCCTCACCACCTCTCCACCCCTTCGCATCCTCCCTCTCCTCCACTTCCACTGCCTCCTCTATCCCATTCTCCTTCCCTCCATCCATCCCCACCTCTCGATCCCCCTCTCCTCTTGCTCCATCCGCTTCTGTCCACCGCTCCTCCCATTCCCCTCCTACACCCCCATTCCTTCCCCACACCTCCACTCCGATCACACATCCTTCCCAATATCCTCCTGCCCTCTCCTCTACCTCGAATCCCCCAGCTTCGTCAACCTGACCCCCCCTGTCATCCACACGTCTCCTTCCACTCTGCTCCTTCCCTCATCTCTATCATACCTCACCTCCCCTCTCCTTCCACCCCACTCCGCCCTCCCTCTCCTCTTTCCCAATCTCCTTCCCCCACTTTCCTTCCCTCTCTCCTTACACCCCACCCCCTCCTTCCACATCCTTCATTGCCCCCTCCTTGTCTCCTTCCCCCACACTTCCTCACCCCTTTCCCCCCTCCCCTCCCATCACCTTCACCCTCCCTGTCCTTCCCTCTTTCCTCCTCCTTCCCACCCCTCCTTCACTCCACCCCTCTTTCCCAAACGCCTACCCATCCTTCCCCATCTCTTTCCTCCACTCCTGCACCATCCCTTTCCATCCCTTCTCCATCTCCCCTCCTTATCTCCCTCCTTCCCACCCCACCTCCCCTGTCCTTCCTTCCTCTCCTTCCATCACCTCCTCCCCTCTCCTCGCCCCAATTCTCCTCCCTCCTCCTCCACCCATCCTCCCATTCAGTCCTCCCCTAACTCCTCCCCAATGCCTCCTCCCCATTTCTCCTCGCCCTCACTCGTCCCGCTCCTCCACCCTCCTCCCATTCACCCCACCCCTAACTCCTCACCCACCCTCTCTTCCACCTCTCATCCCACCTCCCGCATTCCCCCTCTCCTTCCAACATCCTCCACTTCTCTCCCCTCTTTCCACCTCTCCTCTTCACCCTCTCGCACCTTCTCTTTTCCCCTCCCTCTTCCCCTCTTCCCCACCCTTTCCTCCCTCTCTTCTCCACCCCCTTCTACCCCTCATTCCTACACCTCCCGTTTTTCCACTCGTATTCTCCCCTCTCTCCCTCTTCTCTCTCCTTCTACTCACCTTGTCTCCTCACCGTCTCTCCTCCCCTCTCCTTCTCCACCCTCCTTCCCCCTTCGCATCCCCCTTCCCCCTCCTTCCCACTTCTCCTTCCCACCTTCCCCTCTGCTTTCCCCCTCTTTCTCCCCTCTGCTTTACCGCTCTCCTTTCCCATCTCCTTCAATTATCTTCTCCTCCCTTCTCCCCTTCCCTCCCTACTCATATCCTCTTATTCCGCCTCTGCAACTCCCCGCTCCTCCCCATTCTCCACCCCCATCTGCTTCCTGACTTCTCCTTCCCACCCCCACCTCCCCTGTCCTTCCTTCCTCTACTTCTACCACCTCTCCTTCCCGATCCTTAGACCCTTTTCTTCCCCCACTTATGCCCTGCCTTTCTTCCCTCACTTTATCATCCCTTCCTACCCTCCTCCCCATCTCTTGCGACTTTCGGCTCCTCTCACACTTCTCCCACTCTCCTCTCCTTCCCCCTCTTTCCACAAGCTTCATTGCCCCTGCTTGCTCACCCCTCGCTCCCCTGCCTCTCTTTCCTCCTTCCTGCCTCCTTTGTCCTCCCCTATCCTTCCCACTCCCCCTTCACCCATCCTTCCCTCCATGCCCCTACATCCCACTCCTCCTTCACTTCCCTTCCTTCACACACAACCTTGCCTCATTTCGCCCTCCTTCCCCCACCCGTCTTTCCCAACCTCCCACCGTCCTTCCCATCTTCCTCCATCCCCCCCTCTACTTCCCCCTCTCCTTGCCCCATCCGCTCAAACCCCTCTCCTTCCCCTCCTTATCCCCATTCTGTCCCCCACCACCTCAATTCTTCTGCCTTCTCCTTACGCCCCTCTCCTTTCTTCACAAGCCATCTCCTTCCTGCCGCATTCTCCTTGCCTCTCTCCTTCCCCCCTCCCCTTCCCCCTCGCTCCTTACCCCACTCTCCTTTCCCCTTCTCTCCTTCCTCCTCCCTCATTCTCCACCCTTCCTTTCCCCTCGTCCTCCCTCTCTCCTCTCCCCTTAGCCTTCTACCTATCCCTGTTCATCTCCTCTCCTTCCCCAATCTCCTTCCCCCGCCCTCCTCCCCCGCCACTATCTCCATCCCTCTCCCTATCCCCTATCCTCGCCATGATCTCCTCCCACCCCTTCACCCCACTCCATCCTCCCTCCTCTCAAATCCCTCCTCTCTCCTCCTTCTCCGTGCCTCCTTCCAACAACTTCCCCATCCTCATCTCCCTCCACTTCCCTCTCCCATTCCCCCTTCCCCCATCTCCTACCCCGTCTCCATCCCCCACTCTCTCCACAGCCTTCCGCACCTCTCCTTCTCCCTCATTTCCCCCTCTCCTTCCAGGCCCTCTCCTCCCCCCTTTCACCTCCTTCCCCTCTTTCCATTACACCCCAACATGTCCCTCTCTCCATGCAACCCTCTCCTTCCCCCTTCCCCTCGATTTACTCCCTCCTTTTGCCCCTCCTTCCCTCCCTGTCCTTGTCAACACTTGTCCTTTTCACATCGAATCCCTTCCTCCCTCCTCTGTCCACCCTCCTCTCTCACTCTACTTTCCCTCCAATTCTCCCGCCTTCTCCTTACCCCCTCTCCTTCACCCTCTTTCTACTTGCAGGGTTACAGTGTACTTTTCTCCAAAACTACATGCATTCATGAGAACTCTGAGCTCAAATTTGCATGAATTTATGTAAAACTCCTTTATCTCACTTTTTAGATTAGAATCAATCTAAACATCATGGCATAGACAGAGAACACAGGCGGCCAATACCTTCAACATATTATCTTGCTGTCAGCATTGTTAACAGATAACCCGAGAATGCAACTTTAAAAAAAAATTGTGATTTACACCTGAAAGAAGTGAAACTATCACTGTATTCTAACAGATGAAAGGCTTAACAGACAATCAATTTTTCAATGTATAATTTCAGTTACATCACACTGTAATTTTTTGCTCTAAATGCTGTGTTACGATCGAGCCCTCCACTATCAGCTAATGAAGGAGCGTCGCTCTAAAAGCTAGTGTGCTTCCAATTAAACCTGTTGCACTTTCACTTGGTGTTGTGTGACTTTTAATCTTGTACACCCCAGTCGAACACCGGCATCTCGAAATCAGGACATAAGGGAGGCGATCACATTGATCGATGAGGCAAAGTGGTCACAAACAGCAGAAGATTGGGAAAGCTTTAAAGGTCAAAAGAAAGCCAGAAAAAGAGCGATAAAGAACCGGAAGAAAGAACGGGAGAGAAAAGATGTATCACATAATTTAAAGACAGATAGCAGAAGTTTCTATGAAAACTTTAAATTAAAAAGAGTGGCTAAGGTAAATGTTGGTCCTTCAGAGGATGAGAAGGGCCATTTAGTTATGTGATGTGGCTGAGGCACTGAACAGGTCTTTTGATCGGTCTTCACAGTGGAGGGCACTAATAACATGCCAGTGATTGACAAAGTGATGGAGTCGGTGAGGACCTGGAAACAAACATTATTACGGAACGCTAGTGTTGGGCAAGCTCATGGAGCTAAGGATAGCCTTGGTCCTGGCGTAATGCATCCCAGGGTGCTAAAAGAGACAGTGGGGTATAGAACAGGTGGACTGTCAGTAATTGTCCCAATTTGCTGGAGTCTGGGGCAGTTCCAGCAGATTGGAATACAGTAAATGTGGAGCCACTGTCTAAAAAAGAAAGTAAACAAAAGATGGGGAATTAGAGATCAGTCAGCTTAACGTCTATAGTGGGGAAAATGCTTGAGTCTCTTATCAAGAAAGAAAGAGCAAGGCATTGCTGGATCCCCAAGTGAATACCTTCCCACACATGGAATAGCTGAATGACTTCTCCTCCATGTGAATGGGGTGATGTTAAATAAAGACCATTGAATTTAAGACCTTTATTGATCTTAAAGTATTTTTTCCCACAGTCAGGGGAAAGGTTCTTGTCAGTGTAAAGCCACTGGTGTGACATGAAGCTGGGTGACAAAATAAATATTTTCCCAAGCAATGAGAAGGTGAACGATCACTCCCCGGAATGTCTGTGTCGAGGATTCTCCAGCTGGTCTGGGAATTTGCAATCCTTCTCATAATCCTGACATTTCCATTGTGCTGATCTCCTTACATATCTCCAAGTTGGATGATCTGGTGAATCCTTTCCCATAAACACAACATACCTATGGCGGCATCTCTGTCTGCGATTTTTTTTAGATGTGTGTGTGTCTGTTGGTGCTTGACCACACACAATGTTGTTTGAAACCTTTGCTCACTGACATACCAGATAAACATATTCCCTTTATGTCCAAATGAATTTAGTATCTCTGTTGGATCTTTATATCATGTTTGATTTGTCTCACTGATCTTCAGTTCTTTCAAAGTATTTCTCTGTTAATGATTTTCAAATATTATCGCGGTCCATACAGTGTAAAATCTCAGATCAAACAAATCCAATTTCAGAAAGACATCCTATCTCTATTCTACACCTCCTCCCAACCAAATGGTCCAATCGTCTCAAAAGACCAAAAAACACCATCAAATGCAAAAAGGAACCTGAGACATTGTGTGCCCTGAGGTGGAAACCTATTGCAGAATGTTCCTCGCCAACTGGTGGATAGCACAGCCCCCTACACAGAACGATGTTACACAAGAGCTGATAGTCTTCGCTACTACTGGACATCAATTTTGATGAAAGGCAATGGTGAAGATTGTTGACAACCAAAAGTTCTGTTGTGTCCCAGATGTTGACAAGCTCAGATTACTTACAGTGTGGAACAGGCCCTTCGGCCCAACAAGTTCACACAGACCCGTCAAAGCACAACCCACTCAGACCCATTCCCCTACCACTACGTACAATTTACATGGCTAATTCACCTATCCGCTACATTTTTAGATTGTGGGCGGAAACTGGAGCACCCAGAGGAAACCCACACAGACATGGTGAGAATGTGCAAACTCTACACAGAGAGTCACCTGAGGCGGGAATTGAACCTGCGTCTCTAGCGCTGTGAGGTAGCCGTGCTAGCCACCGTGCTGCTTTTTGTGATGTTGCAACAGCATTCAACCAGGCAAGCGGAGAGAATTCCGTATCACACCTGACTTACATCTTGTAAGGTGGGGAGTCAGGAGGTGAGTTGAGCGCTGCAAGACTTTTTGTCACTGTCCTGATCCTGCATAAACAGTTGTATGGTCAGTCCTGTTCAGTTTCTCTTCAATATTACACCCCGGAATGCTGCTCATGGAGGACTCAACAATGATATTGCTGTTGAATGTCAACAAGGGATACTCAGATTTTCTCTTGTTGAAGATGTTCTTTGTCAGGCATGGATGTGATACAGCTGTTACTTGCCACTTGTGCAGATTTTAGATGCTGTCCAGGTCTTGCTACATGTGAGTATGCGATTTTGAGAACATTTTTAACTTAGGTTGAGGTTCAGATTGTAAGATTGTTCTCAATGTGAACAAGCCTACCAGCTCAGAGAGCAAACTTACAACCTGAACATATGGATATGCGCGACATCAATGTCGGAGCATTTGAAAATGATGCTGAATGTTCTCCAATCGTCAACCAATATCCCGACTTCTGAAGGGAAACTGATTGGCAAAGCAGCTGAAGATGGTTGGCCCAAAGACTCGACCCTGAGGAACTCCCCTCTAACTAAGGAGGCCTGGATTCTCAAGCCCCCACCTGCTTCACAAGTGGGACATGTCACGTATGAATGGTATGGTTTAAAATGTCACCTGCAGAAAAATCCAGAGATTCAGGTAGACTGCTGTTTGTTTTAAAGATCACCTGATGGTGAATCTGTTATAAAGCTATCGCCAAGGACACTGCAGCACCCGGGTAATGGGTTCTGAAAAAGGTTCACACAGGACTGGAATGGGTCACTCTCTGTATCTGCGTCCACATCTCCTGCCAAACCCTGCTGACCTCATCCAGCACTGTCTGATTTACTCTCTGATTTTCAGCATCTGCATGAGTCACCCTTCGGACCCGCCCGTCGCTGTGACGTAACGGACAGTCTGCGCATGCCTCCACATCCCCGGCCAAGATGGCGGTTGTTCACCTCGGAACTGCGATACATTTAACCGAGAGTTATTTTTCAAGGTGCTCGCTTCACGCTGAAAGGGTTTATAAACGCTCTCCAGCTCCTGCAGCCTTACCATGTGCAAAAGCGCATCTCTTTCCATTTCCAATGGAGATAAATTCAGTCCTGCCAATATGCTGCTCTCGCCTTTCGTGAGTAGAGAGGGCTTTCACCACCTCGGGGCATACTGGGGATATCTACACACGCCATTGAATTCAGTTATTACAGAAGATTGATTCTGTTCATGAATAACTTTTTTCCCTGTATTCCAACCTTTTGTTTTCCAAATAATCTTTGGAATGACAAAATTGGCGGTTAGAAAAATATCTTAAAATGGGATGCATCGATCACATCTCTTAAATCATCTCTACAACAGAACCTTGTCATTAAAGTACGAGATCTCTCGAATTATTTTGAAATTCCCGTCCTGAGTCGATGGTGGTGGATTTTGGAAACTCCTTGAACAGGTGGATGTGTAGCACTCAAAACAAAATATATATTTGTTTAATCTGAATGTGTCTCACATGTGTCTTTTGTCATCTCATTTTGCAGACCAGTGGAAGTAATGAAAATTGAAGCGTTTCTCTGATTCCAGTTCTATGCTATCTTCTCAGCTACACGGTCCAACCGGAGAGTTTACATTAAAGGATGATGGAATTGGTTCAGATGTGAATATTATTGAGTATTCATCTATAATTCAATACTGAACTTGCTTTGCTATGGTTCATCGGTCAGGCCCTGGTGTGATCCCTTTACTGTGGATCTGAATCCATGTCCATCCATTGTTCTGTATCATCCCTGTCCTCCATAACGTTCTCTTTTCCATTGTCCAACCTGCGCCACCATTAATAATGTGGATTTTAACCCAATGTGATCGTTTCTTGTTATTCCTTCCAGTCATGTTCAAATTGCATGTCCCTAAGTGATGTCCTGTTAATGCATTCCACTCATTAATGAGGTCTCCCTCACAAACATCACTAAGACTTTCCTATGCTCCTGCCTGCTTTTATTCTTCATGCTCCCTCTTACACTCTGTATTCCCTTCCCCGTTCTTACCACCCCACCTCCCCTTCCATGCTCTTAACAATCCACCTCCCCACAACCCCCTTTCATTTATCTTTCATCCCTGAGAGGCCCGAGCCTTTTCACGGACGAGATCCTTCCTTGATGCATAATTTTTAAAGAGTTACATAGAACGTAGAACAATGCAGCACAGGAACGGGCCCACGATTTTGTGTTGTGCCGCCCAAAACCCTTTGTGCAGACAGCCTAAAATCAAATGGTGTTAGCCTGAAAGTAAGTTGGGAACATGCTGGACTGTATTATAAACGATATGAAAATAAATTGATAACTGGACGCTTAGAAACAATGGGAGAAATATGGTTTTGTAGAAGTAAAATATTTTTAAATCTGTTGTATTCTATATTTTGGTATGAGCATAAGTAGCAGAATAGATAAGAGTGTGGGAGGCTGTTAATGGTGGGGATATGTAAAATTTCAGAGGCATTTTGACAAGATTCAACAGGGGCTAAAGTATAGAGAGGGAGAATAAAGAGCCCCTGAAAGGTCAATGAGGCCGTTTATGTGGAGTCACAATTGATGGGGGAGATCTGAAAAAAATTTGTTAGGATTTACTGTGGCGAATCCAGGAGAAAACAGCACAAGGAGCGCGCTGTCAGCCCAAAGCCGCACCCACCCCATTCACATGGCCACCTTCTGCCCCAAGTGTTAAAGACTCTGTGGAAAGCCACATCGGTCTATATAGCCACCAACAGACTCCCACTGAGCGTGGGAGATAGTCAGCCTCGTCTGTGATCCATCACCAATGCGATGGTGAGAGAGGAAAGTTGAATCCCAATGTTATCCCAATGCCTTTGTTACAAATTCAAATAATTCCCTGTTAATCCAGTGTCTCACAATGTCATCCTGTAAAGGAGCCTTAACACTGCACTTGCACTTTTGTGTTCTGACCCTTATTACCCAGAATTTGGTCTACAACTGATTGCTAATCTAAGACCACATATTTTCTTGATCGTCCCATTGTTATCCCTAACGATGAGAGATCCCCATCCTTCTTCCCATTCTGCCTGACTTTCCACAATGTTGTGTAGCTGTGAATATTAATGCCCCACCTTCTTGTTCACCCTGTGACCATGTCTCCCTGAATGTGATTAGATAGAAATCACAAGTCACACGTGCATATCCCTTATTGCAAATACTTCTTTCATCCAAATCTAGAAACAGTAATTTACTTTTTATCACAATTTCCTGTCACAAATATATTTGCTGATGTACAATTTTAGTTAAACTCACTTCCTTCCTGTTTCTTTCTGTTTCTCTCAGCCACATCCCCATGTTTCAATATTTTAACCCTACCCCATGGAATTGGGATTTCCTTTCAGCTGACCCCTGTTCCTCTTCATGTGTCACAGTTTAAAGCACTCTGCATAATCATGGTCATATGATTGACCAGGGCACTGGTTCCACCTCTGTACCATCCCAATAAAGTAGCTGATTTCTCCCTGAGAACGGGTAGCAGTTTCCACTGCATCAGACCCACTTCTTCTGACACCATTGTTTGATTCTTAAACCTGCTACACGCTGGTGATATCACTCAGTACCTCTCCATGTAGTAGCCCTCACTGTATCTAATTGCTGCCTCTGTAAACGCCTCTCACTTCTGCAGATGGTCTGAGATTCTGAGCCAACAGAATTCTCCACTCCAGAGAGACAAAGCAGCACAGGCCAGGGATGGAGACTGGGATTATCCAGGTCTCTGCTGGACATAGCGCTACTCGACATGAGTCATCCTCACTGCCTCAGTCTAATATCCCATACTGTCTGTTTGTCTGTCTCCTGTAGGTAATCAGGATGTTCCTGACTGAGCCAAATTCCTAATTCTCGTCCATTACCACATTGAAGACAATAGGTGAGCCAGAGAGAGAGATGGAGAGTGAGATTAGATTAGGTTAGATTACTTACAGTGTGGAAACAGGTCCTTCGGCCCAACAAGCCCACACAGCCCCGCCGAAGCGTAAACCACCCATACCCCTACATCTACCCCTTACCTAACACTACGGCAATTTAGCATGGCCAATTCACCTGACCTGCACATCTTTGGACTGTGGGAGGAAACCGGAGCATCCGGAGGAAACCCACGCAGACACGGGGAGAACGTGCAAATTCCACACAGTCAGTTGCCTGAGGCAGGAATTGAACCCAAGTCTCTGGCGCTGTAAGGCAGCAGTGCTAACCAGTGGAGCCTTCAGTAAATCCTGCAGCCGGTAAGATCACTCACAGTAAAAAGCACAGGGAGGAGTTAGTGGCCTTCTGTATTCAGACCCGGAAGACAGGATATAGATACAGAGATGGGCAAGGAACAGCTACATTCTAGGCTTCATTCCCACCATCTTGTGAGGGACCTGCTTTCACCTCTGCTGTATTGGTCCTCACTGAGACAGCACAGAGATCCCAGGCATCAATCCTGGCCCATGCTGTATTAGTGATCTCTGTAATATCCTCCAGTCCCAATAATCCTCTCTGTGTGTGCATTAGAGGAGATTCCAAAAAATGCTCTGTCAGTTTCTCCAATCCCTAACAACCTAATCCCTACATTTTTCCAGTAGATACTAAATTATTTCATCCCTGCAAACTCTGACAGTGCTGTTTATCTCTGTAAACTCCTCCTACCAACACCACCCTCCATGTCAATGTATTTGTATTTAACCTCTTCGTCTTTCCCTATCAGTGCAAACTTCTCCAGCTCCTACAATCCTTCATTAGCTGTGAAAAAATTGTAATCTCCTTATCCTTCTCCAATTCTTCGAACTTAATCTATGTAACCTTCACCCTCAAACCCCCACATGCCCCACCCCCAACAACCGTCCCAGCAACGGAACCTCTGTCAGTTTGTGCAATCGTCCCCATCTGTGTAACTGTGTCCAACCCGGCCACCTAGCATTGTCCACTGTTTTCCTATCTACGTCGCCTCCAGAGCCTTGAAGTCCGCTTACATCTTTAAACATCTTCAGTCACTGCAATCTTCCATATCTCTGTTATTATATGTAATACTCTTTTCCCTGAAACCCACTGAACCTCCCAGACAACTATAGATGAGTGAGCCTGACGTCAGTGGTGGGCAAGTTGTTGGAGGGAATTCTGAGGGACAGGTTGTAAATCTATTTGTAAAGGCAGGGACTGATTCGGGATATTCGACATGGCTTTGTGCGTAGGAAATCATGTCTCACAAACTTGATTGAGATTTTTGAGGAAGTAACAAAGAGGATTGATGAGGGCAGAGCAGTAGATGTGATCTATATGGATTTCAGTAAGGCGTTCGGCAAGGTTCCCCGTGGTAGATTGATGAGCCAGGTTAGACCTCAGGGAATACAGGGAGAACTCGCCACTGGATACAGAGCTGGCTCAAAGTTAGAAGACAGGATGGTGGCGGAGTGTAGTTTTTCAGTCTTGAGGCCTATGACCAGTGGAGTGCCACGAGGATCGGTGCTGGGTCCTCTACTTTTTGTTATTTACATAAATGATTTGGATGCAAGCATCAGAAGTACAGTCAATAAGTTTGTAGACGATACCAAAATTGGAGGTGTAGTGGACGGCGACGAAGGTTACCTCAGATTACAACAGGATCTTGACCCGATGGGCCAATGGGCTTAGAAGTGGCAGATGGAGTTTAATTCAAATAAATGCGAGGTGCTGCATTTTGGAAAGCAAATCTTAGCAGGAATTATACACTTCATGGTAAGGTCCTAGGCAGGGTTGCTGCACAAAGAGACCTTGGGGTGCAGGTTCATTGAACCTTGAAAGTGGAGACGCAGGTCAATAGGATAGTGAAGAAGGCGTTTGGTCTGCTTTTGTTTATTCGTCTGAGTATTGAGTACAGAAGTTGGGAGATAATGTTGTGTACAGGACATTGGTTATGCCACTGTTGGAATATTGCATGCAATTCTGGTCTCCATCCAATTGGAAAAATGTTGAGAAACTAAAAATCTTTCAGAAACGATTTACAAGGATGTTTCCAGGGTTGGAGTATTTGAGCTAAAGGGAGAGGCTGAACAGGATGTGGCTGTTTTCCTTGGAGCGTCGGAGGCTGAGGGGTGACCTTATAGATGTTTACAAAATTATGAAGGGCATGGATAGGATAACTAGACAAAGTCTTTTCCCTGGAATCGGGGAGTCCATAACTCGAGAGCATAGGTTTAGGGTGAGAGGGGAAAGATATAAAAGAGACCTAAGGGGCAGCTTTTTCACAAAGAAATTGGTACGTGTATGGTATAAGTTGCCAGAGGAAGTGGTGGAGGCTGATACAATTGCAACATTTAAGAGGCATTTGAATGGGTATATGAATTGGAGGCATTTGGAGGGATATGGGCGATGTGCTGGCAGGTGGGACGAGTTTGGGTTGGGTTCATCATGGATGGGTTGGACCGAAGGGTCTGTTTCCATTCTGTACATCTCTATGACTCTATCTCTATGACCCTCTGTCTGTGCCTATCAGTCTGACTGCCTCTCACCTATATCCATCCCTATCCTTATCTTCAGAAACTAACCCAGCTCCCTCTCTCTCTGTAAATTCCTCCAATCCACAAGCCCCTTTGTCCCACTGACATTCTTCACCAGATGTAACTCTGTTTAACTCGAACATACTCAAGCCCCTGTAAGCCTCCCTATCTCTGTAACCTCTATCCATCTGCTCAACCCCCCACTACTGAGGAATGACTCCCTGCATTCGCCATAAAGGAGATGGAATGACAGTGAACAGATATGATCGAACTGTCATTCCGGAGATGTGTCTGCAGAATGGCCATCGCAGAGAAGTGAATTCTGAAGGGTTTTGTGGGATCGAGGCAGTCTAGGCAAAAGGCCAACAAGTTGTGAAGAAATGATGAGTTGAACTCAGTAATGAGACATCACGTGGAAGTGGAGATCAAAATTTTGAGTCTTATTTGAGTGGAGCTGAGAATAAACAAGCAGCAGCAGCCCTTAGCAGGAACTCTTTTATAGGAACCAACCAGTGATGGTAATGTCAATATGGTTACAGTCAGGATACTGAATGTACTTGTAGCAAGGGCAGTATAGTAACTGTGTGTGACAGTAGTCTCCATCCCGACTGGATAACTAATGAGTATCAGGGCTGTAATAAATGGAATCCTGGATTGCATACGAGATGTTTTTCTATAACATCACATCAAGGATCCATCAACAAAACTGTCTTTTGTGGATCAAATGCTGTGTAATAATAAGTATCTAGTATTCCCATTATAAAGGTGTTTTGCTAGCCGAGCCAAAAATTGTTATGCAGGACATATTAAGTATGAGTTCCGACCATGAGATCAAGGACCGGAATTAGGCCATTTGGCCCATTGAGGATGCTCTGTCGTTCAGTCAGATCATGGTTGATCTGATGATCCTAAACTCTATTTACCTGCCTTTTCCACAAAACCCTTGTTTCCTTGATTAATTAAAATCTGACCAATTCTGAGTCACTACCCTCTGAGTGAAGATATTCCTCCTCATCTCCAACTTAAATGGGTGAGCCCTTGCTGGGATTTTATGCTCTTTGGTTACAGATTCTCGCACCATTGAAACGAAAGGACGTGACAGAGATAATTATTGCAGATGACATGAAAATTGTTGGAGTTGGGGTTAATGAGCAAGGAGATCCAAGGATGCAGGAGGTTACAGACCAGTTGGAAAGATGTGCAGAGAAATGACAAATAGAGTTTAAGCTGGACAAGTCTGAGGTCATGTCAAATTCATGAAGAAAGTTACCACCTGTGGGACATTGATATACAGAAGGATGTTGGTGCAAGTCAGTAACTCCCTGAAAATGACAACACAAGTGTTTTAGATGGGAAGGAAAGCAAATGGAACACTGGCCTTCATCGGTCACAACGTTGGGTACAGTGGTTTGCATCTGATGTTGTAATTGTATCGAATGTTTGTTTGGCCACATTTGGAGTACTGTGTGCAGTTCTCATCTCCACACAATAGGAAGGACGTGGAGGCTTTGGAGAGGGGACAAAAGGGGTTTATCAGCACGCTGCCCGTGTTAGGTTTTTGAAGGGAGTGTTAGGTATAAGAGGAAATTTTAAAAAGGTGGATTGTTTTGTGAGAATATCAGAAGCTGACAGGCGACCATGTACAGGAAAATAAAATTAGGACAGGGGCAGATCATGTGGATAGTCGGAATCTCTTTTCCAATGTGTAAGTTTCAAATAGTAGAGCACATAGATTTACGGTGAGAAAAAAGAAGTTTAAACGAGATGTGTGAGGCACGTTTTTCTAACTTAGAGAGTGGAAGTTACTGAGGGAGGTCGGAGAAGCAGCAATATGAGCAAAGCATTGAAGTGCCATTTCGACAGAAACATGAACAGGCAGAGAATAGAGTGATATTGACCATGTGCAGGTCGAATGGACTAGTTTAGAATAGCATCATGGACAGCGCAGCCATGATGGGCCGAAGGGCCTATTACTGTGCTGTACTGTTCTGTTTTGTAACATCCCAGCACCTAACCTGTCAAAGCTTCCCAGAATCTTGAATGTTTCATTCAACTTCTCTCTCAAGTTTTCTGAACATCAATCGTTTCAACCTCAGTCTACTCCACCTCTTCCCATTAGAAAATTCCTCCATTCACAGGATCAGACGAGTGACCCTTCTTTGGCCTGCCTCCAATGTAACAATGTCGTTCCTTAGGGCATTCAGACTGCTCATAATATTCTAGGTGTGGTCCGATTGTACCTTACTCTAGACCTCCACGTTTTTAGACTCCATTTCCTTTGTAATAAATGCCAGCATTTGATTTGCCTTCTCTACTACCTGCTGACCCTGAAAACTACCTTTTTCAGATTTATAAGCAAGAACTCCAACAAGCCTTTCTGCTGTCAATCAGAAAGCAAAAAGTGTTAGCCTGACAGTAAGTCAGGATCATGCTGCAATGTGTTAGACAGGATGTGTCAATGAACAATAACTGCATCCTTAGAAACACATTTTATACAAGAGATTTTGTTATTGAGCCTGTTGGATTTTATTTGTTGGCGTGAGTATAAATGGCAGAGTAGATAAGGCTGTCGGAGATGTGTGGTGGTACGGAGGTTATGGATTAATTGGTTCTTTCAGAAGCCTTTGCACAAGTTTCGAGAGGGCTAATGAGTAACCTGGTAGAGAATAGGGCATGTTAAAGATCAATGAAATCACTTATGTGTGGAACCAGAGGAGATGGGTGAGATAATAGACAAAATCGTGTTTTCAGAATTTACTGTGGAGAAAGATACGGAAGCTCAGGGACGTGGGGAAATAAATAGTGAGGTCTTGGCAAGAGTGCTCAACAGGAAAGAGGAAGTGCTGGGGTCTTAAAATAAATAAAGGTAGATCAAACCTCAGTAGCTCATTAGGTCGATCCTAGAACATTGTGGGAAGGTAGGGAAGCGATTGCAGTGTCCCTAACAGAAATATTTACATTATCAACAGACACAGTGAGGTGTCAGAAGGATTGGAGGGTGGCTAATGCTGTTCCATCACTTCAGGCTGCAAGGAAAAGCCAGGAAATTACAGCCCAGTGATGGGTAAGTGTTTGGAGGAGCTCCTGAGAGGAAGGAGCTAAGTATATTCGGAAGGGCAAGGGCTGGTGAGAGATAGTCAGCATGGCTTTGTGAGTGGATAACAGTGTTTCACAAACCAGGTGGACTCTTCAAGGAAGTGGAGACAGTGAGGTCTGCAGATGATGGAGATCAGCCTTCACAGGTTGTTGCTGGAAAGGAACAGCAGGTCAGGCAGCATCCGCGGAGCAGGAAAATCGACATTTCAGGCCGGAGCCCTTCATCAGGAATGAGGAGTTTGCCAAGAGATAGATGAAGGCAGAGCAGTCAATGCTGTCCACATGGACTTCAGCAAAGCATTTGTTAAGGTTCCAAGGGATGTAGAACGTCTAGTCAAGAGGAAGAAGGAAGCTGACTTAAGGCAGAGGAAGCAAAAATCAAATAGACCTCTAGAGGGTTACATGGGGCAGCACGGTGTCTCCGTGGTTAACACTGCTGCCTCATAGCACCAACGACCTGATTTTAATTCCAGCCCCCGGCGACTGTATGTGGAGTTTGCATGTTCTCCCATCGTCTGTGTGTGCTTCGTCCCGGTGCTCTGCGTTCCACTGACAGTACAAAGATGTGCAGGTTAGGCGACTCAGCCATGCTAAATTACCTTGAGTGTTCAAAGATGCGGTGGTTTGGGAAGTTTAGTCAGGGAAAATGTAGAGTATTATGGTGGTGGATTGGGTCTGGTTAGGATACGCTTTGGAGGGTTGGTATGGAGGTGTTGGGCCAAATCGCCTGTTTCCACACTGTAGGGATTCTGTGAAGGTACCAGGAAGGAACTGACGAATGGACTTAGGACACCTCGAAGAGGGCATGAAAAATCTTTGTTGCGAAGGAGTAAGGAAAACTGTAAGGCATTCTCCACTTACACGTGGACCAAGAGCATGGCCAGCGTGAGGGTAGGGCCGATTAGGGATAGTGGAGCGAGCTTGTGTCTGGAGTCACAGGAGGTAGGGGAGGTCCTTAATTAATACTATGCCTCAGTATTTGCTACTGAGAAGGGCGTTGACATTTGAGAGGACAGCATGAAAAGGGCTGATACATGTTTACAGTTTGATGTTAAGAAGGAGGATGTGCTGAGAATTTTGTAAAACATAAGAATAGATAAATCTGCTGCACCCGAAGGGATATGTCCAAAGGTACTATAGGAAGCGAGGGAAGAGATTGTTGCGCCTTTGGCGATGACCTTTGCACCCTCACTGTCCACTGGATTCATACCAGATGATTGGACGCAGTAAAACGTTATTCCCTTGTTCAGAAAAAGGAATAGGGACAATCTTTGAAATTACAGACCTGTCAGTCTTATGTCTGCGGTGAGCAGATTATTGGGGAGGACTCTGAGAGACAGCATTTGTGATTGATAGTCTGATTGGAGATAGTCAGCATGGCTTTGTAAGGGGGAGGTCAAGCCTTACAAATCTTATTGAATCCTGCGCGAATGTGACACAACACGTTTATGGCTCATTCAGAAGTTATGGAGGCATGGGATACAGGGAAACCTTTCTGTCTGCATACAGAATTCGTGGCTTACAGAAGACCGAAGGTAATGAAAGATGGAAAGCATTCAGCCTGGAGCTCGGTGACCAGTCATGTTCTGCAGGGATTGGTTCCGGGAACTCTGCTGTTTGTGATTTTTATAAATGACTTGGATGTGCGAGTGGAAGAGTGGGTTAGTAACTTTGTCATTGTCATGAAGGTTGGTGGAGTGGTGGATAGTGTGGAGGGCTGTTGTAGGTTGCAACAGGACATTGACAGGATGCAGAACTGGGCTGAGAAGTGGCAGAAGGAGTTCAACCTGGAAAAGTGTGTAGTGATTCATTTCGGAAAGTCGAACGTGATTTTATATTACAGGGTTAAAGGCGGGTGAATTGGCAATGTGGATGGACAGAGGCATCTTGGGTTCCATGCCCATAGATCCCTCAAAGTTGCCATCCAAGCTGATAGGGTTGTTAAGAAGGAATCTTTTGTGTTGACTTTCATCAGCTGGGGCATTGGAATATTTTGTTCAGTTCAGGTTCCCTCATTACAGGAAGAATGTGGAAGCTTTAGAGAGTTTAAAGAGGGGATTTACCAGGATGCTGCCTGGACTGGAGAACATGTCTTATGAAGAAAGGTTGAGGGAGCTAAGGCTTTTCTCATGGGTGTGAAGAAGGGTGAGAGGTGACATGGTCGAGGTGAACAAGATGGTGTGAGGCATAGACAGTGAATAGTGCGAGACTTGTTTTTTGCATGGCATTAATGTCTATTATGAGGGGGAATAATTTTAAGGAGATTCAGAGGTAGGTTTTATTTTACACAGAGTGGCGCGTGAGTGGAATGCACTGCCAGCAGTGGTAGTGTAATTAGATACATTAGGTATATTTAGTAGACTGTTGGATAGGCACATGGATGATCGTAAAATGAAGTGTATGTAGTTAGCTTGATCTTACAGTCGGTTAAAAGGTTGGCATGACATCATGGCCGAAGGGTCTTGTGCTGTACTGTTCTGTGTTCTACCTTACATGTGGTAAACAGAGTTAAAAGCTCAGATCAATGCAAATGGATATGGAATTCAGGAGGAGCTAGTCAACTGGTTACAAAATTGGCTTGATGGTAGGAGGCAGAGGGTGATGGGAGACGTTGTTTTACTAACTGCATGCATGTTTGTCATTTGGATAAATGATTTGGAAATGATTGTTGATTTCGTGGTAAGTAAGCTTTTTGAGTGACACTGGAATTGGTGGTAAAGTGGACAGTGAAGAAAGCTATCTGTAATGATGAACAGGATGAATAGTACTGCTGAGATAGTGGGCTGAATAATAGCAGATGAAATTAATTAGATAAAGGTGAAGTGTTCCATTTTGGTGAAACAAAACAGGGTGGGGCTTGTACAGTTAAGGTTCGGGCCCTGGATAGTGTTGTCAATCAGAGACACAGGGATGCAGGTACACAGTTCTTTGAAAGTGGTGTCACAGGTAGACAGGCTGGTGAAGCAGGGATTTGGGATGGTTACCTTCATTGGGCAGAGCATTGGGAGTAGGAGTTGGGATGTCAGGTTTGGCTGTAGAAGATATTGGTGGGGTCACCATAAAAGCATTGTTGATCAGTCGGATGAACTCATCTGGTTCACTTACATTCTTTAGGGAAGGACATCTGACACTCTAACCTGCTCTGGCTTACATGTGAATCCAGACCTACAGCAATATGGCTGACTCTGATCTACCCTCTTGGCGATTATCAGTGGGGACAAAGAATGCTGGTCCTATCAGTGACACCCACATTCCATGAATGTATAAATAAAAATACATATGTCCCTCCCTACATCTGCAAACCCCTCCAGCTGCAGCAAACCGTACTGGCTTTGTAACAACCTTCAGGCCCTGGTCACTGTCTGTAATACTCTCACCACCTCCAGTACCTTCACCTCCCCCTGTTCCTATCGTGTCAATAAACCCTGACAATGCTTCCCCTTCCCACTGCCCTCCTCCTGCTAGCAGACCCTTTGCAATCCCAATAAACCTTACTCCTAAAACACACTCTCATTTCAGATTTTTTAGAACTTTCGATGATTTTCTAAGCCTGACAATCTAATTTTGACCTGAGCGAGGGCCGGGTGGGAAATTCTTTCTGAGGTCTTGTCTGTTTTAACGGAATATCCTTTCGATGGGTATTTTGCATTGTTCCTTCAAATGTTTTCCACTCTTCATTTAAAGATGTATTTTTCAGTCTGTTTAGCCTGTTTACCTTGGTCAGCTCTCCTCTCAAACTCATGTAATCAGTGATTTTTCTTTCTAGTTGTCGCTTGTCCTTTCTGTGATTCACTTGAAAACTTTATATTTCTTTAAACTGCACTTTATCACAATTTCCCAGAGGATCTCTCCAGGTGACATTACTCATTCACTAAGTTTCATCGCACAATGGTCAATCAGAGATAGTTACATCCCCAGCCAGCTGCACAATGTGTTATTCAAAGAAACTGAAAAAATTCTCTGAACTCCTCTTCCAATATGACTCTTGTCAGTATGACTGTCCCAGATTATCCGAATATTGAAATATCCCAAAATTATCACAATGTCTTTGATAAAAATTACAATGGATTTCTGCTTAATGCAGTGATGAGCAAGGAAATGTAGTTCGATGGTCTAAAACTGTTCTGCTGCTTGTGTCCTTGGCAAGTCGTAGCCAGAAGTTACATTCAGACTGACTCTACTTCATGCCCTGAGGCCAAATACTTCCTCTGTAATGCCTTTGTTATCCATTATTGTTAGCGTTGTCCATTTTACCTGAATTTCTGCAAGGTTGTGGACCATTGAATATTTATGTTCCACCTTTTGTTCGCCCTGTAACCATGTCTCTCTGGTGCCTAAATATCTTTCATCTGTGTCACAAATCCATCTACCTTATTGCAGAGACTTTGTCCGTTCAAATGAAAAACATGATTTATTCTTTTCCACAATCTCCAATCTCAAACCGATTTGCTGATGTTCAGTTTTAGTTAAACTCTCTCCCATCCTGTACCTTTCTGCTTGTCTTTCAGCCACCTCCCCATGCTGTTCCAATGCTTCACCTTTTCTCTTTGGATTTGGAACGTTCCTTTCACCTGAACCCTGTCCCTGTATCCTCTCTGTCAGTGTAAACCCCTGTCCATAAACCGATCGACATGATTGGCCAGGACACCGTTACCATCACAGTTCCATTGGGGCACAGTGCAATGGGATTGTTGTTATTCACTCTGGGGATGTGGGTGTCTCTGACTGACCAACATTTCTAGCCCGGCCCTAGCTGCCCTTGAACAGAGTAGCTTGTTCGGCCATTTCAGAGGGTCATTGAGAGGCACACACATTGCTCTGGTTATGACGTGCAGACCACGTGAGCATGGGCAGATGTTCTTCTCGAAAGGACAGGTGTTTGGAATTTTTGTATATCGGCAATTATCTCATACCTATTTCTGGATTATTAATTATTATGTTTAAAATTATTGATTTCAAATTCCACCATTTCAGATGGTGAGATTCAAACCTGCCTCCCCTGGACATTTGCTGAGGGCTTGAATACATGCTCTAGCAATAATATCACTTGGCGATAACTTCACCTGCTTGTCCATGAGCACTGGCACCAGAGTATCATGAAGCAGAACCCCTTCTTCCTACACAATTGTTTGAGCCTGACACTTTCCAGCACTCTGGTGATATCACTCAGTCTCTCTCCATGAGGTTTCCCTCACTGTGTGGGTCTAATTGCTGCCTCTGTCAATGTCTCTCACTCTTGCAGCTACTCCAGATTCTGAGCCAACAGAATTCTCCATTCCAGCGAGACAAGGCAGCACAGGCTCGGGATAGAAACTGGATTTTCCAGATTTCTGTGGGACTCAGTGCTATCCGAAGTGTGTAGCCCTCACTCCATCAGTTTAATTTCCCATTCTGTCAATTTCTCTGTCTCCTGTAGCGTAATACAGGAAATTCCTGATTTAGTATACGTCCCAGCTTCTGGGTGTCTCGTCCATCACCACATAGAAGATGGTTGGAAAGACAGTGAGACAAAGTGAAGGGTGGTCTAAACCCTTCAATAAATCCTGCAGTGAGGTAAGATCACTCACAGTGCAGAGAGCAATAAGAGGGATCCAAACATCGGCTAACAAGACATGACATAGAGCCAATGCTGGTGGGGGAGCACAGTACAGACACACCCCAGTCTCAATCATCACCTCTACTGTTAGGTTTGTTGTACTAAGATAACATCAGGAATGTCACAGTTATCAATCCAGTCCTGTGCTGTCTTACTGAGCATCAGCAGTACAGTGGGGAAAGCAGGCCTCCCTGACAGTGTGGGAATGCTGCCTGGGATCTATCTGTTCTGTGTTCCCTCTCCAACACTGTATCTATGGCATGTCTCATGGTCCGATAAGTTCAATGATTTGTAAGTCATATAACCATTCCTGTCCATGTGACTACCTCCATTCCCTATCGTCCCTCCACATGTTTGAAATCTACTGCATTCCATACTATCATCCCTACATCTGTAACTTGCTTCAATCTCTACAACATGCCTTATCTCAGTAGTCTCCTCCTCCAATGACAGATCTGAATCAGAATCCTTAGTTTGATCCAATTAATCCATGCTGACCAGTGTCCCTAACAGTATTTCTTTTGCATGCATTTGACCCATATCCCTTCAAACCTTCTCCTCTCCACGTACGTGCCCAAGTGTCTTTCAGGTGTTTTAATGTATTTTTTTCTGCCTTTTACCCGGCTGTTCATTCAATATGCACACCATCTTCTGTGTGGGAAATGTTCTCCTCCGGTCCCTTTTAATTCTTTCCTTTTCCACCCCACATTTTTGCCCTTTCGTTGTGGACTCCCCCACCCTGGGTTAAAGATCTTGGCAATTCACTTTATGTATACCCCTCATGGTTTCATAAACCTTTATCAGGTTACCCCTCAGCCACCTACACCCAATGGAAATATGAAGGACAATGATACAAATATCTCTGCCGTGGTAACTGCCACTACGTTGCTACAATGTGCTGGGGTACACTTGTTGAGGACCTGGGTTTTTATCTACCTTTTGTGTTTTAAGACGTCTAGCACCAGTACTCTTTTCAAGACATCACTGTTTCTTTCCATTTGTTTCCTGGTCTTTATCCACAACATGCTTTGACATGAAATATTCGTTTTGGATTTCACCCATCTCCTGTGGTTCCACACGGGGCGGGGGTGGGGTGGGTGGGGGAGGTTGGTGGGGAGGTGGGGGGGCGGTGCTATTGTCTCTCTCGTTGCGTTTTTGTACTTGTATGCTGTAGGATCTCTTTGGATTCTCCTTAACATTTTCTGAGAACCTATCTCTTTCCCTCCGTTTCGCTTTCCAGCTTATCCAGCCTCTCCTTGTAAGTCAAACCCTCCAGTATCAGTAACATCTTGATCACTCTTTGCTCCATTTGCAGTTTCGGAAAATGCTTCCTAAAGCAGGAGGATCAGAATTCTACACAGTACTCCAACTGGGAACCCAGAAATGTCTTGATGTTACCAACTCAGGTACTCATTGCTCTGACCCATGAGGGCAAGTGTGCCAAATCCGCTTTCCCCACACTGTCCACGTGTGAAGCCACATCCAAGAAACAATGTAACTGCACCGCCTGGTCTCTCTCTATTTGACAACACTGCCCAGAGCTCTGCCATTAACTGTGTCTGTCCTCCCTGGTTTGTCTTGAAAAAGTCCAACACCTGAATTAAACGCCATCTTTTATTCCTTGCCCCAATGTCCCTATTATTCAAGAGCCCCTTTGATAACTCTATTCCCTGCCCACTAAAACACAGATGTTATTATCCGCAAACCTACTAACAATGACTCCTATTTTCTGTCTATTTTATTGGTCACCTCTTCAGCAAATTCAATTCATTTGTGAGACATGACTTCGTATGCACAAATCTGTGCTGACTATCCGTAATCAATCCGTCTTTTCTGAAATGCATGCAACTCCTGTCCCTCGGAATCACTTCCAACAGCATTTGCACCACTGACATCGAGCTCATTAGACTTTAGGTCCCTGATTTTCCCTTGCAGCCTTTCCTAAATACTGGCACAACATTAGCCACCCTCCAGGCTCCCAGCTCATCACCTATGGCTATCAGTGATAGAAATATCTGTGTGAGGGACTTTTGAATTTTGTCCCTAACTTCCTCCAATATCCAGGCACAAACTTGATTAGTTCCCTGAAATTGTCTTGATTTTATGGATTTTAAGTCCTCCAGCACCTCCTGCTCTGTAATGTGGACTCTTTTGAAGATATCACTGGTTATTTCCCTGACTTCCCTAGCCTTTGTCCACAGTAGGTTGTAATGTGATTTTTTTGTTTAAGATGTCACCCATCTCCTGTGATTCCACACATTGATGGCGCCACTGATCCTTAAGTGGCCACATTTTGTCCCGAGTTAATCTTTTTTTATAAATATTCTTGTATAACATCTATAGATTTTCCTGAACCTTGTTTGGCAAAGCTTTCTTGGGTCCCCTTTGGGCCCTCCTGATTTCCCTCTTAAGTGTATTACTACACCCGCAATGTTCTTCAAGAGATTCACTTAATCCAGCTGGCTATATAATGACGTACCCATTTGTTTCTTGACCATAACCTCAAAAGTCCCAGTCATTCAGTGTTTCCTACTTGTGTCAGAAATGTCTTTCACACTAACAAGAAAATGCTGGCCCTGAACTCTCATTTTCTCTCCTTTTGAAAGCTTCCCATATGTCTGAGGTCCCTTTACATGCAATTAGCCTCCAAATATCAACTTTTAAAATCTCTTGACTAATACCTTCTGGATTCGGGCAAGGCCAATTTTGATCTTTATCTTGTGGACCAGGTCTATTAATTTTCCATAGCCATTTTCAAACTAATAGAATTGTGGTCACTTTACCAAAATTCTCCCCACTCACGCCTCAAGCACTTTTCTCTACATTGCTTCCCAAGGGCATGTCAGGTTTTACCCCTTTCTCGAGGCGGGTCATTTACATCTTGTCTGATCCAGTTTTATTGAACATACTGAACAAATCCCTCCCAGCGAAGCTCAGAACACATTGGCAGCCTCAGTCTCGGTTTAGAAAGTTAAAATCCCTATCATTGTTACAGCTTTCTGGGATGTCCCGACACATTTGCTGCTCAATTTCCTGCTGACTATCTGCGGCCTGTAGTACAGTCATATCAACTTGATGACCCATTTTTACTTCTCAGTTCTACTCGTATATCTTCACTGGGTGATTCTCAGGAATATCTTCTCTAAGTGCTGCAGTAATGTTTTCACGAATCTCAACCTCGTCTCCCCCTCCTCACACGCCTCCACTTTAATCCTTCGTGTAGCATCTGTCCCCTGGAACATTGAGCCAGGGGATTCCCTCCATCAGCTGTGTTTTCTCATGCCTATGGTGTCCAATCGCATGTTCCCGTGAATGTGTTGAGTTCATGCACTCTCCCTGACAGGCCTTTTATATAAAAATAAATGCAGCTTAATTGATCAGTTTTCCCTCATTGTCTGCTGTGCTCTTGCCTGCCTTGTCGATTGAAATGACTCGCTTGAAATTCTGTTCCAGCTTCAACCTTCAGACTGTAGCCTGGGACCATCCCCACTCACTGTGGACAACACCCTCACGTTTCATGTCACCTGCATACCTGATAATGATGCTTTCTGCTTTCACATCCAACTCATTAATGTACATAATAATCAGCGATGAATCCTGCACAGATCCCTGTGTTAAATCCGCTGGTGAAAGGCTTCTCATCACAAAAGCAACCCTCCACTAGTTGTGGATCCAATTTGCCAACTTGACTTGGATCCCATGGCCTCTTCCCTATTGGGCCAGCCTTCCATGTGGGCCCTTGTCAAAGGCCTTAATGAACTCCATGGAACCCACATCATCTGCACAACCCTTATCAATATTTTTAGACACCATTTTAAATAGCTAAACTGAATTCCTCAGACTGTATCTTCCTCTACCAAATTCGTGATGACATTTCCTAATCGATTCCTGCCTTTCCAAATGTTGATACATCTTGTCCCTCAGGATTGTTCCCAATAATTTCCCTCCCCCTGCTTTAAGACTATCTGCTCTGTAATTACCTGGCCTATCCCTGCTGCCCTTCTTGAACAAAGGAACCACATTAGAGATCCTCCAGTCATTCGGCACTTCACCTGTGGCCAGCAAAGTATTAAATATATCCGCCAGGGCCCCAGCAACCTCCTCCCTTATCTCCCATAGCAGCCTGGGATACATATCATTGGACACTGAGGATTTCTCCACCTTTACACCAGCGAAAGCATTTAATACCTCCTCTTTATTGACCAAAACATGTTCTGGAACCTCACCATACCGACTGAAATCCCCGGCTACAATGCCTTTCTCCTGTGTGAATAAAGATCGAAAGTATTCATTGAAGACCTCACCTCCTTCCTCTGGCTCCATGCATAGTTGTCCCTTTGGTTTCTAATAGGCCCCACTCTTTTCCACAGTAATCCTCTTTCTCTAACTGTACTGGTAAAATACCTTGTGGCGTTCCCTAACAATATCTGCCAAGGATATTTCGGGACCATTGTTTGACTGTCATTTTTCAGGACCCCTTTTCACTTTCCATACTTGTGAAGTGCTTCACCTGGTTTTATTGAACATTATTTTCCTTATCAAACACACAATATTGTTTGATCAGTATTTGCTGGACTTGCTGCCTTTGTCATTCCATCCGTGTGAACACACTGGCCCAGATTTTTTTCTTAATCACTTTAAAATGCTCCCATTTTTCAAAAATGGACCCAAAGGCAGATGGTTCTTCCCAGCCCATGTTTGTCACATCCTGTCCAATAATCGTGATACTGATACGAGACATAGTTCTGAGGAACACTCTGGATTAGTGGTGCTGGAAGAGAACAGCAGTTCAGGCAGCATCCAAGTAGCTTCGAAATCGACGTTTCGGGCAAAAGCCCTTCATCAGGAATAAAGGCAGTGAGCCTGAAGCGTGGAGAGATAAGCTAGAGGAGGGTTGGGGTGGGGAGAAAGTAGCATAGAGTACAATGGGTGAGTGGGGGAGGGATGAAGGTGATAAGTCAAGGAGGAGAGGGTGGAGTGGATAGGTGGAAAAGAAGATAGGCCGGTAGGACAAGTCCGGACAAGTAATGGGGACAGTTACTGAGCTGAAAGTTTAGAACTAGGGTGAGATGGGGGAAGGGGAAATGAGGAAACTGTTGAAGTCCACATTGATGCCCTGGGGTTGAAGTGTTCCGAGGCGGAAGATGAGGCGTTCTTCCTCCAGGCGTATGGTTGTGAGGGAGCGGCGTTGAAGGAGGCCCAGGACCTTCATGTCCTCGGCAGAGTGGGAGGGGGAGTTGAAATGTTGGGCCACGGGGCGGTGTGGTTGATTGGTACGGGTGTCCCGGAGATGTTCCCTAAGGCGCTCTGCGAGGAGGCGCCCAGTCTCCCCAATGTAGAGGAGACCGCATTGGGAGCAACGGATACAATAAATGATATTAGTGGATGTGCAAGTAAAACTCTGATGGATGTGGAAGGCTCCTTTCGGGCCTAGGATAGAGGTGAGGGAGGAGGTGTGGGAGCAGGTTTTACAGTTCCAGCTGTGGCAGGGGAAAGTGCCAGGATTGGAGGGTGGGTTGTTTGGGGGCGTGGACCTGACCAGGTAGTCGCAGAGGCAATGGTCTTTGCGGAAGGCGGAAAGGGAAGGGGAGGGAAATATATCCCTGGTAGTGGGGTCTGTTTGGAGGTGGCGAAAATGTCGTCGGATGATTTGGTTTATGCAAAGGTTGGCAGGGGGGAAGGTGAGCACCAGGGGCGTTCTGTCCTTGTTACGGTTGGAGGGGTGGGGTCTGAGGGCGGAGGTGCGGGATGTAGACGAGATGCGTTGGAGGGCATCTTTAACCACGTGGGAAGGGAAATTGCGGTCTCTAAAGAAGGAGGCCATCTGGTGTGTTCTGTGGTGGAACTGGTCCTCCTGGGAGCAGATCCGGCGGAGGCGGAGGAATTGGGAATACCAGATGGCATTTTTGCAAAAGGTACGGTGGGAAGAGGTGTAATCCAGGTAGCTGTGGGAGTCAGTAGGTTTGTAAAAAATGTCAGTGTCAAGTCGGTCGTCATTAATGGAGATGGAGAGGTCCAGGGAGAGGAGGGACGTGTCAGAGATGGTCCAGGTAAACTTAAGGTCAGGGTGGAATGTGTTGGTAAAGTTGATGAATTGATCAACCTCCTGCGGGAGCACGAGGTGGCGCCAATGCAGTCATCAATGTAGCGGAGGAAGAGGTGGGGAGTGGTGCCGGTGTAATTACGGAAGATCAACTGTTCTACGTAGCCAACAAAGAGACAGGCATATCTGGGGCCCATACGTGTGCCCATGGCTACCCCTTTGGTCTGGAGGAAGTGGGAGTATTCAAAGGAGAAATTGTTAAGGGTGATGACCAGTTTGGCCAAACGAATGCGAGTGCCGGTGGAAGGGTACTGTTGGGGACGTCTGGAGAGGAAAAAAACGGAGGGCTTGGAGACCCTGGTCATGGCGGATGGAGGTGGAGAGGGATTGGATATTCATGGTGAAGATGAGGCGTTGGGGGCCAGGGAAACGGAAGTCTTGGAGGAGGTGGAGGGCGTGGGTGGTGTCTCGAACGTATGTGGGGAGTTCCTGGACTAGGGGGGATAGGAAAGTGTCGAGGTAGGTAGAGATGAGTTCAGTGGGGCAGGAGCATGCTGAGACAATGGGTCGGCCAGGGTGGTCAGGCTTGTGGATCTTAGGAAGGAGGTAGAACCGGGCAGAGTGGGGTTCCCAGACTATGAGGTTGGAAGCTGTGGGTGGGAGATCTCCTGAGGTGATGAGGTTCTGTATGGTCTGGGAGATGATGGTTTGGTGATGTGGGGTGGGGTCATGGTCGACGGGGCAGGAGGAAGAGGTGTCCTCGAATTGATGTTTGGCTTCAGCGGTGTAGAGGTCAGTGCGCCAGACTACCACTGTTCCCCCTTTATCCGCTGGCTTGTTGGTGAGGTTGGGATTGGAGCAGAGGGAGTGGAGGGCTGCGTGTTGTGAGGGTGAGAGGTTGGAGTGTGGGAGGGAGGTAGACAGGTTGAGGTGTTTGATGTCCCGGCGGCAGTTGGAAATGAAGAGGTCAAGGGCAGGTAATAGGCCAGCGTGAGGTGTCCAGGTGGATGCAGTGTGTTGGAGCTGGGCGAAGGGGTCCTCGGAAGGTGGGCGGGAGTCCTGATTGTGAAAGTAAGCTCGGAGGCGGAGGAGACGGAAGAATTGTTTGACATCACGGTGTGTATTAAATTCATTGATGCGTGGACGGAGGGGGATGAAGGTGAGTCATTTGCTGAGGACTGATCGTTCGTCTTCAGTGAGGAGGAGGTCTGGGGGGATGGTGAAAACTCGGCAGGGCTGGGAGCTGGGATCTGGTGTGGCTGTAGAGCTGGGAGTGGGGGCGGAACCTATAACTGGAGTGGGTGTGATGGTGGGGGAATGAGGGTGGAGTCATGAGCGGGGTAGTGATCCACTTGGTGTTCTCAGGGGTGGGAATAGTGACAGTGGGGTCTGTGGGGGGCATGTCAGCAGAATGCAGGTGAGTGGCACTGGTGGGGGCGGACGTGGTGGTGACCACGACAGTAGAGATGGCGGACATCATTGAGCATGTGGCATCAGCGATGATGTGAAGGGCAGAAGTGATGTCAGGTGTGATGCAGGAGGAATTGTGAGGTGTGGAAGTGGTTGTGGGAGCCGCCATGATGGGGGCGGAAATGACATCATCCATCAGCGTGGGTGTGGCAGCTGCATCAGCCGCATGACTAATGGTGGAATCGGTTCCAAGGCCAGGAGAATCTTCTGGAATGCTTGAGGAGCGCTGGTTATGGAGGTGTGTGGATAAAAGTTTGTTGTACTTACAGATTTTGATTTTTGAGATGGAATTGGAATACTGTTTGTTGCGAGTGTGAATTCTCCTGAGGATGTAGTGCAGAGTGGGTCCTTTGCAATTCTGAGAGAGTGTGGCCCTCAGCTGAGGCAGGGCTGACTGTAGAGAGGTTAGGTGCCGGCACATTGCTGCAAGCGTGGAGCGGAGGATCTTGAAGGAGAACTGTTGCTGGTGTTTTTGAATCTGTAGTCTGTACTGTTTGTCCTGTTCGGGTCCGAACTCTGCTGGTTTAAAGGTGGTCCAGAGTCCGTGTGGGATGAGTTGGTTATGGAAGCAGGCACTGAGGAAGCAAATGTGGCTGTGGTAGCGAGTTTGTTTCACGACATGGTTGAAGAGCTTCAGGGCAGAGGAAATGACCTGGGACTTTCAGTGGGAGAGGGACTCCCTGAGATTCTTGTAGAGAGAGGAGGAAAACTTCTACAAGGCAGGCATCCTTGCAAAAGGATTCGGAGTAGGGTTAAAATCAACGAGGTAAAAACAATGACTGCAGATGCTGGAAACCAGATTCTGGATTAGTGGTGCTGGAAGAGTACAGCAGTTCAGGCAGAATCCTACTAGCTTCGAAATCTTCTGCCTCGGAACACTTCAACCCCAGGGCATCAATGTTGACTTAAACAGTTTCCTCATTTCCCCTTCCCCCACCTCACCCTAGTTTTAAACTTGCAGCTCAGTAACTGTCCCCATAACTTGTCCGGACTTGTCCTACCTGCCTATCTTTTTTCCACCTATCCACTCCACCATCTCCTCCTTGACCTATCCCCTTCATCCCCTCCCCCACTCAACCATTGTACTCTATGCTACTTTCTCCCCACCCCCACCCTCCTCTAGCTTATCTCTCCACGCTTCAGGCTCATTGCCTTTATTCCTGATGAATGGCTTTAGCTACTTGGATGCTGCCTGAACTGCTGTGCTCTTCCAGCACCACTAACTCAGAATCTGGTTTACAGCATCTGCAGTCATTTTTTTTACCTCTCTGAGGGAGACTGACAGGAGGCTGTGTGGCTGCAGAAGAGACACCAGGATAGTGTGTTGCCTCCTGTGTGCCAGGTTCAAGGATGTCTCTGAACAGTTGCAGAACATTCGGAACGGAGTGGGTAAAAAGCCAGAGGCCATTGTGCACATTTGTACGATTCACCAAGATAGACAAAGGGATGGTGTCCTGTGAAATTAGTACAGGGATTTCAGTAAGAATTTTTTTAAAAAGTACCTCAAGGGTAGTGATCTCTGGATTACTCCCAATGCCCCTTGCGAGTGAGGATACACATAGAATGTTAGGCCGGATGGATATATGGCTGAGGAGCTGGTGGATGGGACAGGGTTTTCAGTTCTTGGATCATTGGGATCTCTTCTGGGGTAGAGGTGACCTGTAAAAGAGGGATGGGTTGGACTTGAACCAGATGGGCACAAATATCCCTGGAGGGAGATTTATTAGTGTTACCCTGGAAGGGTCTAAACTAGTTTGGCAGGAGTTTGGGACTCTGAATATGAGAGGGACCTTTGACCATTCAGGGGAAGATACATCAGCCACCAAGACCAAGTTTCCTATTCAGGATATCCAGGGGTACAGTCAAGGGAGGGAAAAGATTTCTGGTTTAACGAGCATTTATTTCAACACACGAGACCTGACTGGCAAGGCAGACAAGCTCAGAGCATGGAATGGCTCTGGGGACAGGGATATTATAGTCATAACAGAAACATGGCTGAGAGAAGGGCAGGACTGGCAGCTCAGTGTTTCAGGGTACAGAAGCTACAGGCATGACAGGACACGTAAGTGATGAGGGGAAGCTGCCCTTTTGATAAGGGAGGACATAATAACAGTTTTTAGAGAGGATACTCTTAACGGTCATCAAATGAGGCCACATGTTTGGAAGCTATAAACAAAAAGGGGATGGTCAAACTGTTGTGACTATGTTATGACCCTCAAAAAGCCAGCGGATACTAGAGGAGCAGATGTATTGAGAGATTGGCGATAATAGTAGGAATGAGGTACGTACAAACAATGTAGACAATAAGTATTGTTTGGAGATTTTAATTTCCCCTGGATTGACTGGGCCACCCAGGGAGTAAAAAGCCCGTACGGAGTGAAATTTGCCAAATATGCCCAAGAAACAGAGGTCTGGCAAGTGACTGAATCTCAGTCGGAGAGTAATTTGCGTCCAATGACCACAACTGTCTGAGAATTCCCATAGTTATGGAAAAACATTAAACAGGTCCACAGTTTAAGATGCTAAACTGGAGCAGGGATAGTTTTGGGGTTATTCGGCAGGATCGAGCAGAGGTCGATTGGGTGAAGCTAAAAATCACGCATCTGTTTATTGTCCAACTAGATTTGGAAGCGCTATTGATCATTCCAAAAGATGAAAGACATAATCTAAATGTGTTTGATATTACATTCCATGACACTGCAATCCTGTTGCTTTATATTCTGTGCCTTATGACTGTGCTCCACAACCACCGATGGAGAAGCAACGCTCTGAAAACTCGCGCTTCCAAACAAACCTGCTGGATGTGGTGTTGTGTGACTTTTAACTTTGCCCATCCCAGCCCAACACCGGCATCTCCAAATCATGATTACCACCGACTGGGTGAATCTGTTTGAATAAAAAGGAACGACTGGCAAATGGGAGGCTTTGAAAACTGTGATCTCAAGGATCCAGGGTCAGTATGTCCCTGTTAGGGTGAAGGGAAAAGCTGACAGGTTCAGGGATCCCTGACTGATGGGAGACATGGAGGTTCTACTCAGGAAAAAGAAGATGCCATACATTGGCTTTAAGGTTTCTGTATCTACATAACCTCTTCCAGTCCGAAAGACACGATCAATCTTTGGAGACCCCACAATCCTGTCAGGTCATGCCGCATTCCCGATCTGCAGAACTCACTCCAATGTCTGTGGCTCTCCCGATGCAGTTCCTACAAGACCCACCGTCAGTGTAACATCTTCCTGTCGCTATCGCACACCCAGTGAATGTAAGCTCCACCAGTCTATCCATCCATCTACCCATCTCCACAATCTTCTCCAGCTCTGACATCCCAATCAGTGTAAATGTCACCCTCCCCTACAACCCTTCCTTTGACCAAACTGTAGGAGCTTACTCATGCTCCCTTTTTTTCTGTGAAACTGTCCCCAACCAAAATTGCTGTCCTTAACCCTCAGAAAATCGGTCAGACTCCACACCCTCCACATCCAAACAAACTCCAATACTTCAGCCCTCCTATATCTATAAACATTATCAGTCTGACTAATCTGCATATTTCTGTTTCTTCTTTCAATTTGTACAACCCACTTTGTCACTGTGATCTGCTCCTAAAGCACTCCTTTTCTTTGCAAGGTTTGTGAAGGTTTGTAGCTCAGGTTGAGGTTTAGGGTGTCGGTTTGCTCGCTGAGCTGTAGGCGTATGCTTGTCGCGGTTTGTTCTTGAGGAATCTGCTGACTGTATTTTTTCAGTATCCGTTCTTCTTGAATACATTATATAGGTGATTCTCCTCTGTTTTCCAAAGTTCGTCTGTGCTGCAGTGTATGGTGGCTCGTTGGAATAGAGTTCTGATACAGCTTCGTTTGTGTGTATTGGGAACCGACAAACACTGACCATATACTTAACTACACCAGCAACCATCCCAACAAGCAGACCAAACACAGCCAGAAACACAAACCACCTTACCATATATCAAAGAGGTTTCAGAAATGACATCCAGGCTACTAGGACCCTTCGGAATCCTAGTAGCACACAAACCCACCAACACTCTCAAACAAAATTAAAAGACCCAGTACAGCCCATGGACAAAACCAACGTCATCTACAAAATTCCATGCAAGTACTGCCACAAACACAACGTAGGGTAAACAGGAAGAACGTTAGCCACCAGGCTACACGAACATCAGCTAGCCACAAAAGGACACGACCCTCTCTCCCTCTTAGCCCTAAGCACGGATGAAAAAGAAACACCATTTCGAGTGGTACAACACATCTATCTTGGGATAGGCTAAGCAAAGACATGCCAGAGAATTCCTGGAGGACTGGCACTCCAAGCACAACGCCATGAACAAACACATAGATCGAGATGCCATCTATCAACTCCTCAGAAAACGAACAGGAAATGACATCACCACAAATCCCAGGAACCCCATCCCGGAGAAAGATATAAATAGAAAGCAGGAGACAACACCTTCGCTTCACTTGGAGGTCGCCACTGATGATGTTACCTCGCCAGCTAATGAAACTTCTGGATATCACACCTACAGCTCAGCGAGCAAACCTACACCCTAAACACTTTGTATGTGTAAGCCACTCCATCCTGCCGACATCCTTATGCCTGTAAACTGTTCCAATCCTCCCAATCTCCCCATCGCCATGTGCACCTGTAGGCCCTAAAGTTCTCCACATTTCTGTAACCTCCTGTGGCTCTATGATCCTCCTTCCTGGTGAAACCACGTCTAACACCAGAAGCCTCGGAGCCTGCGTCGACTGCTGCTGATCAGACCATTGCTGTCTCTGTTACCTCTGACTTTCCAGCAACGGTCCCTAATTGTGTCTCTTCCTCCAGATCTTATCCTCTCCAGCTTTCTGAAACATCTGCGTGCCATTGCAACCCGGCCTATATAGAACAGTAGAGCACACGACAGGCCCTTCAGCCCTCAATGATGTGCCGACCTTTTATCCTACTCTGTGATGAAACTATAATGTACAGACCCTACGTTTTACTATCATCCATGTATCTATCGAAGAGTTAATTAAATATCCCAAATGTAATTGACTCTACTCGCACCACTGGCAATGCATTCCACGCACCCACCACTCTGGCTATCCACTCTATCTCAGAGTCTCATCATCTCGTACACCTCTATCAAGTGACTTCTTATCCTCAATGAGAAAACCCGAGCTCCTTCAACCTTTCTTCATCAAACCTGTCCTGCAGTCCAGGCAGCATCCTGATAAATCTCCTCTGCACCGTCTCTCAAGCTTCCACCTCTCTCCGATATTAATGCAATCAGAACCGAACATGATATTCCAAGTGTGGTCTAACCAGGGGTCTATACAGCTGCAGCATAACTTTGTGACTCTTAAACTCAATCCCCCTGCTATTGAAAGCCAACACACCATACCCATTCTCAAAACCCCTATCAACTTGTTTGACAACTTTGAGGGATCTATGTGTTGAACCCCAAGATCCCGTTGTTACTCCTCACTTACCAAGAATCCTGCTTATAACGTTGTCAAGGTTTTCTGTGAAATCCTTCCAATCTTAAACCCTCCCAATCTTGGTAACTTCCTCCAGTCACGACAACACTCCAAAACTGTGAAATATCTTCACGTCCCTACAATCCCCCTTAGCTCTGTAACTTCCTTGAGCACTCTAAATTCCTGACACCTCCTTTTGACACTGCAATATTCCTAATATCTGCATTACCCTCCCGTCCTCAGATCCCTCCCTGTCTCCGTAACCTCCACCATCCTGCAGTGCCCTTCGGGGGAACATTACAGAGGAAGGAAGAGTTATAGAGTCCCGGCCGTGTTACGGAGTTAGGAAGGAGTGCCGAACCTGGAGGGTGGTACAAATGTAGGAAGGAACATGGATCCCGCAGGAGGTTAAAGTTAGCAGGATTTATAGAACCTGCAGGATGGGACCAAGTTAGAGTGGGTTGTGGAAACTGAAGGATGTTCCAGTTTGAATGACGGATTTTATTTTTGATTGGACAACTGTTCAACCTTTATGAGCTAATTTTGGAGATGTTTATCAGAATGGCTGAACACAACTTCAGGTTCCCAGGCTGGGAGATGTGGAGTTCAGATGTGAATCTATTTACCCATTCTGTCTGTGTGTCTGACGCTGACCTGGTGCTCCTCATGTGACCGCCAGATCTGCATGACTGACCAGAGCTCACCTCAACAAATTCTTTGATTGGAATAATCCTTTTTTTATCATTATATTTCAGCGGCAGTTTCACGAGATGCAGGAATTGGAGAGTTTTGATGTTGAGAGAATGAAACCTTTATCTTTGCAAAATGGGAAGCCTTCAAAAATGAGATAACGAGAGTCCAGAGATAGTATACAGTTTTCCTGTTAGGGTGAAGGGAAGGCTTATAGGTGTAGGAAACGTTAGATTACTAGAGAAATGGATGTTTTGGATAAGAAACAGAAGGAAGCATATATCAAGTACATTTAGGAGAAATCCAATGAATCCTTAGCAGAGGATAAAGGTAGCAGGAGTGTACTTAAGAGCGAAAAGCAGACAAGGGATAGTTTTGGCAAATAGGGTTAAGGAGAATCTAAAGGGATTTTATACATAGCTAAATGATGAAAGGGTAGAACCTTTGTCCATTCTAAAACAAAACATAATTTACTCTTTCCCACAATTTCCTGTCACAAACCAATTCACCGATGTACAGTTTTAGTTAATATCTGTCCCTTCCTGTTCCTTTCTGCTTGTCTTCAGCCACATCCTCATGCTGTTCTGATGCTTCACCTTTTCTCTTTTCATTTGGAAATCTCCTTTCACCTGTACCCTGTCCCTGCATCCTCTCTGTCAGTTTAAAGCCCTGTCCATAAACCTACTGACATGATCGGCCAGGACCCTGGTCCCAGCACATTTCTTGTGGGACCATCCTCATGGATTATTTTCTAAATCAGGTATGGGATGTGGGTGTCTCTGGCTGACCAGCCTTTCTTGCCCAGCCCTAGCTGCCCTTGAGCTGAGTAACTTACTCAGCCATTTCAGAAGGTCATTGAGAGGTAAACACTTTGCTGTGGGTATGTCGTGCAGACCACTTGAGGATGGGCAGATGTCCTTCTCTCAAGGACAAATGTTTAGGTTTTTTGACATCAGCAAGAGTTTCATACATATTTATGAAATGATAATTACTATTTTTAGAGTTATTGATTTCAAATTCCACCATTTCTGATGGTGGGATACAAACCCGGCTCCACTGAACATTAGCTGAGGTTTTGGATACATGCATCCCTGACCAGTTATACCAGTGCATCATGAAGTTAAACCAGTTCTTCCGATACAATTGTGTGTCACTGGCATTTTCCAGCAGTCTGGTGATATCACTCACAGTACACAGCAGAGAGCAATGAGAGGGCTCCATACATCGTCTAACAAGATATCACAGAGATACAGTGCTGGCGGGGGAGCAGAGTACAGACTTACTACCAAGTACTAAGACTTACTGCTCTGCAACACTGTATCTACGGCATGTCTCGTGAACCAGTTTCTTCAATAATTTTTAATTCCAACAACAAGTATTATCACTTAAACTCCTCCCCTTCTTATAGTTCCTCGACATGTTTGAAATTTACCGCTTTCCAGTCTGTCATCCCTATGTCTGTAACTTGCTTCAGTCTCGACAACATGTCTTATCTCAGTAGTCTCCTCCTCCAATAACTGGAGACAGACTCATGAAGCACAGAAATGGTTCCTTCGATCTAACCAGTGCATGCTGATCAGAGTCCTTGAATGTGTCGCGTTTTGCTGCATTTGCCCCATATCCCTTCAAACTGTCTCCTCTCCATGTACCTGCCCAAATGTCTTTTACATGTTGTCATTGTATTTTTCTCTATCAATTCTCCTGGAAGCTCCTTCCATACCTGCACCATCCCCTGTATAAACAATATTCGGCTCCAATCCCTTTTAAGTCTTTCCTCTCTCACCTCATATTCATGCCCTCCAAAACATAGAACATGACAGTGCAGTACTGGTCCTTTGGCCCTCGATGATGCGCCAACCTGTGGAACTGTAGAGGGTAGTGTAATTTTTAAACGGTTAGCTGCCTTTTAGTCTTTTCTACCTCAGAGTAAACACAAGCATGTAGAGGGTAGACGGTTAGCTGCCTTTTCGTCTTTTCTACCTCATAGTAAACACAAGCAGACACTCGAAACTGTTGCCGGACCTCCCCCACGTTTATATGAATGAAACAGTTGTAACAGCTTTCCTCGATAGTTGAGAGGCCGTCCTTAACCACAGTTGTACAACATCATCCATATAAGGGAAGAATGGGAAGCTCAAACACTGATTGGCCAAGTGAATGATAAAAGAATCGCAGGCACCAGAACCCAAAAAAGGAAAACAGTGGGGAATCCGAGCACTCGTTGGTCAAGGCAGCAGTAGTAAACCCAGCCCACATATACATGTATATAATGTGTGGAGATTACTATGCATGTGTGTGTGTACCTTTGGGAACAGCACCCGACTTTGCAAAGTTGAATGAAAAGTTTTGGACAGACTCCTCCGTGTCTTTGTTCCTGGGAAGGGAAATAAAAAGTGCCGTAGATGGGGCTGGACAGCCACGTATCTCGCACAATTGGGGGCTCCTCCGGGATGAAATAATTATTGCCGGGGGGGGGCAGTCTCTTCGGCTCACGGATCAAGCCTGATTAAAACAAAGACGCGTCTAGTATATATTTATACTTCTCACTGATCGGCTTGGTCCGTTGGCCGTCGGCCAAGAGACGATGTGACCCGGCTCATTTAAAAATAATTTTGAATCCTGGAAAAGGAACACACGGACGAGTGCTGGGACGACCGGTTAGTGACGATACACGGGTGTACACACATTTAGAAAGGCCAGACAACTCCGTGCACGGATCAAGGTAAGAAATTCTTTTGTTCTTCCTTGTTGGCCGCGTGGTTTTGACGGTCATCTGTGAAAACGCTTTGGGCGTTTAAGACCAGGACTGAAGATAAACCATGGGAAATTGTGGTTTTGACGGTCATCTGTGAAAACGCTTTGGGCGTTTAAGACCAGGACCGAAGATAAACCATGGGAAATCAGACTTCTAGATTTACTAAGGAAAAGTCAGGGAAGACTGCAAATGGGAAAGAAATACCCCCCGAAACTCCATTAGGTCGGAAGTTAAGTCTATGGGCGGACAGTAGTAGAACAAAGGACTTAAAGAAAGAGACCATGATAAAATATTGTTGTTTATATGGACCAAAGAACCTATCCGCGCCCCCTCGGTAGTTTGGCCCGAGTATGGGTCTTATGAAGACTGGGTGTGTCAAATCCTAAATGTATATGTTAACAGAAAACAACCGTTTGACCCAGAGGAGAGCAAATATGCCGCCGCCTGGTTGGCGGGAGACGGCGAGAGTCCCACGCGTCTCTATCCTCTGATTCCCCAAACAGACCCGAGGAAGCCCCAGAAGTCTTGGGACATCCTCACCGACGGTTTGCCACCGTCTTCCCCGCCCCCGTATATACCACCCGCGCACGACCAGGCGTCCAGCGCGGACCTCCCTCCTGCGATGGATAATTCCGAGTCCCAGCAGGCTACGACCAGTGAGGAAGGGACTGCTGGGGGGGGCACAGGAGGGGGCACAGAACTCACCCCAGGCACTAGAAAATCAGTCTGACTCGAGATGCGGAGAGGTCGAGAAGAGGGATTGAGAGCTGGGAGGAGTGACAATATTGAACAGCTGAACCCCTTACGAGAGGTGCCGTTTGGGAATGAACGGACCGGGTTCGTAGTACAACCTTTAAATTCTGGGGATATCCGGCAACTCCGTAATGAACTACCCCGTCTACTGGACGACCCCGTCAGTGTGGGAATACAACTGGATCAATTTCTGGGGCCCAGTATATACACATGGGCTGAACTGCAGGCCATGATGAGAATACTATTTAATTACGATGAAATTGTTATGATCCGGAATAGTGCAATGGCCATTTGGGATAGGGAGCATCAGGACGGCCCTCAGCGTGGAGAGCAGAAGTACCCCTTAGAGGACCCCCGGTGGGATCATAACGACGCGGGGGGAAGGGCCAATATGACAGACCTCAGAAGCCTTATAATCAGGGGGATCCAAACCTGCGTGCACAAACAGCGGAATTTAGCAAAAGCATTTGAAGTTGGACAGAAAAAGGATGAATCCCCGAGTGAGTTTTTAGACCGTTTGCGGGAGTCCATGCGAAAGTATTCAGGTTTAGACCCCGATGGGGAAATAGGCAAGAGCATGCTTAAGGTGCACTTTGTGACTAAGTCATGGCCTGACATTCAGAAGAAATTACAGAAAGTGGAGGATTGGGCTGAAAAGGATGTTGCAGAATTATTACGGGAAGCACAGAAGGTGTACGTTCAGAGGGATGTAATAAGGGAGAAACATAAGACAAAAATGATGGTGGCAGCCGTACGGGAAGCTTGTAAGTCCACCGGAATGGGGGAGGGAGATTATGGGGTGGAAAGAGGAACGTCGAAGAAAAGTTGGAGAGGGAGAGAAGCGAGACGGGGCAGAAGTGAGAGAGGAGGATCTTATGGAATTGAGCGCCCTCAGAAGGCCGGATGTTACCATTGCGGGAAACTGGGACACTTCAAAAGGGATTGTCCCGAGTTTAAAAGGGAAAGAGAAGGGATGTATGAAATGGAGTGTGAACAAATGGATTAGGGAAGTCAGGGGAGGATCGGAACACGGGCCTACCAAGAACCCCTGGTAAATTTACGGGTGGGCCCATTAAGACAAGATGTTACCTTCTTAGTTGACACAGGCGCTGGCAGGTCCTCAATTCCCCTCCATCCGAGGGGGGTTGGCTTCCAAGCTAAAACATTAAACATTTCTGGAGTTAAGAGTGGGGTTTTAAATGCGAAAATATTCGAACCACAACCCTTGCGGCTGGAGGAGGAGGAACTCCAGGTGGAACTCCTTTACCTCCCCCATCTTCCCTATGGGTTGTTGGGACGGGATTTGATAGTCCGTTTCGGATTGCGAATAGAAGTGGGAGAAGAGGAAGAATTAGCCGTTACCATGTCATACCTTAGTGAGTCCCGATTGACAGAGATAGACCCTAGGGTTTGGGTCGCCAAAGGGAACCGGGGGGGACTCGCAATTCGACCTGTGGAGGTAAAATTAAAGCCCCAGAGCCCCGACGTCAGAGTGCGCCAATACCCCATTTCTTGGGAAGGGAGGCAGGGCCTGAAGACAGTTATGGAAGACCTAATAAAAGATGGATTGGTAGAGCCCTGTATGTCACGATACAATTCCCCCATCCTGCCGGTCCGGAAGTCGGACGGGAGCTACCGAATGGTCCAAGACCTAAGGGAAGTAAATAAAATTGTCCAAGTACGGCACCCTGTGGTACCGAACCCATACACTATTCTGGGGCGAATCCCCCCGGACCACGGCTGGTTTAGTGTTATAGACTTAAAGGATGCCTTCTGGGCGTGTCCCCTGGACAAGGACAGTAGGGATCTTTTTGCTTTTGAATGGGAGGATCCTGATACTGGCAGAAAACAACAGTACAGGTGGACCGTACTCCCCCAAGGATTCACTGAGTCCCCGACTCTGTTCGGGCAGATTCTGGAACAATTATTGGAGGGACTAACCTTGTCCCCGGCCCTTAAGCTTATACAATACGTGGACGATCTCCTTTTATCCGGACCGGCGGAGGAGGACGTCCTACTTGGGACTAATGCCCTGTTAAATTACCTAGCTGAGAAGGGATTAAGAGTGAGTCAGAAGAAGCTCCAATATGTCGAGAAAGAGGTTAAGTACCTAGGACACTTGATAAGCCAGGGACAGAAACGAATAAGTCCGGAAAGTGTGCGGGCAATAATCGAACTAGGCCTCCCAACGACCAAGATGGAGTTGCGGAGGTTCTTGGGACTCTTAGGCTATTGTCGGTTATGGATAGACGAATATGCCCCCCTTACTAAAGACTTGTACCTAAAACTCATTGAGGAGGCACCCAACAGAATAAAATGGGAGGAGGAGGAGAAAAAGTTAATTGAAATCCTAAAAGGAAAATTGATGGCCGCACCTGTTTTAAGCTTGCCGGATTTTAGTAAGACATTTCGCCTCTTTGTGAACTCCAGAAAGGGAACCGCTCTTGGCGTATTGACCCAGGACTGGGGGGGTAAAAGGAAGCCCGTGGCTTTCCTGTCAAAAATTCTGGATCCAGTCTCCCGAGGGTGGCCGGAGTGTGTCCAAGCGGTGGCAGCCACGGCAAAGCTGATAGAGGAAAGCAGGAAGTTGACTTTTGGGGCCCCCTTGACAGTCACTACTCCCCACCAAGTTAGAACTATTCTGAATCAGAAGGCCGGGAGGTGGCTGACTGACTCGAGAATTCTGAAATATGAAGCCATATTGTTAGACCGAGAAGACCTCCGAATAGAAGTCGGGGGCTGCCAGAACCCGGCGGACTTTCTTTGGAAAGGGGAAGGGGAGGAGGAACTGGAACACTGCTGTTCAGACATAATAGAGTACCAGAGTAAAGTGAGGGAAGATCTGAGGGATACCCCCTTACATGCTGGAAGGCGGTGGTACATTGATGGGTCCTCTCGAGTGATAGATGGGAAGAGACACAACGGTTATGCAGTCATTAGTGAGACTGGTTGGGAATTAGTGGAAAGTGGACGGCTACCGAATGCCTGGTCCGCACAAACGTGCGAATTGTACGCCTTGCACCGGGCTCTGAGGAATTTAAAGGGAATAGCCGGGACAATCTACACTGACTCTAAGTATGCCTTTGGGGTAGTACACACCTTTGGGAAGATCTGGAAAGAAAGGGGAATGATAAATAGTAGAGGAAAGGAGTTGGTCCACGAGGAACTAGTAGCCATGATCTTGGAGGACTTGTTGCTGCCACAAGAGATTGCTGTAGTACATGTGAAAGG